>NW_026781420.1:0-295000 GCF_030144855.1 Hypanus sabinus | reverse complement strand
ACCACCTTTGCCAACCATCAGTCCCTGGGTGCACCTCACCTTCTGTAAAATGAGAACAAGATTCTTGCTTGCCCCCTCTCCCCCACCCCTTTGCTCTTAGACTTTGAGCCATACTCCCCAAACCAATGGGAAAAATGCAGCCCCCACCCATGGTTCCACCCAGCAGACTCCGACTCTCTGCCTCCCAGTTTCTCTATCTAACCAGCTCATTGGCAAACCCAGTACTCAGCCAGGTGACCACACACCTCATAGATATTCTGGGGAAGGTGCTTAAGCAGAGTTTAGTAGATTTCCTCATCTCATAGATTTCATTCTACATACCCCCCCCCCCGCCTCTATGTAGAAAACCTACTTCTGACATCCCCCTGATACTTTTCCAAAATTGCCTTAAAATCATGCCCTCTGGTATTAGATATTTCTGCCCTGACTATGACTCATCATCTGTACACCTTTCTCACGTCACGTCTCATCCTCCTTCGCTCCAGAGAGAAAAGCCCCAGCTCACCCACCCTATCCTCATAAGTCATGATCTCCAATCCAGGCAGCATCCTGGTAAATCTCCTCTGCACCCTCTCTAAAACTTCTACATCTATATATCAGTTCCATATAGCAGATACGTTAGGAAAGTTTCAACAACTCTTAGATGGATGATAGCAAAATGGGGGAGGGAAGGGTTAGATTGATCTTCCTGAAGGGCCTGTGCTGTGCTATGGTCTATGTTACATCTTTCCTATAGTGAGGCAACCAGAAGTGAACGACTCTAGGTGTAATCTAAGTTTTACAGAACTGCAACATTACTTGCGACTCCATGTCTAATGAAGCCACCCCGCCCCTGTACTCTGCCTTCCAGTTTGATGCTGCAGCGTGAATCTCTTCACACTTTTCCAGGTTGAACTCCATCTGCCACTTCTCAGCTCTAGGAGTAGAATTAGACCAGTCACTTTTTGAGTCTGCCCCACCATCTTTGGCTGTTTTTCCCAACCCCCTTCTCCCTGTAATCCTTAAGCCCCTTAGCAATCAGGAACCTTTCAACCTCTGCCTCAAATGCACCAGTGACTGGGGCTCCACTGTCAGTGACAATTAATTCCATAGATTCACTCCATCCTCTGGCTAAAGAGATTCCTCTTCAACTCCATTCTAAAGCAATGTCCCTTTATCCTGGGACTGGGATCCTTTATTAAAGGATCAGAATGATTATTCTTTGGAGGCTAAAGGAATGGAGGTGTAGGGAATTAGGGAGGAGTGGCGGAAACACACTGTCTGGAGGAGTTGCAGATCTAACTTAGGGAGCAATTGGATGCTGTCAGCGTTACTGACCCACCAGCCCAGGCTGGTGCTCTAACATGGGGTAAAATGACCATAGAAAGCCAGATGAGAGCAATTGTACACACAGTGGTCCAGAAGCCTATTGAATTCTTGTCATAAACACAAGATAGAAAAACTCACAAAATGTTGGAGGAACTCATCATGTCAGGCCAGCATCTATGGAGGGGAATAAGCAGTTGATGTTCCTGGCCAAGACCCTTCTTCAGGACTGCAATAGAAGTGGGTAGAGGCCAGAATAAGAAGGTGGGGAGAGAGGGAAGGAGCACAAGCTGGCAGGTGATAGGAGGAAGGTGGGTGAGTGCAGGACAACGGATGAAGTAAGAAGCTGGGAGGGGATAGGAGGAAGAGGACAAGAGCTGAAGAAGAAGGAATCTGATAAGGAGAAGAGAGTGGACCATGGGAGAAAGGGAAGGAACCAGATGGAGGAATGGTAAAAAAAAGAGAGAAGGGGAAGGGAGAGAAATTAGAGAAATCAATGTTAATGCCATCAGGTTGGAGGTTACCCAAATGGAACACGAGGTGTTGCTCTTTTTATTGCATAAGTGAAAGAAATTGCAGCAACAAACTGGCTGTAAGGAAGAGAGTATGTGGGTCCATGTTGGGTAGAAAAGTAAACAAATGGGGTAGAAATTTAAACAAACAGGGTAAGAACATAAACAAACTGGGTAGGAATGTAAACAAACTGGGTAGAAAAATAAACAAATGGGGTAGGAGTGTAAACAAATGGGGTAGGAGTGTAAACAAATGGGGTAAGAGTGTAAACAAATGGGGTAGGAGTGTAAACAAATGGGGTAAGAGTGTAAACAAATGGAGTAGGAACATAAACAAATGGTAGAAACATACTCAAATGGGGTAGGAATGTAAACAAACTGGGTAGGATTGTTAAACTGAGTAGGAACGTAAACAAATGGGGTAGAAACATTAACAAATAGGAATGTAAACAAACTGGGTAGAAATGTAAATAAATGGGGTAGGAACATAAACAAACTGGGTAGAGATGTAAACAAGTGGGGTAGGAGCGTAAACTGGGTAGGAATGCAAGCAAAGAGGGTAGAAACGTTAACAAACTAGCTGTAAGGGAGAGAGTACATGGGTCCATGTGGGGTAGGAATGTAACATATATAGAGAATGGGTTAAAGATTTTTTATTTTTGTATATACAAAGATGATTAAGAGTTTATTTTTGTAGTTCAGAGTCACTGCACTATTAGAGATTGGCTGTGATAGTAGTGATTTATTGCTAAAATGTGCTGCTCTGCTGATAGTTGTGCCTGTTTCAGGAATGAAGATGTTCCCATTTCCCTTGGGCTGGGGCCGGTTGGGTGGGTGGGCAGTTAGAAGGAAGTGCTACTGGGGATATTGGGAAGGAGAACCTGATGCTACCCAATAGGAGCCTTGTCCAAGCCCCTCCACACCCCATGTTAACACAGTGATCCTACCCTAATATTAACTGGGAGGTCTAGAGGAGAAACTCCACTTGGAACCCTTCATCCCAGACATGTCGCCATGTTTCAATGAAGCACTTTATGAGTGTCCAATCCTTGGTTGATCTGTTGGCTGGACAGGGGGTAGCCAGCTTGAATGCAGTCTGTGTACAGGCTCCTGCTCTCCAACGAGCATGCCCCTTTGAATTATCGGTTCTGATACCATTTCAATAAAGGTTTCCAAAGGGCTGTGGTTCAAGTGCGGCCATTTCTTTGTGTGGCTGATCTAAGTTTTGGATTAGAAGCCAGGCCATGTTCACGCCACAACAACCTCCCCACTCTCTGACCCAGAGAATCTGCTGGTTTCCCCTCTACTACTCCCTATCACCACGGGCCAGGCTATCAGTTGAGGAAGGGTCTCCAGATTGGGGCAGGGAACAGGTGGAAATAAATTCTTGGGATCAACTGGACAGAGACTTGCTCAGAACCGAATCCTGGGAGAGGTTTGATGGGGTGGTACAGAGTACACCCAACAGCTTCACTCTGTGTCTGACCCTGGGAGTGTGTGATGGGACGGTGTGGAGGGAGATTCACTCTGTATCAGACCCCGGGAGTGTGTGATGGGACAGTGTGGAGGGAGATTCACTCTGTGTCTGACCCCGTGAGTGTGTGATGGGACAGTATGGAGTGAGATTCACTCTGTGTCTGACCCAGGGAGTGTGTGATGGGACGGTGTACAGGGAGATTCACTCTGTGTCTGACCCCGGGAGTGTGTGATGGGACGGTGTGGAGGGAGCTTCACTCTGTGTCTGACCCCGGGAGGGTGTGATGGGACGGTGTACAGGGAGATTCACTCTGTGTCTGACCCCGGGAGTGTGTGATGGGACGGTGTGGAGGGAGTTTCACTCTCTGTCTGACACCGGGAGTGTGTGATGGGACGGTGTGGAGGAAGGGTCACTCTCTCTGACCCTGGGAATATGTGATGGGTCGGTGTGGAGGGAGATTCACTCTGTGTCTGACCCCGGGAATGTGTGATGGGACAGTGTACAGGGAGATTCACTCTGTGTCTGACCCCAGGAGTGTGAGATGGGACGGTGTGGAGGGAGATTCGCTCTGTGTCTAACCCCGGGAGTGTGTGATGGGACGGTGTGGTGGGAGATTCACTCTGTGTCTGACCCCAGGAGTGTGAGATGGGACGGTGTGGAGGGAGATTCACTCTGTGTCTCACCCCGGGAGTGTGTGATGGGACGGCGTGGAGGGAGTTTCACTCTGTGTCTGACCCCAGGAGTGTGAGATGGGACGGTGTGGAGGGAGCTTCACTCTGTATCAGACCCCGGGAGTGTGTGATGGGACAGTGTGGAGGGAGATTCACTCTGTATCAGACCCCGGGAGTGTGTGATGGGACAGTGTGGAGGGAGATTCACTCTGTGTCTGACCCCAGGAGTGTGTGATGGGACGGTGTACAGGGAGATTCACTCTGTGTCTGACCCCGGGAGTGTGTGATGGGACGGTGTACAGGGAGATTCACTCTGTGTCTGACCCCGTGAGTGTGTGATGGGACGGTGTACAGGGAGATTCACTCTGTGTCTGACCCCGGGAGTGTGTGATGGGACAGTGTACAGGGAGATTCACTTTGTGTCTGACCCCGGGAGTGTGTGATGGGACAGTGTGGAGGGAGATTCACTCTGTGTCTATCCCTGGGAGTGTGTGATAGGACAGTGTGGAGGGAGCTTCACTCTGTGTCTGACCCCGGGAGTGTGTGATGGGACGGTGTGGAGGGAGTTTCACTCTGTGTCTGACCCCGGGAGTGTGTGATGGGACAGTGTGGAGGGAGATTCACTCTGTGTCTGACCCCAGGAGTGTGAGATGGGACGGTATGGAGGGAGATTCGCTCTGTGTCTGACCCCGGGAGTGTGTGATGGGACAGTGTACAGGGCGATTCACTCTGTGTCTGATCCCAGGAGTGTGAGATGGGACGGTGTACAGGGAGATTCACTCTGTGTCTGACCCCGGGAGTGTGTGATGGGACAGTGTGGAGGGAGCTTCACTCTGTGTCTGACCCCGGGAGTGTGTGATGGGACGGTGTGGAGGGAGATTCACTCTGTGTCTGACCCCGGGAGTGTGTGATGGGATGGTGTGGGGGGAGGGTCACTCTCTCTGACCCCAGGAGTGTGTGATGGGATGGTGTGGGGGGAGATTCACTCTGTGTTTGACCCCGGGAGTGTGTGATGGGACAGTGTACAGGGCGATTCACTCTGTGTCTGACCCCAGGAGTGTGAGATGGGACGGTGTGGAGGGAGATTCGCTCTGTGTCTGACCCCAGGAGTGTGAGATGGGACGGTGTGGAGGGAGTTTCACTCTGTGTCTGACCCCGGGAGTGTATAATGGGACAGTGTGGAGGGAGATTCACTCTGTGTCTGACCCCGGGAGTGTGTGATGGGACAGTGTGGAGGGAGATTCACTCTGTGTCTGACCCCGGGAGTGTATAATGGGACAGTGTGGAGGGAGCTTCTGTGTCTGACTCAAGGAGTGTGTGATGAGATTTTTCTACTGGAATGTACAGAACAGGAATTTCCATCAGTAACTCCTGAACTCAGTACTTTCAGAAACTTCACAATGAACTTTCCAATAGTCTTTTATGAAGGAGCCCTACCTGTCCACTTTGTGGGTTCATTAGTGTCCATGCTTCTTGCCCAGGTATCTATTATTCAATAGTTGTAGCCTTGAATCCCTTGATTAGATCCCAGCCCTAACTGATTCCCAGCTTCTCAGTTATTATACTGTAGATTACCCCTCCCAAGCCATTAATTAGTTTCCAGCCTGAACCCATGGACACTGGTTATTCTAGTCTGATTAAGTCTTATGGGGTCACTTTTTGAACTCTACTTGAATTGACTGCTCTGATGTACCCACTGTGGGAGGGGCAAAACTGAGGGTGGGTCATACTGTGGGAGGGGCTGTACTGAGGGAGGAAGGCAACTTCCATATGTGCACTTGCTGGGGATAGCTGCCCCCGGGATTGAAGGTGTCCACAGACACCAAGAACACAACAAGAGTGACTACCGGATCATCTAATTGTCACCTATCTAGCCTTCCGTGCGTGCAGAAATAGACCGTAGTTGAATAACTTCCATCTGTTCCTCTTATTTTTTTAAAAGTTTGTTTTAAAAATCGAAGTAACTTGCACTTTGTACTGAAGCCTACTATTTGCTACTGAATGTATCTGGTATTTTAGACGCTGTCTCTTATTACTTGGCAATTATTAGCCGCGGCTTCTGGTCTGTGCCCAATGAGACGTGTGTCTGTGTTCAACCTGTGTTTCAAGCAAACGAATGGATTGCTTATATATATATATATATATAAAATATGTGTGTGTGTGTGTGAGAGAGAGAGAGAGAGAGAGAGAGAGTGCCATACTATAAATAAACATCTGGAAATAAAGTATAATCAACACGATATTCCAGTTGCCTCTTCTGCTGTCTACTGGGAGCTCGCCATGGCTCTTCCTGTTCCATGTCACCTCCTCCAGAAGAGCTCTTCCCACTCTTCCAGAAGATCCAAGGAGCCATCAGTTCGGAAAGTATCATAAGACATGGAGCAGAATTAGGCTATTCAGCTCATGGAGCATGCTGCACCGTTTCATCATGGTTGATTCATAGTCCTTGTCCCAGATTCATATAATGTGGAGACAGGCCCTCCGACCTGTCTCATCCATGTCAGGTGTATTGCTCAATTAGTTGCATCTGCATGTGTTTGGTCTAAACCTTTCCTATTCATGGTCTTCTCTAGACGGCTTTTAAACATGGCTAATGTGTCCACTTCAATGACTATTTCTGGCAACCCATTACAAATACGTACCATCCTTGGTGTGAAGAATCTGTCCCTGATGTTCCTTTTAAATCTCCCATCTCTGAACTTAAACTGGTGCCCTCATACTTTGAGCACAACCTCCCTGGGAAAAAGACTATATCCCTCTCAACCCCATTCTCCTGTCTTCTCACTGTAATCTTCGATACCCTCACTAATCAAGAACTCTACTTTAAATATACCCAATGACTTGACCTCCACAACCATCTGTGGTAATGAATTCCACAGATTCACCACCATGTGGCTAAAGAAATTCCTCCTCATCTCTGTTCAAAAGCAAAATCCTTCTGTTCTGAGGCTGTGACCTCTGGAAGGATGTGTACTAGGGCAGGGTAGTTGGTCGGGGTTGGATATTGTCCACAGGACGTAGGTCCCCCTACTGCAAGCTGCTCTTCTGGAGAAAACACCACACCACTTAGACCAGGGATGGCACTCTCCATTTCCCCCTCCCACTGCCCATCCCTCACTGCAAACTGCAAAATGTTAGGGGAACTCAGTGACTCAAGCAGCCTCTGTAGAAACTGAGGGATGGCCACTGTTGTGAGTCCAACTCTCCATCTTCACAGATACTGCTCAACCCACAGCCTTCTTTCAGCACTTTAGCAGCCCCATTTGACACAGAACACAGAGAACTTCAGCACAGTACAGGCCCTTCAGCCCATAGTGTTGTGCCAGCCTTTTGACCCACTCTAAGATCAATCCAATCCTTCCCTCCCACAGAGCCTCCAGTTTCTATCACCCAAGATATGTGCCTATCCAAAATGTCTTTATCAGTACTCCTGGCAGCAGGTTCCACACATCCACCCTTCTCTGTGTAAACAAAACTTACCTCCAACACCCCCTCCCATACTTTCTTCCAATCACCCTAAAATGACATCCTCCTGTATTAGTCATTTCCACCCTGGGCAAAAGTCTCTGGCTGTTCACTTTGTCTGTGCTTTTTATCATCTTGTACACCCCTCTTCCTCCTTGGCTCCAGAGAGAAAAGCCCCAGAACTAATCCAGACAGCATCCTGGTAAATCTCCTCTGCACCCTCTCTAAAGCTTCCACATCCTTGCTATAAATAGGTGACCAGAACTGAACACAGTACTCCAAGTGAGTTCTATCTGTGTGTTGTAGAGCTGCAACATTACCTCACAGCTCTCAAACTCAATCCCTTGACTAATGAAGGGACCAGAACTAAACACAATATTCCGTCTAGGATGAGATTTATCCGATTTGGTGTACATCAGTCCCAGAATGCCTCCGTGGTGCCCATGGATACCGCGTGTTCCTTCTCCATCATTACCCAGGAATGGACGTACCCCGGAGCATTGTCACTCAGGAAATCCCTCCTCTGCCAGCTTCGAGCACCCAGGGAGGGCTAGCTTTGCCTGCCCCACCAGCAAGTTTCTTAGTACATCCTCACCCTCCTTACTGGACAGAGTAGGGCTAAAAGGCAACCGGAAGCTGAGGAGCAGGCCCTGCAGGTAGGCAATAGAGACTGCAGCTTTGCACTATCCATGTACATATGGTATACTGTCTCTTCCAGCCCACGGAAGTGACAGGACAGACACCAGGGAGATCCATGTCCTAACTCATGAACCTGTTACAAGGGCAGCTCTCTATTCAGCACCCTCGACTCTAGAAACCTGAGATACAAGAGGAGGTCACCCTCATAAAAGTGTCTTCCAATGGGAACACCCCTCTCTATCAGGGATAAACCAACTGCAAAGGCGTATCTGGTCAGCGGAAGGGGCGAGGAGATGGAAGGTGTGGAGCAGCAGCCCTTACAAATATCTCCTACCTGCATCTCTCAATGAGACACAAGGTGTCAATGAAAAAGATGTGGGGGATCGGCTCCCAGAGAACAGGTCTCCAGCTCAAGGGCCAGGGCAGGCAGCAGGACAGATCTTGTCTTCACAAGGAAGAGTGGATACTGGAATCAGGGCCAAGAACTCAGCAGGTCAGGCAATACCAGTGGAGCAAAATGAACACTTGACATTTCAGTTTGGGACCCTTTGCAAGTACAGGTGAATGGGACCAACCAACAATGTCAACTGTCCATTTCTCTCCTGATGTACTGAGTTCTTCTAGCAGTTCTTGCACGACTGCGCAAGCGTGTGAAGATCGGCCTCTGAGATCAGCGGGAGAGTTTAAAAAGTGAGCAGATTAACAGAGTGGGGGACAGAGTAGGAAGGCTTTGGCTCGAGAAGCTTTGGGGAGCAGAGGCTGAGGACGAGCTTGCTCCCAGTCAGGTAAGGCTGGGTAAGATCCTTTAATTAATCTAATTGGCTTAGGAGTAGGTAATGGAGGCAGCAGTTAGGGCAGTCGAGTGCTCCGTTTGTAGTACGTGGGAAGTCAGGGCGAGCACAGCTGTCCCTGATGACTACACCTGCAAAAGGTGCATCCAGCTGCAGCTCCTGATAATCCGAGTTAGGGAACTGGAGGTGGAGTTGGATGAAATTCAGATCATTTGGGAGGTAGAGGCAGAAATAGACGTGAGTTTCAGGGAGATAGTCATCCCTAAGAGTCAGGTGACAGGTAGCTGAGTGACTGTCAAGAGAGGGAAGGGGAATAGACAGAATGAGCAAAGCCCCCTGTGGCCATTCCCATCAATAATAAGTATACTGTTTTGGATACTGTTGGTGGGGACGATCTACCAGGAACAAGTTGCAGTGGTTGCGTCTCTGGCACCGAGACTGGACCCTCAGCTCAGAAGGGAAGGAGGGAAAAGAGGAGGGCAGTAGTGACAGGGAATTTGATAGTTAGGGGGACAGATAAGAGGTTCTGTGGAAGAGATCGAGATCTCAGATGGTTTGTTGTCTCCCTGGTGCCAGGGTCCGCGATATCTCAGATCGAGTTCTCAGTATTCTCAAGAGGGAGGGTGAGCAGCCGGATGTCGTGGTCCATGTAGGGACCAATGACGTGGATAGGAAGAAGGAGGAGGTCCTGCAAAGAGAGTTTAGGGAGTTAGGTGCAAAGTTGAAGGACAGGACCTCCAGGATTGCAATCTCAGGATTGCTACCCATGCCACGTGCTAGTGAGGCCAGAAATAGGAAGATAATGCAGCTAAATGCGTGGCTAAGGAGATGGTGCAGGAGCTTCACATTTCTGGACAATTGAGCCTTGTTCCAGGGAAGGTAGGACCTGTTCCAATGGGACAGGTTGCACCTGAACTGGAGGGGGACAATCATCCTTGCGGGAAGGTTTGCTATTGCTGCTCCGGGGGGTTTAAACTAGATTTGAAGGGGGAGTGGAACCTGAGTATTAGAGCAGATAGTGAGGTGGAGGAGGATAAAGGTCATGCAAGAGCTGCAAGTATAGTGCATGGAGTAAAGCCAGATCTAGCATATAAAGAGGCTTTGAGGAAAGAGAAACAGAATAAAGGGTGTAAAGGTAGTAAGGTAGAAGGGCTAAAGTGTGTGTACTTCAATGCAAGAAGCATCAAGAACAAAGGTGATGAACCGAGAGCTTGGATACATATATGGAATTATGATGTAGTGGCCATTACGGAGATTTGGCTGGCACCAGGGGAGGAATGGATTCCGAATATTCCTGGATTTCAGTGATTTAAAAGGGATAGAGAGGGGGGAAAAGGGGAGGAGGGGTGGCATTACTGGTCGCAATACTAATCCAGCTACAGAAAGGGTGGATAATGTAGCAGGATCCTCTTTTAAGTCAGTATGGGTGGAAGTCAGGAACAGGAAGGGAGCAGTTACTCTATTGTGAGTATTCTATAGGCCCCCTGGTAGCAACAGAGATACCGAGGAACAGATTGGGAGGCAGATTTTGGAAAGGTGCAAAAATAAAAGGGTTGTTATCTTGGGTGACTTTAACTTCCCTAATATTGATTGGCACCTGATTAGTTCCAATGGTTTAGATGGGGCAGAGTTTGTTAAGTGTGTCCGGGTCGGATTCCTGTCACGGTATGTTGACAGGCCAACTAGGGGAAATGCCATACTAGATCTAGTATTAGGTAACGAACCGGGTCAGCTCACAGATCTCTCAGTGGGTGAGCATCTGGGGGACAGTGACCACTGCTCCCTGACCTTTAGCATTATCATGGAAAAGGATAGAATCAGAGAGGACAGGAAAATTTTTAATTGGGAAGGGCAAATTATGAGGCTATAAGGCTAGAACTTGTGGGTGTGAATTGGGATGATGTTTTTGCAGGGAAATGTACTGTGGATATGCGGTCAATGTTTAGGGATCTCTTGCAGGATGTTAGGGATAAATTTGTCCCGGTGAGGAAGATAAAGAATGGTAGGGTGAAGGAACCATGGGTGACAAGTGAGGTGGAGAATCTAGTCAGATGGAAGAAGGCAGCATACGTAAGGATTAGGAAGCAAAGATCAGATGAGTCTATTGAGGAATATAGGGTAGCAAGAAAGGAACTTAAGAAGGGACTGAGAAGAGCAAGAAGGGGGCATGAGAAGGCCTTGGTGAGTAGGGTAAAGGAAAACCCCAAGGCATTCTTCAATTATGTGAAGAACAAAAGGTTGACAGGAGTGAAGATAGGGCCGATTAGAGATAAAGGTGGGAAGATGTGCCTGGAGGCTGTGGAACTGAGCAAGGTCCTCAATGAATACTTCTCTTCAATATTCACCAATGAGAGGGAACTTGATGATGGTGAGGACAATATGAGTGAGGTTGATGTTGTGGAGCATGTTGAAATTAAGGGAGAGGAAGTGTTGGAGTTGTTAAAATACATTAGGATGGATAAGTCCCCCGGGCCTGACGGAATATTCCCCAGGCTGCTCCACGAGGCAAGGGAGGAGATTGCTGAACCTCTGGCTAGGATCTGTATGTCCTCGTTGTCCATGGGAATGGTACCAGAGGATTAGAGGGAGGCGAATGTTGTCCCCTTGTTCAAAAAAGGTAGTAGGGATAGACCGGGTAATTATAGACCAGTGAGCCTTATGTCTGTGGTGGGAAAGCTGTTGGAAAAGATTCTTAGAGATAGAATCTATGGGAATTTAGAGAATCGTGGTCTGATCAGGGACAGTCAGCGTGGCTTTGTGAAGGGCAGATCGTGCCTAACAAGCCTGATAGAGTTCTTTGAGGAGGTGACCAGGCATATAGATGAGGGTAGTGCAGTGGATGTGATCTACATGGATTTTAGTAAGGCATTTGACAAGGTTCCACATGGTAGGCTTATTCAGAAAGTCAGAAGGCATGGGATCCAGGGAAGTTTGGCCAGGTGGATTCAGAATTGGCTTGCCTGCAGAAGGCAGGGGGTTGTAGTGGAGAGAGTACTTTCAGATTGGAGGGTTGTGACTAGTGGTGTCCCACAAGGATCTGTTCTGGGACCTCTACTTCTCGTGATTTTTATTAACGACCTGGATGTGGGGGTGGAAGGGTGGGTTGGCAAGTTTGCAGATGACATAAAGGTTGGTGATGTTGTGGATAGTGTTGAGGATTGTCGAAGATTGCAGAGAGACATTGATAGGATGCAGAAGTGGGCTGAGAAGTGGCAGATGGAGTTCAACCTGGAGAAGTGTGAGGTGGCACACTTTGGAAGGACAAACTCCAAGGCAGAGTACAAAGTAAATGGCAGGTTACTTGGTAGTGTGGAGGAGCAGAGGGATCTGGGCATACATGTTCACAGATCCCTGAAAGCTGCCTCACAGGTAGATATGGTAGTTAAGAAAGCTTATGGAGTGTTAGTTTTCATAAGTCAAGAGATAGAGTTTAAGAGTCACGGGATAATGATGCAGCTCTATAAAACTCTGGTTAGGCCACACTTGGAGTACTGTGTCCAGTTCTGGTTGCCTCACTATAGGAAGGATGTGGAAGCATTGGAAAGGGTACAGAGGAGATTTACCAGGATGCTGCCAGGTTTAGAGAGTATGGATTATGATCAGAGATTAAGGGAGCTAGGGCCTTACTCTCTGGAGAGAAGGAAGATGAGAGGAGACATGATAGAGGTGTACAAGATATTGAGAGGAATAGACAGAGTGGACAGCCAGCACCTCTTCCCCAGGGCACCACTGCTCAGTACAAGAGGACATGGCTTTAAGGTATGGGGTGGAAAGTTCAAGGGGGATATTAGAGGAAGGTTTTTTACTCAGAGAGTGGTTGGTGTGTGGAATGCACTGCCTGAGTCAGTGGTGGAGGCAGATACACTAGTGAAGTTTAAAAGACCACTAGACAGCTATATGGAGGAATTTAAGGTAGAGAGTTATATGCGGGGAAGGTTTGAGGGTCGGCACAACGTTGTGGGCTGAATGGCCTGTACTGTGCTGTATTGTTCTTTGTTCTTTGCTCAGTTCATGGAGACTGGGACAGGGATGGGTAGGTGTCCCTGAGACAATGCAATAGGGCTGGAAAGGTGTCCCTGGAGCAATAGAACAAGGACAGATGGGTGTTCCTGGGGCTTTGGGATGGTATTAGGTAGGTTTTTCTGGAGTAAAGCACTACTGAATGTGGGATATTTCTGGAGTGATACCAATCCTGAGGTTGATTGCCTCTTTGTGTCCCACTCCTCTCCCCATGTACGATAAAGAGCTCACTTCACCTTGTTTTGCAACCGTTGGACAAACATTTGAAGTTGAACAACTCTTCGGTGGTAATTTCCTTCGCTGGCCGTGTATCTGAGGACAAACACACTTTGCCTGGTGGTTAATATTTGATAGAGTGAGGCTGATGGCTCTCTCTGAGCTGCCTCCCATCCACCAGGGAGATTATTTTTACTTATCACATGTACATCAAAAGATTGAAACGTACAGTGCTATTTGCAGCAACAACCAACACAGTCTGAAGATGTGCTGGTGGCAGCCCACAAGTTCCACCGTGCTTCCAGAGCCAACACCGAATGGTCATAACGACCTAACCCAGTGTACGTCTTTGATATGTGGGAGGAAACCCATGTGGTGATGAGGAGAATCTCCACCTCCCCCCACCCCCTCCCCCGGATTCAGTCAGCGTGCCAGGTGTTTGGCCTCCGAGGACACCAGTCTCCATTGCAAAAACCTTCAGCCTTTGTCCTGCTGAATCGTCGGCAGTTCAAGGCTCATATTTACTGGTCAATGTCCAACATTCAGCGGTTGGGAAATGACTTTCATGCTGATATAAGGACACACTTCTAACCCAGGGGAAGACTCTGCTTGTGTGCCTGTGACCATGGGAGCTTTGAAACTGCTGTCTGCCCTCAGCATCCTCTCCGCCGTCAATACTGACCTAACGCTATTCCAAAGAGTGGGGCCGGTGACTTCAGAGAGGGTAATGTAGACTGGAATTGGTTCGTTATTGTCACATGTACTGAGATACAGTGAGAAACTTGTACACACTGTCCATACAGGTCAGACCATTACACAGTGCATCAAGAAGCAACTTCATTGGCCACCTACACTTACAGTGGCATGCAAAAGTTTGGGCACCCCGGTCAAAATTTCTGTTACTGTGAATAGCTAAGTGAGTAAAAGATGACCTGATTTCCAAAAGTTAAAGATGACACAGTTCTTTAATATTTTAAGCAAGATTATTTTTTTCCCATCTCTTACAGTTTCAAAATAACAAAAAAAGGAAAAGGGCCCGAAGCAAAAGTTTGGGCACTCTGCATGGTCAGTAATTAGTAACACCCCCTTTTGCAAGTATCACAGCTTGCAAATGCTTTCTGTAGAATCTTTCAATTCTTGTTTGGGG
This sequence comes from Hypanus sabinus, assembly GCF_030144855.1. NCBI lineage: Eukaryota > Metazoa > Chordata > Chondrichthyes > Myliobatiformes > Dasyatidae > Hypanus > Hypanus sabinus. Next base: position 280,757 of record NW_026781420.1, on the reverse strand, counting down.
GATTTTCTCCCATTCTTCCTTGCAAATGGCTTCTAGTTCTGTGAGATTCTTGGGCCGTCTTGCATACACTGCTCTTTTGATGTCTATCCACAGATTTTCGATGATGTTTAGGTCAGGGGACTGTGAGGACCATGGTAAAACCTTCAGCTTGTGCCTCTTGAGTAGTCCATTGTGGATTCTGAGGTGTGTTTAGGATCATTATCCTGTTGTAGAAGCCATCCTCTTTTCATCTTCAGCTTTTTTACAGACTGTGTGGTGCTTGCTTCCAGAATTTGCTGGTATTTAATTGAATTCATTCTTCCCTCCACCAGTAAAATGTTCCCCATGCCACTGGCTGCAACACAAGCCCAAAACATGATTGATCCACCCCCCTGCTTAACAGTTGGTTTTCTTTTCATGAAATTCTGCACTTTTTCTCCAAACATATCTTTGCTCATTGCAGCCAAGAAGTTCTATTTTAACTCCATCAGTCCACAGGACTTGTTTCCAAAATGCAACAGGCTTATTTAGATGTTCCTTTGCAAACTTCTGATGCTGAATTTTGTGGTGAGGACGCAGGAAAGATTTTCTTCTGATGACTCTTCCATGAAGGTCATATTTGTGCAGGTGTCACTGCACAGTAGGACAGTGCACCACCACTCCAGAGTCTGCTAAATCTTCCTGAAGGTCTTTTTCAGTCAGATGGGGGTTTTGATTTGCCTTTCTAGCAATCCTACGAGCAGTTCTCTTGGAAAGTTTTCTTGGTCTTCCTGACCTCAACTTGACCTCGCCACTCCTGTTAACTGCCATTTCTTAATTGAGGAATTAAGGAATCGAGGAACTGAAGAAACGGCTACCTGAAAATGCTTTGCTATCTTCTTATGCCCTTCCCCTGCTTTGTGGGCATCATTTATTTTAATTTTTAGAGTGCTAGGCAGCCGCTTAGAGGAGCTCAAGACTGCTGATTGTTGGGACAAGGTTTGAGGTTTCAGGGTATTTATAAAGCTTTGAAATTTGCATCACCTGGCCTTTCCTAACGCTGACTGTGAACAAGCCATAGCCCTAACAAGCTAATTAAGGTCTGAGACCTTGGTAAAAGTTATCTGAGAGCTCAAATCTCTTGGGGTGCCCAAACTTTTACACAGTGCTACTTTCCTTTTTTTTCCCCACTCTAAAATTGTGCAGAACTAAAGTAATACACTAATCTCGCTTAAAATGTTGAAAAGAGTGTTTCGTCTTTAACTTTATGACTTTTGGAGATCAGTTCATCTTCTACTCACTTAACTATTCACAGTAACAGAAATTTTGTCCAGGGGTGCCCAAACTTTTACATGGATTAGAGATGTGTTGGTCAGGGGGAACATGCAACAAAAACCCAGGGGAGGGTTTGTGTGTATGTGACCACGGACCCACTGAAGCGGGTGTCTGCCCCCCAGATTCGACACTGATCGAACACTGTTTTCAAAGACTGGGTCCGATGACTTTGGAGGGGGTAATGTTGCCACATATAATGAGATACAGTGAAAAACCTGTTGTGCATACTGTTCATGACGATCAGCATCAAAGATCAACTTTTACATGTATTAGGAATTTGCTGTGGTGGGTTGGTCAAAGTGTGACTCTCATCAAAATACAACATTCAACAATTATAATGAATATAGAATAATATAAAAGTGTTGAAGTACATAAATATCAACTTTGGTTGATGAGATTAACTGCCCTGGGGGAGCTAACCATGTATCAGCAGAACTGAAGGAATTTGGGGGGGAAGGGTGGTGAGTGGAAGGGGGAAGCTGAGGTTGCTGGTGATGTTACGGTGGTTACAGAGGCATTTGGTATGTTGAACTTCTTTAGTCGGAGGAGTGAGTTCAAGAGCCACAAGTAATCCCCCAACTAAAGAAGGTAATGTTGCGGCTCAAAATATTAGCCAAGGTGTAGGATTGAGATTGCAAAGGGAGCTGGAAAGGGCCAGGAATAAGGGTAATGTCACAATTGTAATGGGGGACTTCAATATGCAAGTGTCACCACATTTGGATATGGCCCAAGTGAGGAGTGAGAGACACTGAAGCAGGTCGATAGTTCACAGACTTTAATGCAAACTGAATAAGAGGGAAAAGAGAATGATAAACAATAGGCTGAACAGGGGCCATTAACTAAAACTCTCACATGGTAAGTGAAGCCGACACTGCAGCTGAAGGGAATAACTAAATATAAAACGAATATCGCTAGTCTTCAGAGTCCGTTGACTCGACTTCTACTGAAGTACATGACCACACACTTCCCTACACTGTATTCCACTGCCAATTCTTTGCCCATTCTCCTCAGACTCCCTGCTTCTTTAACACTGCGTGCCCCACCAACTACCTTTCTATCATCTGCAAACATGGCCAAAACGCCAATTTCTTCATCCAAATCATTGACATATAACATGGAAAGAAGCAGTCCCAAAAATGACCCCCATGGAACTTCTCTAGTCACCAGCAGCAAACCAGAAAAGGCCCCTTTATTCACACAACTTTCCTCCTGCCAGTCAGTCAATCTTCTATCCATGATAGTATCTTTCCTGAGATACCGAGGAGCCTCATGTGCAACACCTTGTCAAAGGCCTTCTGAAAATCCAAGTAAACAGCATCTACTGACGCAACTTTGTCTATCCTAACTGTTAGCATTATCCCATCCGTGGTTCAACTTGTTGGTCCATTCATTGTGGTGAAGTCCCAACTAGGAATCTGTGGAAAGGCTATTGGTCATTGGTCTCTGCTCATCTTAACAGGTTTTGGAGATGATCAGGGAGAATATAGAAAATAGAACATTACAGCCCTTCAGCCCACAATATTGTACAAACCTTTCAATGTACTCTAGGATCAATCTAACCTTTCCCTCCCACATAGCCCTCCATTTTTCTTTCATCCATATACCTATCTAAGAGTCTCTTAAATGCAATTGATGTTTCTTCCTCTACCTCCATCCTGGCAGCACTTTCCATGCATCTACCATTCTCTGTGTAAAAGAACTATCTCTGATATCCCTCCACCAATTACACCCCCTTGTATTACTGTGCAATATTACCACCACTTCTTAACTTGCCGGCATGAATGTGTACCCAATACTGTATAATATTATGGTAACTTTGCATGATCATCTTATCAGTGTTAACTTTGAAATCTTGTAATCTTTAACTTATAAATCTTGTACACATCATCTTTAAGGAAACTTATTTTTTATTCTTTTTTGCTTCTTTTCTAATATTTGTATGCTTATGTAATGCTACTGTGACACTGTAATTTTCTTTGGGATCAATAAAGTATCTATCTTTTAGTCATTCCACCCATGGAAAATGTCTCTGGTTATCCACTTGATTTCTGCCTCTTAATATCTTGTACACCTCTATCAAGTCATCTCTCATCCTCCTTTGGTCCAGAGAAAAGCCTTAGTTTGCTCAACCTATCCTCACAAGACATGTTCCCTAATCCAGGCAGCATCCTGGTAAATCTCTCTAAAGCTTCCACATCCTTCCTATATTGAGGCAACCAGAACTAAACACAACGCTCCAAGTATGGTCTAACCAGGGTTTTACAGAGTTGCAACGTGACTGACATGCCAGGTCCAGTTAGACCCCTGAACTGAACTGAACACAACGCTCCAAGTATGGTCTAACCTGAACTGAACATGAGTTGCAACGTGACCTTGATGCCAGGTCCATAGACCCCTGCTCCCACACAGGGTCAGTAGAGGTGCTGGTCTAACCAGGGTTATACACTCAGACCCCTGCTCCCACACAGGGTCAGTAGAGGTGCTGCTCTAACTAGGGTTTTACAGTCTGACCCCTGCTCCCACACAGGGTCAGTAGAGGTGCTGGTCTAAACAGGGTTTTACAGTCAGACCCCTGCTCCCACACAGGGTCAGTAGAGGTGCTGGTCTAACCAGGGTTTTACAGTCTGACCCCTGCTCCCACACAGGGTCAGTAGAGGTGCTGGTCTAACCAGGATTTTACAGTCAGACCCCTGCTCCCACACAGGGTCAGTAGAGGTGCTGGTCTAACCAGGGTTTTAGAGTCAGACCACTGCTCCCACACAGGGTCAGTAGAGGTGCTGGTCTAACCAGGGTTTTACAGTCAGACCCCTGCTCCCACACAGGGTCAGTAGAGGTGCTGGTCTAACCAGGATTTTACAGTCAGACCCCTGCTCCCACACAGGGTCAGTAGAGGTGCTGGTCTAACCAGGGTTTTACAGTCAGACCCCTGCTCCCACACAGGGTCAGTAGAGGTGCTGGTCTAACCAGGGTTTTACAGTCAGACCCCTGCTCCCACACAGGGTCAGTTGAGGTGCTGGTCTAACCAGGGTTTTACAGAGTTGCAATGTGATTGACATGCCAGGTCCATAGACCCCTGCTCCCACACAGGGTCAGTAGAGGTGCTGGTCTAACCAGGGTTTTACAGTCAGACCACTGCTCCCACACAGGGTCAGTAGAGGTGCTGGTCTAACCAGGGTTTTACAGAGTTGCAATGTGATTGACATGCCAGGTCCATAGACCCCTGCTCCCACACAGGGTCAGTAGAGGTGCTGGTCTAACCAGGGTTTTACAGTCAGACCCCTGCTCCCACACAGGGTCAGTAGAGGTGCTGGTCTACCCAGGGTTTTACAGTCAGACCCCTGCTCCCACACATGGACAGTAGATGTGCTGGTCTAACCAGGGTTTTACAGTTAGACCCCTGCTCCCACACAGGGTCAATAGAGGTGCTGGTCTAACCAGGGTTTTACAGTCAGACCCCTGCTCCCACACATGGACAGTAGATGTGCTGGTCTAACCAGGGTTTTACACTTAGACCCCTGCTCCCACACAGGGTCAGTAGAGGTGCTGGTCTACCCAGGGTTTTACAGTCAGACCCCTGCTCCCACACATGGACAGTAGATGTGCTGGTCTAACCAGGGTTTTACAGTTAGACCCCTGCTCCCACACAGGGTCAGTAGAGGTGCTGGTCTAACCAGGGTTTTACAGTCAGACACCTGCTCCCACACAGGGTCAGTACAGGTGCTGGTCTAACCAGGGTTTTACAGACAGACCCCTGCTCCCACACAGGGTCAGTAGAGGTGCTGGTCTAACCAGGGTTTTACAGTCATACCCCTGCTCCCACACAGGGTCAGTAGAGGTGCTGGTCTAACCAGGGTTTTACAGTCAGACCCCTGCTCCTACACAGGGTCAGTAGAGGTGCTGGTCTAACCAGGGTTTTGCAGTCAGACCCCTGCTCCCACAGAGGGTCAGTAGAGGTGCTGGTCTAAACAGGGTTTTACAGTCAGACCCCTGCTCCCACACAGGGTCAGTTGAGGTGCTGGTCTAACCAGGGTTTTACAGTCAGACCCCTGCTCCTACACAGGGTCAGTAGAGGTGCTGGTCTAACCAGGGTTTTACAGTCAGACCCCTGCTCCCACAGAGGGTCAGTAGAGGTGCTGGTCTAAACAGGGTTTTACAGTCAGACCCCTGCTCCCACACAGGGTCAGTTGAGGTGCTGGTCTAACCAGGGTTTTACAGTCATACCCCTGCTCCTACACAGGGTCAGTAGAGGTGCTGGTCTAACCAGGGTTTTACAGTCAGACCCCTGCTCCCACAGAGGGTCAGTAGAGGTGCTGGTCTAAACAGGGTTTTACAGTCAGACCCCTGCTCCCACACAGGGTCAGTTGAGGTGCTGGTCTAACCAGGGTTTTACAGAGTTGCACTGTGATTGACATGCCAGGTCCATAGACCCCTGCTCCCACACAGGGTCAGTAGAGGTGCTGGTCTAACCAGGGTTTTACAGTTAGACCCCTGCTCCCACACAGGGTCAGTAGAGGTGCTGGACTAACCAGGGTTTTACAGTCAGACCCCTGCTCCCACACAGGGTCAGTAGAGGTGCTGGTCTAACCAGGGTTTTACAGTCAGACCCCTGCTCCAACACAGGGTCAGTAGAGGTGCTGGTCTAACCAGGGTTTTACAGTCAGACCCCTGCTCCCACACAGGGTCAGTAGAGGTGCTGGTCTAACCAGGGTTTTACAGTCAGACCCCTGCTCCCACACAGGGTCAGTAGAGGTGCTGGTCTAACCAGGGTTTTACAGTCAGACCCCTGCTCCCACACAGGGTCAGTTGAGGTGCTGGTCTAACCAGGGTTTTACAGTCAGACCCCTGCTCCCACACAGGGTCAGTAGAGGTGCTGGTCTAACCAGGGTTTTACAGTTAGACCCCTGCTCCTACACAGGGTCAATAGAGGTGCTGGTCTAACCATTGTTTTACAGTCTGACCCCTGCTCCCACACAGTGTCAGTAGAGGTGCTGGTCTAACCAGGGTTTAACAGTCTGACCCCTGCTCCCACACAGGGTCAGTAGAGGTGCTGGTCTAACCAGGGTTTTACAGTCTGACCCCTGCTCCCACACAGGGCCAGTAGAGGTGCTGGTCTATTACCAGGGTTTTACAGTCAGACCATGGCACCCACACAGGGTCAGTAGAGGTGCTGGTCTACCCAGGGTTTTACTGTTAGACCCCTGATCCCACACAGGGTCAGCAGAGGTGCTGGTCTAACCAGGGTTTTACAATCAGGCCCCTGCTCCCATACAGGGTCAGTAGAGGTGCCGGTCTAACCAGGGTTTTACAGTGAGACCCCTGCTCACACACAGGGTCAGTAGAGTTGCTGGTCTAACCAGGGTTTTACAGTTAGACCCCTGTTCCCACACAGGGTCAGTAGAGGTGCTGGTCTAACCAGGGTTTTACACTTAGACCCCTGCTCCCACACAGGGTCAGTAGAGGTGCTGGTCTAACCAGGGTTTTACAGTCAGACCCCTGCTCCCACAGATGGTCAGTAGAGGTGCTGGTCTAACCAGGGTTTTACAGTCAGACCCCTGCTCCCACACAGGGTCAGTAGAGGTGCTGGTCTAACCAGGGTTTTACATTCAACCCCTGCTCCCGCACCGGGTCAGTAGAGGTGCTGGTCTAACCAGGGTTTTACAGTCAGACCCCTGCTCCCACACAGGGTCAGTAGAGGTGCTGGTCTAACCAGGGTTTTACACTTAGACCCCTGTTCCCACACAGGGTCAGTAGAGGTGCTGGTCTAACCAGGGTTTTACAGTTAGACCCCTGCTCCCACACAGCGTCAGTTGAGGTGCTGGTCTAACCAGGGTTTTACAGAGTTGCAACGTGATTGACATGCCAGGTCCATATACCCCTGCTCCCACACAGGGTCAGTAGAGGTGCTGGTCTAACCAGGGTTTTACTGTCAGACCCCTGCTCCCACACAGGGTCAGTAGAGGTGCTGGTCTAACCAGGGTTTTACAGTTAGACCCCTGCTCCCACACAGGGTCAGTAGAGGTGCTGGTCTAACCAGGGTTTTACAGTCAGACCCCTGCTCCCACACAGGGTCAGTAGTGGTGCTGGTCTAACCAGGGTTTTACAGTCAGACCCCTGCTCCCACACAGGGTCAGTAGAGGTGCTGGTCTAATCAGGGTTTTACAGTCAGACCCCTGCTCCCACACAGGGTCAGTAGAGGTGCTGGTCTAACCAGGGTTTTACAGTCAGACCCCTGCTCCCACACAGGGTCAGTAGAGGTGCTGGTCTAACCAGGGTTTTACAGTCAGACCCCTGCTCCCACACAGGGTCAGTAGAGGTGCTGGTCTAACCAGGGTTTTACAGTCAGACCCATGCTCCCACAGAGGGTCAGTAGAGGTGCTGGTCTAAACAGGGTTTTACAGTCAGACCCCTGCTCCCACACAGGGTCAGTAGAGGTTCTGGTCTAACCAGGGTTTTACAGTCAGACCCCTGCTCCTACACAGGGTCAGTAGAGGTGCTGGTCTAACCAGGGTTTTACAGTCAGACCCCTGCTCCCACAGAGGGTCAGTAGAGGTGCTGGTCTAAACAGGGTTTTACAGTCAGACCCCTGCTCCCACACAGGGTCAGTTGAGGTGCTGGTCTAACCAGGGTTTTACAGTCAGACCCCTGCTCCTACACAGGGTCAGTAGAGGTGCTGGTCTAACCAGGGTTTTACAGTCAGACCCCTGCTCCCACAGAGGGTCAGTAGAGGTGCTGGTCTAAACAGGGTTTTACAGTCAGATCCCTGCTCCCACACAGGGTCAGTTGAGGTGCTGGTCTAACCAGGGTTTTACAGTCATACCCCTGCTCCTACACAGGGTCAGTAGAGGTGCTGGTCTAACCAGGGTTTTACAGTCAGACCCCTGCTCCCACAGAGGGTCAGTAGAGGTGCTGGTCTAAACAGGGATTTACAGTCAGACCCCTGCTCCCACACAGGGTCAGTTGAGGTGCTGGTCTAACCAGGGTTTTACAGAGTTGCACTGTGATTGACATGCCAGGTCCATAGACCCCTGCTCCCACACAGGGTCAGTAGAGGTGCTGGTCTAACCAGGGTTTTACAGTTAGACCCCTGCTCCCACACAGGGTCAGTAGAGGTGCTGGACTAACCAGGGTTTTACAGTCAGACCCCTGCTCCCACACAGGGTCAGTAGAGGTGCTGGTCTAACCAGGGTTTTACAGTCAGACCCCTGCTCCCACACAGGGTCAGTAGAGGTGCTGGTCTAACCAGGGTTTTACAGTCAGACCCCTGCTCCCTCACAGGGTCAGTAGAGGTGCTGGTCTAACCAGGGTTTTACAGTCAGACCCCTGCTCCCACACAGGGTCAGTAGAGGTGCTGGTCTAACCAGGGTTTTACAGTTAGACCCCTGCTCCCACACAGGGTCAGTTGAGGTGCTGGTCTAACCAGGGTTTTACAGTCAGACCCCTGCTCCCACACAGGGTCAGTAGAGGTGCTGGTCTAACCAGGGTTTTACAGTTAGACCCCTGCTCCTACACAGGGTCAATAGAGGTGCTGGTCTAACCATTGTTTTACAGTCTGACCCCTGCTCCCACACAGTGTCAGTAGAGGTGCTGGTCTAACCAGGGTTTAACAGTCTGACCCCTGCTCCCACACAGGGTCAGTAGAGGTGCTGGTCTAACCAGGGTTTTACAGTCTGACCCCTGCTCCCTCACAGGGCCAGTAGAGGTGCTGGTCTATTACCAGGGTTTTACAGTCAGACCATGGCACCCACACAGGGTCAGTAGAGGTGCTGGTCTACCCAGGGTTTTACTGTTAGACCCCTGCTCCCACACAGGGTCAGTAGAGGTGCTGGTCTAACCAGGGTTTAACAATCAGGCCCCTGCTCCCATACAGGGTCAGTAGAGGTGCTGGTCTAACCAGGGTTTTACAGTGAGACCCCTGCTCACACACAGGGTCAGTAGAGTTGCTGGTCTAACCAGGGTTTTACAGTTAGACCCCTGTTCCCACACAGGGTCAGTAGAGGTGCTGGTCTAACCAGGGTTTTACAGTTAGACCCCTGCTCCCACACAGGGTCAGTAGAGGTGCTGGTCTAACCAGGGTTTTACACTTAGACCCCTGTTCCCACACAGGGTCAGTAGAGGTGCTGGTCTAACCAGGGTTTTACAGTTAGACCCCTGCTCCCACACAGCGTCAGTTGAGGTGCTGGTCTAACCAGGGTTTTACAGTCAGACCCCTGCTCCCACACAGGGTCAGTAGAGGTGCTGGTCTAACCAGGGTTTTACTGTCAGACCCCTGCTCCCACACAGGGTCAGTAGAGGTGCTGGTCTAACCAGGGTTTTACAGTTAGACCCCTGCTCCCACACAGGGTCAGTAGAGGTGCTGGTCTAACCAGGGTTTTACAGTCAGACCCCTGCTCCCACACAGGGTCAGTAGAGGTGCTGGTCTAACCAGGGATTTACAGTCAGACCCCTGCTCCCACACAGGGTCAGTAGAGGTGCTGGTCTAATCAGGGTTTTACAGTCAGACCCCTGCTCCCACACAGGGTCAGTAGAGGTGCTGGTCTAACCAGGGTTTTACAGTCAGACCCCTGCTCCCACACAGGGTCAGAAGAGGTGCTGGTCTAACCAGGGTTTTACAGTCAGACCCCTGCTCCCACACAGGGTCAGTAGAGGTGCTGGTCTAACCAGGGTTTTACAGTCAGACCCATGCTCCCACAGAGGGTCAGTAGAGGTGCTGGTCTAAACAGGGTTTTACAGTCAGACCCCTGCTCCCACAAAGGGTCAGTAGAGGTGCTGGTCTAACCAGGGTTTTACAGAGTTGCAATGTGATTGACATGCCAGGTCCATAGACCCCTGCTCCCACACAGGGTCAATAAAGGTGCTGGTCTAACCAGGGTTTTACAGTCAGACCCCTGCTCCCACACAGGGTCAGTAGTGGTGCTGGTCTAACCAGGGTTTTACAGTCAGACCCCTGCTCCCACACAGGGTCAGTAGAGGTACTGGTCTAACCAGGGTTTTACAGTCAGACCCCTGCTCCCACACAGGGTCAGTAGAGGTGCTGGTCTAACCAGGGTTTTACAGTCAGACCCCTGCTCCTACACAGGGTCAGTAGAGGTGCTGGTCAAACCAGGGTTTTACAGTCAGACCCCTGCTCCCACACAGGGTCAGTAGAGGTGCTGGACTAACCAGGGTTTTACAGTTAGACCCCTGCTCCTACACAGGGTCAGTAGAGGTGCTGGTCTAACCATTGTTTTACAGTCTGACCCCTGCTCCCACACAGGGTCAGTAGAGGTGCTGGTCTAACCAGGGTTTTACAGTCAGACCCCTGCTCCCACACAGCGTCAGTTGAGGTGCTGGTCTAACCAGGGTTTTACAGAGTTGCAATGTGATTGACATGCCAGGTCCATAGACCCCTGTTCCCACACAGAGTCAGTAGAGGTGCTGGTCTAACCAGGGTTTTAGTGTCAGACCCCTGCTCCCACACAGGGTCAGTAGAGGTGCTGGTCTAACCAGGGTTTTACACTTAGACCCCTGTTCCCACACAGGGTCAGTAGAGGTGCTGGTCTAACCAGGGTTTTACAGTTAGACCCCTGCTCCCACACAGCGTCAGTTGAGGTGCTGGTCTAACCAGGGTTTTACAGTCAGACCCCTGCTCCCACACAGGGTCAGTAGAGGTGCTGGTCTAACCAGGGTTTTACTGTCAGACCCCTGCTCCCACACAGGGTCAGTAGAGGTGCTGGTCTAACCAGGGTTTTACAGTTAGACCCCTGCTCCCACACAGGGTCAGTAGAGGTGCTGGTCTAACCAGGGTTTTACAGTCAGACCCCTGCTCCCACACAGGGTCAGTAGAGGTGCTGGTCTAACCAGGGATTTACAGTCAGACCCCTGCTCCCACACAGGGTCAGTAGAGGTGCTGGTCTAATCAGGGTTTTACAGTCAGACCCCTGCTCCCACACAGGGTCAGTAGAGGTGCTGGTCTAACCAGGGTTTTACAGTCAGACCCCTGCTCCCACACAGGGTCAGAAGAGGTGCTGGTCTAACCAGGGTTTTACAGTCAGACCCCTGCTCCCACACAGGGTCAGTAGAGGTGCTGGTCTAACCAGGGTTTTACAGTCAGACCCATGCTCCCACAGAGGGTCAGTAGAGGTGCTGGTCTAAACAGGGTTTTACAGTCAGACCCCTGCTCCCACAAAGGGTCAGTAGAGGTGCTGGTCTAACCAGGGTTTTACAGAGTTGCAATGTGATTGACATGCCAGGTCCATAGACCCCTGCTCCCACACAGGGTCAATAAAGGTGCTGGTCTAACCAGGGTTTTACAGTCAGACCCCTGCTCCCACACAGGGTCAGTAGTGGTGCTGGTCTAACCAGGGTTTTACAGTCAGACCCCTGCTCCCACACAGGGTCAGTAGAGGTACTGGTCTAACCAGGGTTTTACAGTCAGACCCCTGCTCCCACACAGGGTCAGTAGAGGTGCTGGTCTAACCAGGGTTTTACAGTCAGACCCCTGCTCCTACACAGGGTCAGTAGAGGTGCTGGTCAAACCAGGGTTTTACAGTCAGACCCCTGCTCCCACACAGGGTCAGTAGAGGTGCTGGACTAACCAGGGTTTTACAGTTAGACCCCTGCTCCTACACAGGGTCAGTAGAGGTGCTGGTCTAACCATTGTTTTACAGTCTGACCCCTGCTCCCACACAGGGTCAGTAGAGGTGCTGGTCTAACCAGGGTTTTACAGTCAGACCCCTGCTCCCACACAGCGTCAGTTGAGGTGCTGGTCTAACCAGGGTTTTACAGAGTTGCAATGTGATTGACATGCCAGGTCCATAGACCCCTGTTCCCACACAGAGTCAGTAGAGGTGCTGGTCTAACCAGGGTTTTAGTGTCAGACCCCTGCTCCCACACAGGGTCAGTAGAGGTGCTGGTCTAACCAGGGTTTTACAGTCAGACCCCTGCTCCCACACAGGGTCAGTAGAGGTGCTGGTCTACCCAGGGTTATACAGTTAGACCCCTGCTCCCACACAGGGTCAGTAGAGGTGCTGGTCTAACCAGGGTTTTACAGTCAGACCCCTGCTCCCACATAGGGTCAGTAGTGGTGCTGGTCTAACCAGGGATTTACAGTCAGACCCCTGCTCCCACACAGGGTCAGTAGAGGTGCTGGTCTAACCAGGGTTTTACAGTCAGACCCCTGCTCCCACACAGGGTCAGTACAGGTGCTGGAATAACCAGGGTTTTACAGTCAGACCCCTGCTCCCACACAGGGTCAGTAAAGGTGCTGGTCTAACCAGGGTTTTACAGTCAGACCCCTGCTCCCACAGAGGGTCAGTAGAGGTGCTGGTTTAAACAGGGTTTTACAGTCAGACCCCTGCTCCCACACAGGGTCAGTAGAGGTGCTGGTCCAACCAGGGTTTTACAGAGTTGCAATGTGATTGACATGCCAGGTCCATAGACCCCTGCTCCCACACAGGGTCAGTAGAGGTGCTGGTCTAACCAGGTTTTTACAGTTAGACCCCTGCTCCCACACAGGGTCAGTAGAGGTGCTGGACTAACCAGGGTTTTACAGTCAGACCCCTGCTCCCACACAGGGTCAGTAGAGGTGCTGGTCTAACCAGGGTTTTACAGTCAGACCCCTGCTCCCACACAGGGTCAGTAGAGGTGTTGGTCTAACCATTGTTTTACAGTCTGACCCCTGCTCCCACACAGTGTCAGTAGAGGTGCTGGTCTAACAAGGGTTTTACAGTTATACCCCTGCTCCCACACAGGGTCAGTAGAGGTGCTGGTCTAACCAGGTTTTTACAGTTAGACCCCTGCTCCCACACAGGGTCAGTAGAGGTGCTGGACTAACAAGGGTTTTACAGTCAGACCCCTGCTCCCACACAGGGTCAGTAGAGGTGCTGGTCTAACCAGGGTTTTACAGTCAGACCCCTGCTCCCACACAGGGTCAGTAGAGGTGCTGGTCTAACCATTGTTTTACAGTCTGACCCCTGCTCCCACACAGTGTCAGTAGAGGTGCTGGTCTAACAAGGGTTTTACAGTTATACCCCTGCTCCCACACAGGGTCAGTAGAGGTGCTGGTCTAACCAGGGTTTTACAGTCAGACCCCTGCTCCCACACAGGGTCAGTAGAGCTGCTGGTCTAACCAGGGTTTTACAGTCAGACCCCTGCTCCCACACAGCGTCAGTTGAGGTGCTGGTCTAACCAGGGTTTTACAGAGTTGCAACGTGATTGACATGCCAGGTCCATAGACCCCTGCTCCCACACAGGGTCAGTAGAGGTGCTGGTCTAACAAGGGTTTTACTGTCAGACCCCTGCTCCCACACAGGGTCAGTAGAGGTGCTGGTCTACCCAGGGTAATACAGTTAGACCCCTGCTCCCACACAGGGTCAGTAGAGGTGCTGGTCTAACTAGGGTTTTACAGTCAGACCCCTGCTCCCACACAGGGTCAGTAGAGGTGCTGGTCTAACCAGGGTTTTACAGTCAGACCCCTGCTCCCACACAGGGTCAGTAGAGGTGCTGGTCTAACCAGGGTTTTACAGTCAGACCCCTGCTCCCACACAGGGTCCGTAGAGGTGCTGGTCTAACCAGGGTTTTTCAGTCAGACCCATGCTCCCACAGAGGGTCAGTAGAGGTGCTGGTCTAAACAGGGTTTTACAGTCAGACCCCTGCTCCCACACAGGGTCAATAGTGGTGCTGGTCTAACCAGGGTTTTACAGAGTTGCAATGTGATTGACATGCCAGGTCCATAGACCCCTGCTCCCACACAGGGTCAGTAGAGGTGCTGGTCTAACCAGGGTTTTACAGTTAGACCCCTGCTCCCACACAGGGTCAGTAGAGGTGCTGGACTAACCAGGGTTTTACAGTCAGACCCCTGCACCCACACAGGGTCAGTAGAGGTGCTGGTCTAACCAGGGTTTTACAGTCAGACCCCTGCTCCCACACAGGGTCAGTAGTGGTGCTGGTCTAACCAGGGTTTTACAGTCAGACCCCTGCTCCCACACAGGGTCAGTAGAGGTGATGGTCTAACCTGGGTTTTACAGTCAGACCCCTGCTCCCACACAGGGTCAGTAGAGGTGCTGGTCTAACCAGGGTTTTACAGTCAGACCCCTGCTCCTACACAGGGTCAGTAGAGGTGCTTGTCTAACCAGGGTTTTACAGTCAGACCCCTGCTCCCACACAGGGTCAGTAGAGGTGCGGGTCTAACCAGGGTTTTACAGTCAGACCCCTGCTCCCACACAGGATCAGTAGATGTGCTGGTCTAACCAGGGTTTTACAGTTAGACCCCTGCTACTACACAGAGTCAGTAGAGGTGCTTGTCTAACCATTGTTTTACAGTCTGACCCCTGCTCCCACACAGTGTCAGTAGAGGTGCTGGTCTAACCAGGGTTTAACAGTCTGACCCCTGCTCCCACACAGGGTCAGTAGAGGTGCTGGTCTAACCAGGGTTTTACAGTCTGACCCCTGCTCCCACACAGGGCCAGTAGAGGTGCTGGTCTATTACCAGGGTTTTACAGTCAGACCATGGCACCCACACAGGGTCAGTAGAGGTGCTGGTCTACCCAGGGTTTTACAGTCAGACCCCTGCTCCCACACAGGGTCAGTAGAGGTGCGGGTCTAACCAGGGTTTTACAGTCAGACCCCTGCTCCCACACAGGGTCAGTAGAGGTGCTGGACTAACCAGGGTTTTACAGAGTTGCAACGTGATTGACATGCCAGGTCCATAGACCCCTGCTCCCACACAGGGTCAGTAGAGGTGCTGGTCTAACCAGGGTTTTACTGTCAGACCCCTGCTCCCACACAGGGTCAGTAGAGGTGCTGGTCTACCCAGTGTTTTACTGTCAGACCCCTGCTCCCACACAGGGTCAGTAGAGGTGCTGGTCTACCCAGTGTTTTACAGTTAGACCCCTGCTCCCACACAGGGTCAGTAGAGGTGCTGGTCTAACCAGGGTTTTACAGTCAGACCCCTGCTCCCACACAGGGTCAGTAGTGGTGCTGGTCTTACCAGGGATTTAGAGTCAGACCCCTGCTCCCACACAGGGTCAGCAGAGGTGCTGGTCTAATCAGGGTTTTACAGTCATACCCCTGCTCCCACACAGGGTCAGTAGAGGTGCTGGTCTAACCAGGGTTTTACAGTAAGACCTCAGCTCCCACACAGGGTCAGTAGAGGTGCTGGTCTAACCAGGGTTTTACAGTCAGACCCCTGCTCCTACACAGGGTCAGTAGAGGTGCTGGTCTAACCAGGGTTTTACAGTTAGACCCCTGCTCCCACACAGGGTCAGTAGAGGTGCTGGTCTAACCAGGGTTTTACAGTCAGACCGCTGCTCCCACACAGGGTCAGTAGAGGTGCTGGTCTAACCAGGGTTTTACAGTCAGACCCCTGCTCCCACACAGGGTCAGTAGAGGTGCTGGTCTAACCAGGGTTTTACAGTCAGACCCCTGCTCCCACACAGGGTCAGTAGAGGTGCTGGTCTAACCAGGGTTTTACAGTCAGACCCCTGCTCCCACACAGGGTCAGTAGTGGTGCTGGTCTAACCAGGGTTTTACAGTCAGACCCCTGCTCCCACACAGGGTCAGTAGAGGTGCTGGTCTAACCAGGGTTTTACAGTCAGACCCCTGCTCCCACACAGGGTCAGTAGAGGTGCTGGTCTAACCAGGGTTTTACAGTTAGACCCCTGCTCCTACACAGGGTCAGTAGAGGTGCTGGTCTAACCATTGTTTTACAGTCTGACCCCTGCTCCCACACAGTGTCAGTAGAGGTGCTGGTCTAACCAGGGTTTAACAGTCTGACCCCTGCTCCCACACAGGGTCAGTAGAGGTGCTGGTCTAACCAGGGTTTTACAGTCTGACCCCTGCTCCCACACAGGGCCAGTAGAGGTGCTGGTCTATTACCAGGGTTTTACATTTAGACCATGGCACCCACACAGGGTCAGTAGAGGTGCTGGTCTACCCAGGGTTTTACAGTCAGACCCCTGCTCCCACACAGGGTCAGAAGAGGTGCGGGTCTAACCAGGGTTTTACAGTCAGACCCCTGCTCCCACACAGGGTCAGTAGAGGTGCTGGTCTAACCAGGGTTTTACAGAGTTGCAACGTGATTGACATGCCAGGTCCATAGACCACTGCTCCCACACAGGGTCAGTAGAGGTGCTGGTCTAACCAGGGTTTTACTGTCAGACCCCTGCTCCCACACAGGGTCAGTAGAGGTGCTGGTCTACCCAGTGTTTTACAGTTAGACCCCTGCTCCCACACAGGGTCAGTAGAGGTGCTGGTCTACCCAGGGTTTTACAGTTAGACCCCTGCTCCCACACAGGGTCAGTAGAGGTGCTGGTCTAACCAGGGTTTTACAGTCAGACCCCTGCTCCCACACAGGGTCAGTAGTGGTACTGGTCTAACCAGGGATTTACAGTCAGACTTCTGCTCCCACACAGGGTCAGTAGAGGTGCTGGTCTAATCAGGGATTTACAGTCATACCGCTGCTCCCACACAGGGTCAGTAGAGGTGCTGGTCTAACCAGGGTTTTACAGTAAGACCCCTGCTCCCACACAGGGTCAGTAGAGGTGCTGGTCTAACCAGGGTTTTACAGTCAGACACCTGCTCCTACACAGGGTCAGTAGAGGTGCTGGTCTAACCAGGGTTTTACAGTCACACCCCTGCTCCCACACAGGGTCAGTAGAGGTGCTGGTCTAACCAGGGTTTTACAGTCAGACCGCTGCACCCACACAGGGTCAGTAGAGGTGCTGGTCTAACCAGGGTTTTACAGTCAGACCCCTGCTCCCACACAGGGTCAGTAGAGGTGCTGGTCTAACCAGGGTTTTACAGTTAGACCCCTGCTCCCACACAGGGTCAGTAGAGGTGCTGGACTAACCAGGGTTTTACAGTCAGACCCCTGCTCCCACACAGGGTCAGTAGAGGTGCTGGTCTAACCAGGGTTTTACAGTGAGATCCCTGCTCCCACACAGGGTCAGTCGAGGTGCTGGTCTAACCAGGGTTTTACAGTCAGACCCCTGCTCCCACACAGGGTCAGTAGAGGTGCTGGTCTAACCAGGGTTTTACAGTCAGACCCCTGCTCCTACACAGTGTCAGTAGAGGTGCTGGTCTAACCAGGGTTTTACAGTCAGACCCCTGCTCCCACACAGGGTCAGTAGAGGTGCTGGTCTAACCAGGGTTTTACAGTTAGACCCCTGCTCCCACACAGGGTCAGTAGAGGTGCTGGTCTAACCAGGGTTTTACAGTCAGACCCCTGCTCCCACACAGGGTCAGTAGAGGTGCTGGTCTAACCAGGGTTTTACAGTCAGACCCCTGCTCCCACACAGGGTCAGTAGAGGTGCTGGTCTAACCAGGGTTTTACAGTCAGACCCATGCTCCCACAGAGGGTCAGTAGAGGTGCTGGTCTAAACAGGGTTTTACAGTCAGACCCCTGCTCCCACAAAGGGTCAGTAGAGGTGCTGGTCTAAACAGGGTTTTACAGTCAGACCCCTGCTCCCACAAAGGGTCAGTAGAGGTGCTGGTCTAACCAGGGTTTTACAGAGTTGCAATGTGATTCACATGCCAGGTCCATAGACCCCTGCTCCCACACAGGGTCAATAAAGGTGCTGGTCTAACCAGGGTTTTACAGTCAGACCCCTGCTCCTACACAGGGTCAGTAGAGGTGCTTGTCTAACCAGGGTTTTACAGTCAGACCCCTGCTCCCACACAGGGTCAGTAGAGGTGCGGGTCTAACCAGGGTTTTACAGTCAGACCCCTGCTCCCACACAGGATCAGTAGATGTGCTGGTCTAACCAGGGTTTTACAGTTAGACCCCTGCTACTACACAGAGTCAGTAGAGGTGCTTGTCTAACCATTGTTTTACAGTCTGACCCCTGCTCCCACACAGTGTCAGTAGAGGTGCTGGTCTAACCAGGGTTTAACAGTCTGACCCCTGCTCCCACACAGGGTCAGTAGAGGTGCTGGTCTAACCAGGGTTTTACAGTCTGAACCCTGCTCCCACACAGGGCCAGTAGAGGTGCTGGTCTATTACCAGGGTTTTACAGTCAGACCATGGCACCCACACAGGGTCAGTAGAGGTGCTGGTCTACCCAGGGTTTTACAGTCAGACCCCTGCTCCCACACAGGGTCAGTAGAGGTGCGGGTCTAACCAGGGTTTTACAGTCAGACCCCTGCTCCCACACAGGGTCAGTAGAGGTGCTGGACTAACCAGGGTTTTACAGAGTTGCAACGTGATTGACATGCCAGGTCCATAGACCCCTGCTCCCACACAGGGTCAGTAGAGGTGCTGGTCTAACCAGGGTTTTACTGTCAGACCCCTGCTCCCACACAGGGTCAGTAGAGGTGCTGGTCTACCCAGTGTTTTACTGTCAGACCCCTGCTCCTACACAGGGTCAGTAGAGGTGCTGGTCTACCCAGTGTTTTACAGTTAGACCCCTGCTCCCACACAGGGTCAGTAGAGGTGCTGGTCTAACCAGGGTTTTACAGTCAGACCCCTGCTCCCACACAGGGTCAGTAGTGGTGCTGGTCTTACCAGGGATTTACAGTCAGACCCCTGCTCCCACACAGGGTCAGCAGAGGTGCTGGTCTAATCAGGGTTTTACAGTCATACCCCTGCTCCCACACAGGGTCAGTAGAGGTGCTGGTCTAACCAGGGTTTTACAGTAAGACCTCAGCTCCCACACAGGGTCAGTAGAGGTGCTGGTCTAACCAGGGTTTTACAGTCAGACCCCTGCTCCTACACAGGGTCAGTAGAGGTGCTGGTCTAACCAGGGTTTTACAGTTAGACCCCTGCTCCCACACAGGGTCAGTAGAGGTGCTGGTCTAACCAGGGTTTTACAGTCAGACCGCTGCTCCCACACAGGGTCAGTAGAGGTGCTGGTCTAACCAGGGTTTTACAGTCAGACCCCTGCTCCCACACAGGGTCAGTAGAGGTGCTGGTCTAACCAGGGTTTTACAGTCAGACCCCTGCTCCCACACAGGGTCAGTAGAGGTGCTGGTCTAACCAGGGTTTTACAGTCAGACCCCTGCTCCCACACAGGGTCAGTAGTGGTGCTGGTCTAACCAGGGTTTTACAGTCAGACCCCTGCTCCCACACAGGGTCAGTAGAGGTGCTGGTCAAACCAGGGTTTTACAGTCAGACCCCTGCTCCCACACAGGGTCAGTAGAGGTGCTGGTCTAACCAGGGTTTTACAGTTAGACCCCTGCTCCTACACAGGGTCAGTAGAGGTGCTGGTCTAACCATTGTTTTACAGTCTGACCCCTGCTCCCACACAGTGTCAGTAGAGGTGCTGGTCTAACCAGGGTTTAACAGTCTGACCCCTGCTCCCACACAGGGTCAGTAGAGGTGCTGGTCTAACCAGGGTTTTACAGTAAGACCCCTGCTCCCACACAGGGTCAGTAGAGGTGCTGGTCTAACCAGGGTTTTACAGTCACACCCCTGCTCCCACACAGGGTCAGTAGAGGTGCTGGTCTATTACCAGGGTTTTACATTCAGACCATGGCACCCACACAGGGTCAGTAGAGGTGCTGGTCTACCCAGGGTTTTACAGTCAGACCCCTGCTCCCACACAGGGTCAGAAGAGGTGCGGGCCTAACCAGGGTTTTACAGTCAGACCCCTGCTCCCACACAGGGTCAGTAGAGGTGCTGGTCTAACCAGGGTTTTACAGAGTTGCAACGTGATTGACATGCCAGGTCCATAGACCACTGCTCCCACACAGGGTCAGTAGAGGTGCTGGTATAACCAGGGTTTTACTGTCAGACCCCTGCTCCCACACAGGGTCAGTAGAGGTGCTGGTCTACCCAGTGTTTTACAGTTAGACCCCTGCTCCCACACAGGGTCAGTAGAGGTGCTGGTCTACCCAGGGTTTTACAGTTAGACCCCTGCTCCCACACAGGGTCAGTAGAGGTGCTGGTCTAACCAGGGTTTTACAGTCAGACCCCTGCTCCCACACAGGGTCAGTAGTGGTACTGGTCTAACCAGGGATTTACAGTCAGACTTCTGCTCCCACACAGGGTCAGTAGAGGTGCTGGTCTAATCAGGGATTTACAGTCATACCGCTGCTCCCACACAGGGTCAGTAGAGGTGCTGGTCTAACCAGGGTTTTACAGTAAGACCCCTGCTCCCACACAGGGTCAGTAGAGGTGCTGGTCTAACCAGGGTTTTACAGTCACACCCCTGCTCCCACACAGGGTCAGTAGAGGTGCTGGTCTAACCAGGGTTTTACAGTCAGACCGCTGCACCCACACAGGGTCAGTAGAGGTGCTGGTCTAACCAGGGTTTTACAGTCAGACCCCTGCTCCCACACAGGGTGAGTAGAGGTGCTGGTCTAACCAGGGTTTTACAGTCAGACCCCTGCTCCCACACAGGGTCAGTAGAGGTGCTGGTCTAACCAGGGTTTTACAGTTAGACCCCTGCTCCCACACAGGGTCAGTAGAGGTGCTGGACTAACCAGGGTTTTACAGTCAGACCCCTGCTCCCACACAGGGTCAGTAGAGGTGCTGGTCTAACCAGGGTTTTACAGTGAGATCCCTGCTCCCACACAGGGTCAGTCGAGGTGCTGGTCTAACCAGGGTTTTACAGTCAGACCCCTGCTCCCACACAGGGTCAGTAGAGGTGCTGGTCTAACCAGGGTTTTACAGTCAGACCCCTGCTCCTACACAGTGTCAGTAGAGGTGCTGGTCTAACCAGGGTTTTACAGTCAGACCCCTGCTCCCACACAGGGTCAGTAGAGGTGCTGGTCTAACCAGGGTTTTACAGTCAGACCCCTGCTCCCACACAGGGTCAGTAGAGGTGCTGGTCTAACCAGGGTTTTACAGTCAGACCCCTGCTCCCACACAGGGTCAGTGGAGGTGCTGGTCTAACCAGGGTTTTACAGTCAGACCCATGCTCCCACAGAGGGTCAGTAGAGGTGCTGGTCTAAACAGGGTTTTACAGTCAGACCCCTGCTCCCACAAAGGGTCAGTAGAGGTGCTGGTCTAACCAGGGTTTTACAGAGTTGCAATGTGATTCACATGCCAGGTCCATAGACCCCTGCTCCCACACAGGGTCAATAAAGGTGCTGGTCTAACCAGGGTTTTACAGTCAGACCCCTGCTCCCACACAGGGTCAGTAGTGGTGCTGGTCTAACCAGGGTTTTACAGTCAGACCCCTGCTCCCACACAGTGTCAGTAGAGGTACTGGTCTAACCAGGGTTTTACAGTCAGACCCCTGCTCCTACACAGGGTCAGTAGAGGTGCTGGTCAAACCAGGGTTTTACAGTCAGACCCCTGCTCCCACACAGGGTCAGTAGAGGTGCTGGACTAACCAGGGTTTTACAGTTAGACTCCTGCTCCTACACAGGGTCAGTAGAGGTGCTGGTCTAACCATTGTTTTACAGTCTGACCCCTGCTCCCACACAGGGTCAGTAGAGGTGCTGGTCTAACCAGGGTTTTACAGTCAGACCCCTGCTCCCACACAGCGTCAGTTGAGGTGCTGGTCTAACCAGGGTTTTACAGAGTTGCAATGTGATTGACATGCCAGGTCCATAGACCCCTGCTCCCACACAGGGTCAGTAGAGGTGCTGGTCTAACCAGGGTTTTACTGTCAGACCCCTGCTCCCACACAGGGTCAGTAGAGGTGCTGGTCTAACCAGGGTTTTACAGTCAGACCCCTGCTCCCACACAGGGTCAGTAGAGGTGCTGGTCTACCCAGGGTTATACAGTTAGACCCCTGCTCCCACACAGGGTCAGTAGAGGTGCTGGTCTAACCAGGGTTTTACAGTCAGACCCCTGCTCCCACATAGGGTCAGTAGAGGTGCTGGTCTAACCAGGGATTTACAGTCAGACCCCTGCTCCCACACAGGGTCAGTAGAGGTGCTGGTCTAACCAGGGTTTTGCAGTCAGACCCCTGCTCCCACACAGGGTCAGTAGAGGTGCTGGTCTAACCAGGGTTTTACAGTCAGACCCCTGCTCCCACACAGGGTCAGTAAAGGTGCTGGTCTAACCAGGGTTTTACAGTCAGACCCATGCTCCCACAGAGGGTCAGTAGAGGTGCTGGTTTAAACAGGGTTTTACAGTCAGACCCCTGCTCCCACACAGGGTCAGTAGAGGTGCTGGTCCAACCAGGGTTTTACAGAGTTGCAATGTGATTGACATGCCAGGTCCATAGACCCCTGCTCCCACACAGGGTCAGTAGAGGTGCTGGTCTAACCAGGTTTTTACAGTTAGACCCCTGCTCCCACACAGGGTCAGTAGAGGTGCTGGACTAACCAGGGTTTTACAGTCAGACCCCTGCTCCCACACAGGGTCAGAAGAGGTGCTGGTCTAACCAGGGTTTTACAGTCAGACCCCTGCTCCCACACAGGGTCAGTAGAGGTGCTGGTCTAACCATTGTTTTACAGTCTGACCCCTGCTCCCACACAGTGTCAGTAGAGGTGCTGGTCTAACAAGGGTTTTACAGTTATACCCCTGCTCCCACACAGGGTCAGTAGAGGTGCTGGTCTAACCAGGTTTTTACAGTTAGACCCCTGCTCCCACACAGGGTCAGTAGAGGTGCTGGACTAACCAGGGTTTTACAGTCAGACCCCTGCTCCCACACAGGGTCAGTAGAGGTGCTTGTCTAACCAGGGTTTTACAGTCAGACCCCTGCTCCCACACAGCGTCAGTAGAGGTGCTGGTCTAACCATTGTTTTACAGTCTGACCCCTGCTCCCACACAGTGTCAGTAGAGGTGCTGGTCTAACAAGGGTTTTACAGTTATACCCCTGCTCCCACACAGGGTCAGTAGAGGTGCTGGTCTACCCAGGGTTATACAGTTAGACCCCTGCTCCCACACAGGGTCAGTAGAGGTGCTGGTCTAACTAGGGTTTTACAGTCAGACCCCTGCTCCCACAGAGGGTCAGTAGAGGTGCTGGTCTAACCAGGGTTTTACAGAGTTGCAACGTGATTGACATGCCAGGTCCATAGACCCCTGCTCCCACACAGGGTCAGTAGAGGTGCTGGTCTAACAAGGGTTTTACTGTCAGACCCCTGCTCCCACATAGGGTCAGTAGAGGTGCTGGTCTACCCAGGGTTATACAGTTAGACCCCTGCTCCCACACAGGGTCAGTAGAGCTGCTGGTCTAACTACGGTTTTACAGTCAGACCCCTGCTCCCACAGAGGGTCAGTAGAGGTGCTGGTCTAACCAGGGTTTTACAGTCAGACCCCTGCTCCCACACAGGGTCAGTAGAGGTGCTGGTCTAACCAGGGTTTTACAGTCAGACCCCTGCTCCCACACAGGGTCAGTAGAGGTGCAGGTCTAAACAGGGTTTTACAGTCAGACCCCTGCTGCCACACAGGGTCAATAGAGGTGCTGGTCTAACCAGGGTTTTACAGAGTTGCAATGTGATTGACATGCCAGGTCCATAGACCCCTGCTCCCACACAGGGTCAGTAGAGGTGCTGGTCTAACCAGGGTTTTACAGTTAGACCCCTGCTCCCACACAGGGTCAGTAGAGGTGCTGGACTAACCAGGGTTTTACAGTCAGACCCCTGCTCCCACACAGGGTCAGTAGAGGTGCTGGTCTAACCAGGGTTTTACATTCAGACCCCTGCTCCCACACAGGGTCAGTAGAGGTGATGGTCTAACCTGGGTTTTACAGTCAGACCCCTGCTCCCACACAGGGTCAGTAGAGGTGCTGGTCTAACCAGGGTTTTACAGTCAGACCCCTGCTCCTACACAGGGTCAGTAGAGGTGCTTGTCTTACCAGGGTTTTACAGTCAGACCGCTGCTCCCACACAGGGTCAGTAGAGGTGCTTGTCTAACCATTGTTTTACAGTCTGACCCCTGCTCCCACACAGTGTCAGTAGAGTTGCTGGTCTAACCAGGGTTTAACAGTCAGACCCCTGCTCCCACACAGGGTCAGTAGAGGTGCTGGTCTAACCAGGGTTTTACAGTCTGACCCCTGCTCCCACACAGGGCCAGTAGAGGTGCTGGTCTATTACCAGGGTTTTACTGTCAGACCATGGCACCCACACAGGGTCAGTAGAGGTGCTGGTCTACCCAGGGTTTTACAGTCAGACCCCTGCTCCCACACAGGGTCAGTAGAGGTGCAGGTCTAACCAGGGTTTTACAGTCAGACCCCTGCTCCCACACAGTGTCAGTAGAGGTGCTGGTCTAACCAGGGTTTTACAGAGTTGCAACGTGATTGACATGCCAGGTCCATAGACCCCTGCTCCCACACAGGGTCAGTAGAGGTGCTGGTCTAACCAGGGTTTTACTGTCTGACCCCTGCTCCCACACAGGGTCAGTAGAGGTGCTGGTCTACCCAGTGTTTTACAGTTAGACCCCTGCTCCCACACAGGGACAGTAGAGGTGCTGGTCTACCCAGGGTTTTACAGTTAGACCCCTGCTCCCACACAGGGTCAGTAGAGGTGCTGGTCTAACCAGGGTTTTACAGTCAGACCCCTGCTCCCACACAGGGTCAGTAGTGGTGCTGGTCTTACCAGGGATTTACAGTCAGACCCCTGCTCCCACACAGGGTCAGTAGAGGTGCTGGTCTAATCAGGGTTTTACAGTCATACCCCTGCTCCCACACAGGGTCAGTAGATGTGCTGGTCTAACCAGGGTTTTACAGTAAGACCCCTGCTCCCACACAGGGTCAGTAGAGGTGCTGGTCTAACCAGGGTTTTACAGTCAGACCCCTGCTCCTACACAGGGTCAGTAGAGGTGCTGGTCTAACCAGGGTTTTACAGTTAGACCCCTGCTCCCACACAGGGTCAGTAGAGGTGCTGGTCTAACCAGGGTTTTACAGTCAGACCGCTGCTCCCACACAGGGTCAGTAGAGGTGCTGGTCTAACCAGGGTTTTACAGTCAGACCCCTGCTCCCACACAGGGTCAGTAGAGGTGCTGGTCTAACCAGGGTTTTACAGTCAGACCCCTGCTCCCACACAGGGTCAGTAGAGGTGCTGGTCTAACCAGGGTTTTACAGTCAGACCCCTGCTCCCACACAGGGTCAGTAGTGGTGCTGGTCTAACCAGGGTTTTACAGTCAGACACCTGCTCCCGCACAGGGTCAGTAGAGGTGCTGGTCTAACCAGGGTTTTACAGTCAGACCCCTGCTCCCACACAGGGTCAGTAGAGGTGCTGGTCTAACCAGGGTTTTACAGTTAGACCCCTGCTCCTACACAGGGTCAGTAGAGGTGCTGGTCTAACCATTGTTTTACAGTCTGACCCCTGCTCCCACACAGTGTCAGTAGAGGTGCTGGTCTAACCAGGGTTTAACAGTCTGACCCCTGCTCCCACACAGGGTCAGTAGAGGTGCTGGTCTAACCAGGGTTTTACAGTCTGACCCCTGCTCCCACACAGGGCCAGTAGAGGTGCTGGTCTATTACCAGGGTTTTACAGTCAGACCATGGCACCCACACAGGGTCAGTAGAGGTGCTGGTCTAACCAGGGTTTTACAGTCAGACCCCTGCTCCCACACAGGGTCAGAAGAGGTGCGGGTCTAACCAGGGTTTTACAGTCAGACCCCTGCTCCCACACAGGGTCAGTAGAGGTGCTGGTCTAACCAGGGTTTTACAGAGTTGCAACGTGATTGACATGCAAGGTCAATAG
The DNA here is from genome assembly GCF_030144855.1 of Hypanus sabinus. Taxonomy (NCBI): domain Eukaryota; kingdom Metazoa; phylum Chordata; class Chondrichthyes; order Myliobatiformes; family Dasyatidae; genus Hypanus; species Hypanus sabinus. Next base: position 254,945 of record NW_026781420.1, on the reverse strand, counting down.
ACCCCTGCTCCCACACAGGGTCAGTAGAGGTGCTGGTCTACCCAGTGTTTTACAGTTAGACCCCTGCTCCCACACAGGGTCAGTAGAGGTGCTGGTCTACCCAGGGTTTTACAGTTAGACCCCTGCTCCCACACAGGGTCAGTAGAGGTGCTGGTCTAACCAGGGTTTTACAGTCAGACCCCTGCTCCCACAGAGGGTCAGTACTGGTGCTGGTCTAACCAGGGATTTACAGTCAGACCCCTGCTCCCACACAGGGTCAGTAGAGGTGCTGGTCTAATCAGGGTTTTACAGTCATACCGCTGCTCCCACACAGGGTCAGTAGAGGTGCTGGTCTAACCAGGGTTTTACAGTAAGACCCCTGCTCCCACACAGTGTCAGTAGAGGTGCTGGTCTAACCAGGGTTTTACAGTCAGACACCTGCTCCTACACAGGGTCAGTAGAGGTGCTGGTCTAACCAAGGTTTTACAGTCACACCCCTGCTCCCACACAGGGTCAGTAGAGGTGCTGGTCTAACCAGGGTTTTACAGTCAGACCGCTGCTCCCACACAGGGTCAGTAGAGGTGCTGGTCTAACCAGGGTTTTACAGTCAGATCCCTGCTCCCACACAGGGTCAGTAGAGGTGCTGGTCTAACCAGGGTTTTACAGTTAGACCCCTGCTCCCACACAGTGTCAGTAGAGGTGCTGGACTAACCAGGGTTTTACAGTCAGACCCCTGCTCCCACACAGGGTCAGTAGAGGTGCTGGTCTAACCAGGGTTTTACAGTGAGATCCCTGCTCCCACACAGGGTCAGTGGAGGTGCTGGTCTAACCAGGGTTTTACAGTCAGACCCCTGCTCCCACACAGGGTCAGTAGAGGTGCTGGTCTAACCAGGGTTTTACAGTCAGACCCCTGCTCCTACACAGTGTCAGTAGAGGTGCTGGTCTAACCAGGGTTTTACAGTCAGACCCCTGCTCCCACACAGGGTCAGTAGAGGTGCTGGTCTAACCAGGGTTTTACAGTTAGACCCCTGCTCCTACAAAGGGTCAGTAGAGGTGCTGGTCTAACCATTGTTTTACATTCTGACCCCTGCTCCCACACAGTGTCAGTAGAGGTGCTGGTCTAACCAGGGTTTTACAGTCTGACAACTGCTCCCACACAGGGCCAGTAGAGGTGCTGGTCTACCCAGGGTTTTACAGTCAGACCCCTGCTCCCACACAGGGTCAGTAGAGGTGCGGGTCTAACCAGGGTTTTACAGTCAGGCCCCTGCTCCCATACAGTGTCAGTAGAGGTGCTGGTCTAACCAGGGTTTTACAGTGAGACCCCTGCTCCCACACAGGGTCAGTAGAGTTGCTGGTCTAACCAGGGTTTTACAGTTAGACCCCTGTTCCCACACAGGGTCAGTAGAGGTGCTGGTCTAACCAGGGTTTTACAGTTAGACCCCTGCTCCCACACAGGGTCAGTAGAGGTGCTGGTCTAACCCGGGTTTTACAGTTAGACCCCTGCTCCCACACAGCGTCAGTTGAGGTGCTGGTCTAACCAGGGTTTTACAGAGTTGCAACGTGATTGACATGCCAGGTCCATAGACCCCTGCTCCCACACAGGGTCAGTCGAGGTGCTGGTCTAACCAGGATTTTACAATCAGACCCCTGCTCCCACACAGGGTCAGTAGTGGTGCTGGTCTAACCAGGGTTTTACAGTCAGACCCCTGCTCCCACACAGGGTCAGTAGAGGTGCTGGTCTAACCAGGGTTTTACAGTCAGACCCCTGCTCCCACACAGGGTCAGTAGAGTTGCTGGTCTAACCAGGGTTTTACGGTCAGACCCCTGCTCCCACACAGGGTCAGTAGAGGTGCTGGTCTAACCAGGGTTTTACAGTCAGACCCCTGCTCCCACACAGGGTCAGTAGAGTTGCTGGTCTAACCAGGGTTTTACGGTCAGACCCCTGCTCCCACACAGGGTCAGTAGAGGTGCTGGTCTAACCAGGGTTTTACAGTCAGACCCCTGCTCCCACACAGGGTCAGTAGAGTTGCTGGTCTAACCAGGGTTTTACGGTCAGACCCCTGCTCCCACACAGGGTCAGTAGAGGTGCTGGTCTAACCAGGGTTTTACAGTCAGACCCCTGCTCCTACACAGGGTCAGTAGAGGTGCTGGTCTAATCAGGGTTTTACATTCAGACCCCTGCTCCGACACAGGGTCAGTAGAGGTGCTGGTCTAACCAGGGTTTTACAGTCAGACCCCTGCTCCCTCACAGCGTCAGTTGAGGTGCTGGTCTAACCAGGGTTTTACAGAGTTGCAACGTGATTGACATGCCAGGTCCATAGACCCCTGCTCCCACACAGGGTCAGTAGAGGTGCTGGTCTACCCAGGGTTATACAGTTAGACCCCTGCTCCCACACAGGGTCAGTAGAGGTGCCGGTCTAACCAGGGTTTTACAGTCAGACACCTGCTCCCACACAGCGTCAGTAGTGGTGCTGGTCTAACCAGGGATTTACAGTCAGACCCCTGCTCCCACACAGGGTCAGTAGAGGTGCTGGTCTAACCAGGGTTTACAGTCAGACCCCTGCTCCCACACAGGGTCAGTAGAGCTGCTGGTCTAACCAGGGTTTTACAGTCAGACCCCTGCTCCCACACAGGGTCAGTAGAGGTGCTGGTCTAACCAGGGTTTTACAGTTAGACCCCTGCTCCTACACAGGGTCAGTAGAGGTGCTGGTCTAACCAGGATTTAACAGTCTGACCCCTGCTCCCACACAGGGTCAGTAGAGGTGCTGGTCTAACCAGGGTTTAACAGTCTGACCCCTGCTCCCACACAGGGTCAGTAGAGGTGCTGGTCTAACCAGGGTTTTACAGTCTGACCCCTGCTCCCACACAGGGCCAGTAGAGGTGCTGGTCTATTACCAGGGTTTTACAGTCAGACCATGGCACCCACACAGGGTCAGTAGAGGTGCTGGTCTACCCAGGGTTTTACAGTCAGACCCCTGCTCCCACACAGGGTCAGTAGAGGTGCGGGTCTAACCAGGGTTTTACAGTCAGACCCCTGCTCCCACACAGGGTAAGTAGAGGTGCTGGTCTAACCAGGGTTTTACAGTTAGACCCCTGCTCCTACACGGGGTCAGTAGAGGTGCTGGTCTAACCATTGTTTTACAGTCTGACCCCAGCTCCCACACAGTGTCAGTAGAGGTGCTGGTCTAACCAGGGTTTACAGTCAGACCCCTGCTCCCACACAGGGTCAGTAGAGGTGCTGGTCTACCCAGGGTTTTACAGTCTGACCCCTCCTCCCACACAGGGTCAGAAGAGGTGCGGGTCTAACCAGGGTTTTACAGTCAGACCCCTGCTCCCACACAGGGTCAGTAGAGGTGCTGGTCTAACCAGGGTTTTAAAGAGTTGCAACGTGATTGACATGCGAGGTCCATAGACCCCTGCTCCCACACAGGGTCAGTAGAGGTGCTGGTCTAACCAGGGTTTTACAGTCAGACCCCTGCTCCCACACAGGGTCAGTAGAGGTGCTGGTCTAACCAGGGTTTTACAGCTAGACCCCTGCTCCTACAAAGGGTCAGTAGAGGTGCTGGTCTAACCATTGTTTTACTTTCTGACCCCTGCTCCCACACAGTGTCAGTAGAGGTGCTGGTCTAACCAGGGTTTTACAGTCAGACCCCTGCTCCCACACAGGGTCAGTAGAGGTGCGGGTCTAACCAGGGTTTTACAGTCAGGCCCCTGCTCCCATACAGGGTCAGTAGAGGTGCTGGTCTAACCAGGGTTTTACAGTGAGACCCCTGCTCCCACACAGGGTCAGTAGAGTTGCTGATCTAACCAGGGTTTTACAGTTAGACCCCTGTTCCCACACAGGGTCAGTAGAGGTGCTGGTCTAACCAGGGTTTACAGTTAGACCCCTGCTCCCACACAGGGTCAATAGAGGTGCTGGTCTAACCAGGGTTTTACAATTAGACCCCTGCTCCCACACAGCCTCAGTTGAGGTGCTGGTCTAACCAGCGTTTTACAGAGTTGCAACGTGATTGACATGCCAGGTCCATAGACCCCTGCTCCCACACAGGGTCAGTCGAGGTGCTGGTCTAACCAGGATTTTACAGTCAGACCCCTGCTCCCACACAGGGTCAGTAGTGGTGCTGGTCTAACCAGGGATTTACAGTCAGACCCCTGCTCCCACACAGGGTCAGTAGAGGTGCTGGTCAAATCAGGGTTTTACAGTCAGAACCCTGCTCCCACACAGGGTCAGTAGAGGTGCTGGTCTAACCAGGGTTTTACAGTCAGACCCATGCTCCCACACAGGGTCAGTAGAGGTGCTGGTCTAACCAGGGTTTTACAGTCAGACCCCTGCTCCCACACAGCGTCAGTTGAGGTGCTGGTCTAACCAGGGTTTTACAGAGTTGCAACGTGATTGACATGCCAGGTCCATAGACCCCTGCTCCCACACAGGGTCAGTAGAGGTGCTGGTCTACCCAGGGTTATACAGTTAGACCCCTGCTCCCACACAGGGTCAGTAGAGGTGCCGGTCTAACCAGGGTTTTACAGTCAGACACCTGCTCCCACACAGGGTCAGTAGAGGTGCTGGTCTAACCAGGGTTTTACAGTCAGACCCCTGCTCCCACACAGGGTCAGTAGAGGTGCTGGTCTAACCAGGGTTTTACAGTTAGACCCCTGCTCCTACACAGGGTCAGTAGAGGTGCTGGTCTAACCATTGTTTTACAGTCTGACCCCTGCTCCCACACAGTGTCAGTAGAGGTGCTGGTCTAACCAGGGTTTAACAGTCTGACCCCTGCTCCCACACAGGGTCAGTAGAGGTGCTGGTCTAACCAGGGTTTTACAGTTAGAACCCTGCTCCTACACAGGGTCAGTAGAGGTGCTGGTCTAACCATTGTTTTACAGTCTGACCCCTGCTCCCACACAGTGTCAGTAGAGGTGCTGGTCTAACCAGGGTTTTACAGAGTTGCAACGTGATTGACATGCCAGGTCCATAGACCCCTGCTCCCACACAGGGTCAGTCGAGGTGCTGGTCTAACCAGGATTTTACAATCAGACCCCTGCTCCCACACAGGGTCAGTAGTGGTGCTGGTCTAACCAGGGATTTACAGTCAGACCCCTGCTCCCACACTGGGTCAGTAGAGGTGCTGGTCTAACCAGGGTTTTACAGTCAGACCCCTGCTCCCACACAGGGTCAGTAGAGTTGCTGGTCTAACCAGGGTTTTACGGTCAGACCCCTGCTCCCACACAGGGTCAGTAGAGGTGCTGGTCTAACCAGGGTTTTACAGTCAGACCCCTGCTCCCACACAGGGTCAGTAGAGTTGCTGGTCTAACCAGGGTTTTACGGTCAGACCCCTGCTCCTACACAGGGTCAGTAGAGGTGCTGGTCTAATCAGGGTTTTACATTCAGACCCCTGCTCCGACACAGGGTCAGTAGAGGTGCTGGTCTAACCAGGGTTTTACAGTCAGACCCCTGCTCCCACACAGCGTCAGTTGAGGTGCTGGTCTAACCAGGGTTTTACAGAGTTGCAACGTGATTGACATGCCAGGTCCATAGACCCCTACTCCCACACAGGGTCAGTAGAGGTGCTGGTCTACCCAGGGTTATACAGTTAGACCCCTGCTCCCACACAGGGTCAGTAGAGGTGCCGGTCTAACCAGGGTTTTACAGTCAGACACCTGCTCCCACACAGCGTCAGTAGTGGTGCTGGTCTAACCAGGGATTTACAGTCAGACCCCTGCTCCCACACAGGGTCAGTAGAGGTGCTGGTCTAACCAGGGTTTACAGTCAGACCCCTGCTCCCACACAGGGTCAGTAGAGCTGCTGGTCTAACCAGGGTTTTACAGTCAGACCCCTGCTCCCACACAGGGTCAGTAGAGGTGCTGGTCTAACCAGGGTTTTACAGTTAGACCCCTGCTCCAACACAGGGTCAGTAGAGGTGCTGGTCTAACCAGGATTTAACAGTCTGACCCCTGCTCCCACACAGGGTCAGTAGAGGTGCTGGTCTAACCAGGGTTTAACAGTCTGACCCCTGCTCCCACACAGGGTCAGTAGAGGTGCTGGTCTAACCAGGGTTTTACAGTCTGACCCCTGCTCCCACACAGGGCCAGTAGAGGTGCTGGTCTATTACCAGGGTTTTACAGTCAGACCATGGCACCCACACAGGGTCAGTAGAGGTGCTGGTCTACCCAGGGTTTTACAGTCAGACCCCTGCTCCCACACAGGGTCAGTAGAGGTGCGGGTCTAACCAGGGTTTTACAGTCAGACCCCTGCTCCCACACAGGGTCAGTAGAGGTGCTGGTCTAACCAGGGTTTTACAGTTAGACCCCTGCTCCTACACAGGGTCAGTAGAGGTGCTGGTCTAACCAGGGTTTACAGTCAGACCCCTGCTCCCACACAGGGTCAGTAGAGGTGCTGGTCTACACAGGGTTTTACAGTCTGACCCCTGCTCCCACACAGGGTCAGAAGAGGTGCGGGTCTAACCAGGGTTTTACAGTCAGACCCCTGCTCCCACACAGGGTCAGTAGAGGTGCTGGTCTAACCAGGGTTTTACAGAGTTGCAACGGGATTGACATGCGAGGTCCATAGACCCCTGCTCCCACACAGGGTCAGTAGAGGTGCTGGTCTAACCAGGGTTTTACAGTCAGACCCCTGCTCCCACACAGGGTCAGTAGAGGTGCTGGTCTAACCAGGGTTTTACAGTTAGACCCCTGCTCCTACAAAGGTTCAGTAGAGGTGCTGGTCTAACCATTGTTTTACTTTCTGACCCCTGCTCCCACACAGTGTCAGTAGAGGTGCTGGTCTAACCAGGGTTTTACAGTCAGACCCCTGCTCCCACACAGGGTCAGTAGAGGTGCGGGTCTAACCAGGGTTTTACAGTCAGGCCCCTGCTCCCATACCGGGTCAGTAGAGGTGCTGGTCTAACCAGGGTTTTACAGTGAGACCCCTGCTCCCACACAGGGTCAGTAGAGTTGCTGATCTAACCAGGGTTTTACAGTTAGACCCCTGTTCCCACACAGGGTCAGTAGAGGTGCTGGTCTAACCAGGGTTTACAGTTAGACCCCTGCTCCCACACAGGGTCAGTAGAGGTGCTGGTCTAACCAGGGTTTTACAATTAGACCCCTGCTCCCACACAGCCTCAGTTGAGGTGCTGGTCTAACCAGCGTTTTACAGAGTTGCAACGTGATTGACATGCCAGGTCCATAGACCCCTGCTCCCACACAGGGTCAGTCGAGGTGCTGGTCTAACCAGGATTTTACAGTCAGACCCCTGCTCCCACACAGGGTCAGTAGTGGTGCTGGTCTAACCAGGGATTTACAGTCAGACCCCTGCTCCCACACAGGGACAGTAGAGGTGCTGGTCTAACCAGGGTTTTACAGTCAGACCCCTGCTCCCACACAGGGTCAGTAGAGTTGCTGGTCTAACCAGGGTTTTACGGTCAGACCCCTGCTCCTACACAGGGTCAGTAGAGGTGCTGGTCTAACCAGGGTTTTACAGTCAGACCCCTGCTCCCACACAGGGTCAGTAGAGTTGCTGGTCTAACCAGGGTTTTACGGTCAGACCCCTGCTCCTACACAGGGTCAGTAGAGGTGCTGGTCTAATCAGGGTTTTACATTCAGACCCCTGCTCCCACACAGGGTCAGTAGAGGTGCTGGTCTAACCAGGGTTTTACAGTCAGACCCCTGCTCCCACACAGCGTCAGTTGAGGTGCTGGTCTAACCAGGGTTTTACAGAGTTGCAACGTGATTGACATGCCAGGTCCATAGACCCCTGCTCCCACACAGGGTCAGTAGAGGTGCTGGTCTACCCAGGGTTATACAGTTAGACCCCTGCTCCCACACAGGGTCAGTAGAGGTGCCGGTCTAACCAGGGTTTTACAGTCAGACACCTGCTCCCACACAGGGTCAGTAGAGGTGCTGGTCTAACCAGGGTTTTACAGTCAGACCCCTGCTCCCACACAGGGTCAGTAGAGGTGCTGGTCTAACCCGGGTTTTACAGTTAGACCCCTGCTCCTACACAGGGTCAGTAGAGGTGCTGGTCTAACCATTGTTTTACAGTCTGACCCCAGCTCCCACACAGTGTCAGTAGAGGTGCTGGTCTAACCAGGGTTTAACAGTCTGACCCCTGCTCCCACACAGGGTCAGTAGAGGTGCTGGTCTAACCAGGGTTTTACAGTCTGACCCCTGCTCCCACACAGGGTCAGTAGAGGTGCTGGTCTAACCAGGGTTTAACAGTCTGACCCCTGCTCCCACACAGGGTCAGTAGAGGTGCTGGTCTAACCAGGGTTTTACAGTTAGAACCCTGCTCCTACACAGGGTCAGTAGAGGTGCTGGTCTAACCATTGTTTTACAGTCTGACCCCTGCTCCCACACAGTGTCAGTAGAGGTGCTGGTCTAACCAGGGTTTAACAGTCTGACCCCTGCTCCCACACAGGGTCAGTAGAGGTGCTGGTCTAACCAGGGTTTTACAGTCTGACCCCTGCTCCCACACAGGGCCAGTAGAGGTGCTGGTCTATTACCAGGGTTTTACAGTCAGACCATGGCACCCACACAGGGTCAGTAGAGGTGCTGGTCTACCCAGGGTTTTACAGTCTGACCCCTGCTCCCACACAGGGTCAGTAGAGGTGCTGGTCTAACCAGGGTTTTACAGAGTTGCAACGTGATTGACATGCCAGGTCCATAGACCCCTGCTCCCACACAGGGTCAGTAGAGGTGCTGGTCTAACCAGGGTTTTACAGTCAGACCCCTGCTCCCACACAGGGTCAGTAGAGGTGCTGGTCTAACCAGGGTTTTACAGTTAGACCCCTGCTCCTACAAAGGGTCAGTAGAGGTGCTGGTCTAACCATTGTTTTACTTTCTGACCCCTGCTCCCACACAGTGTCAGTAGAGGTGCTGGTCTAACCAGGGTTTTACAGTCAGACCCCTGCTCCCACACAGGGTCAGTAGAGGTGCGGGTCTAACCAGGGTTTTACAGTCAGGCCCCTGCTCCCATACAGGGTCAGTAGAGGTGCTGGTCTAACCAGGGTTTTACAGTGAGACCCCTGCTCCCACACAGGGTCAGTAGAGTTGCTGATCTAACCAGGGTTTTACAGTTAGACCCCTGTTCCCACACAGGGTCAGTAGAGGTGCTGGTCTAACCAGGGTTTACAGTTAGACCCCTGCTCCCACACAGGGTCAGTAGAGGTGCTGGTCTAACCAGGGTTTTACAGAGTTGCAACGTGATTGACATGCCAGGTCCATAGACCCCTGCTCCCACACAGGGTCAGTAGAGGTGCTGGTCTACCCAGGGTTATACAGTTAGACCCCTGCTCCCACACAGGGTCAGTAGAGGTGCCGGTCTAACCAGGGTTTTACAGTCAGACACCTGCTCCCACACAGGGTCAGTAGAGGTGCTGGTCTAACCAGGGTTTTACAGTCAGACCCCTGCTCCCACACAGGGTCAGTAGAGGTGCTGGTCTAACCAGGGTTTTACAGTTAGACCCCTGCTCCTACACAGGGTCAGTAGAGGTGCTGGTCTAACCATTGTTTTACAGTCTGACCCCTGCTCCCACACAGTGTCAGTAGAGGTGCTGGTCTAACCAGGGTTTAACAGTCTGACCCCTGCTCCCACACAGGGTCAGTAGAGGTGCTGGTCTAACCAGGGTTTTACAGTTAGAACCCTGCTCCTACACAGGGTCAGTAGAGGTGCTGGTCTAACCATTGTTTTACAGTCTGACCCCTGCTCCCACACAGTGTCAGTAGAGGTGCTGGTCTAACCAGGGTTTTACAGAGTTGCAACGTGATTGACATGCCAGGTCCATAGACCCCTGCTCCCACACAGGGTCAGTCGAGGTGCTGGTCTAACCAGGATTTTACAATCAGACCCCTGCTCCCACACAGGGTCAGTAGTGGTGCTGGTCTAACCAGGGATTTACAGTCAGACCCCTGCTCCCACACTGGGTCAGTAGAGGTGCTGGTCTAACCAGGGTTTTACAGTCAGACCCCTGCTCCCACCCAGGGTCAGTAGAGTTGCTGGTCTAACCAGGGTTTTACGGTCAGACCCCTGCTCCCACACAGGGTCAGTAGAGGTGCTGGTCTAACCAGGGTTTTACAGTCAGACCCCTGCTCCCACACAGGGTCAGTAGAGTTGCTGGTCTAATCAGGGTTTTACATTCAGACCCCTGCTCCGACACAGGGTCAGTAGAGGTGCTGGTCTAACCAGGGTTTTACAGTCAGACCCCTGCTCCCACACAGCGTCAGTTGAGGTGCTGGTCTAACCAGGGTTTTACAGAGTTGCAACGTGATTGACATGCCAGGTCCATAGACCCCTACTCCCACACAGGGTCAGTAGAGGTGCTGGTCTACCCAGGGTTATACAGTTAGACCCCTGCTCCCACACAGGGTCAGTAGAGGTGCCGGTCTAACCAGGGTTTTACAGTCAGACACCTGCTCCCACACAGCGTCAGTAGAGGTGCTGGTCTAACCAGGGATTTACAGTCAGACCCCTGCTCCCACACAGGGTCAGTAGAGGTGCTGGTCTAACCAGGGTTTACAGTCAGACCCCTGCTCCCACACAGGGTCAGTAGAGCTGCTGGTCTAACCAGGGTTTTACAGTCAGACCCCTGCTCCCACACAGGGTCAGTAGAGGTGCTGGTCTAACCAGGGTTTTACAGTTAGACCCCTGCTCCAACACAGGGTCAGTAGAGGTGCTGGTCTAACCAGGATTTAACAGTCTGACCCCTGCTCCCACACAGGGTCAGTAGAGGTGCTGGTCTAACCAGGGTTTAACAGTCTGACCCCTGCTCCCACACAGGGTCAGTAGAGGTGCTGGTCTAACCAGGGTTTTACAGTCTGACCCCTGCTCCCACACAGGGCCAGTAGAGGTGCTGGTCTATTACCAGGGTTTTACAGTCAGACCATGGCACCCACACAGGGTCAGTAGAGGTGCTGGTCTACCCAGGGTTTTACAGTCAGACCCCTGCTCCCACACAGGGTCAGTAGAGGTGCGGGTCTAACCAGGGTTTTACAGTCAGACCCCTGCTCCCACACAGGGTCAGTAGAGGTGCTGGTCTAACCAGGGTTTTACAGTTAGACCCCTGCTCCTACACAGGGTCAGTAGAGGTGCTGGTCTAACCAGGGTTTACAGTCAGACCCCTGCTCCCACACAGGGTCAGTAGAGGTGCTGGTCTACCCAGGGTTTTACAGTCTGACCCCTGCTCCCACACAGGGTCAGAAGAGGTGCGGGTCTAACCAGGGTTTTACAGTCAGACCCCTGCTCCCACACAGGGTCAGTAGAGGTGCTGGTCTAACCAGGGTTTTACAGAGTTGCAACGGGATTGACATGCGAGGTCCATAGACCCCTGCTCCCACACAGGGTCAGTAGAGGTGCTGGTCTAACCAGGGTTTTACAGTCAGACCCCTGCTCCCACACAGGGTCAGTAGAGGTGCTGGTCTAACCAGGGTTTTACAGTTAGACCCCTGCTCCTACAAAGGGTCAGTAGAGGTGCTGGTCTAACCATTGTTTTACTTTCTGACCCCTGCTCCCACACAGTGTCAGTAGAGGTGCTGGTCTAACCAGGGTTTTACAGTCAGACCCCTGCTCCCACACAGGGTCAGTAGAGGTGCGGGTCTAACCAGGGTTTTACAGTCAGGCCCCTGCTCCCATACCGGGTCAGTAGAGGTGCTGGTCTAACCAGCGTTTTACAGTGAGACCCCTGCTCCCACACAGGGTCAGTAGAGTTGCTGATCTAACCAGGGTTTTACAGTTAGACCCCTGTTCCCACACAGGGTCAGTAGAGGTGCTGGTCTAACCAGGGTTTACAGTTAGACCCCTGCTCCCACACAGGGTCAGTAGAGGTGCTGGTCTAACCAGGGTTTTACAATTAGACCCCTGCTCCCACACAGCCTCAGTTGAGGTGCTGGTCTAACCAGCGTTTTACAGAGTTGCAACGTGATTGACATGCCAGGTCCATAGACCCCTGCTCCCACACAGGGTCAGTCGAGGTGCTGGTCTAACCAGGATTTTACAGTCAGACCCCTGCTCCCACACAGGGTCAGTAGTGGTGCTGGTCTAACCAGGGATTTACAGTCAGACCCCTGCTCCCACACAGGGACAGTAGAGGTGCTGGTCAAATCAGGGTTTTACAGTCAGAACCCTGCTCCCACACAGGGTCAGTAGAGGTGCTGGTCTAACCAGGGTTTTACAGTCAGACCCCTGCTCCCACACAGGGTCAGTAGAGTTGCTGGTCTAACCAGGGTTTTACGGTCAGACCCCTGCTCCCACACAGGGTCAGTAGAGGTGCTGGTCTAACCAGGGTTTTACAGTCAGACCCCTGCTCCCACACAGGGTCAGTAGAGTTGCTGGTCTAACCAGGGTTTTACGGTCAGACCCCTGCTCCTACACAGGGTCAGTAGAGGTGCTGGTCTAATCAGGGTTTTACATTCAGACCCCTGCTCCCACACAGGGTCAGTAGAGGTGCTGGTCTAACCAGGGTTTTACAGTCAGACCCCTGCTCCCACACAGCGTCAGTTGAGGTGCTGGTCTAACCAGGGTTTTACAGAGTTGCAACGTGATTGACATGCCAGGTCCATAGACCCCTGCTCCCACACAGGGTCAGTAGAGGTGCTGGTCTACCCAGGGTTATACAGTTAGACCCCTGCTCCCACACAGGGTCAGTAGAGGTGCCGGTCTAACCAGGGTTTTACAGTCAGACACCTGCTCCCACACAGGGTCAGTAGAGGTGCTGGTCTAACCAGGGTTTTACAGTCAGACCCCTGCTCCCACACAGGGTCAGTAGAGGTGCTGGTCTAACCAGGGTTTTACAGTTAGACCCCTGCTCCTACACAGGGTCAGTAGAGGTGCTGGTCTAACCATTGTTTTACAGTCTGACCCCAGCTCCCACACAGTGTCAGTAGAGGTGCTGGTCTAACCAGGGTTTAACAGTCTGACCCCTGCTCCCACACAGGGTCAGTAGAGGTGCTGGTCTAACCAGGGTTTTACAGTTAGAACCCTGCTCCTACACAGGGTCAGTAGAGGTGCTGGTCTAACCATTGTTTTACAGTCTGACCCCTGCTCCCACACAGTGTCAGTAGAGGTGCTGGTCTAACCAGGGTTTAACAGTCTGACCCCTGCTCCCACACAGGGTCAGTAGAGGTGCTGGTCTAACCAGGGTTTTACAGTCTGACCCCTGCTCCCACACAGGGCCAGTAGAGGTGCTGGTCTATTACCAGGGTTTTACAGTCAGACCATGGCACCCACACAGGGTCAGTAGAGGTGCTGGTCTACCCAGGGTTTTACAGTCTGACCCCTGCTCCCACACAGGGTCAGTAGAGGTGCTGGTCTAACCAGGGTTTTACAGAGTTGCAACGTGATTGGCATGCCAGGTCCATAGACCCCTGCTCCCACACAGGGTCAGTAGAGGTGCTGGTCTAACCAGGGTTTTACAGTCAGACCCCTGCTCCCACACAGGGTCAGTAGAGGTGCTGGTCTAACCAGGGTTTTACAGTTAGACCCCTGCTCCTACAAAGGGTCAGTAGAGGTGCTGGTCTAACCATTGTTTTACTTTCTGACCCCTGCTCCCACACAGTGTCAGTAGAGGTGCTGGTCTAACCAGGGTTTTACAGTCAGACCCCTGCTCCCACACAGGGTCAGTAGAGGTGCGGGTCTAACCAGGGTTTTACAGTCAGGCCCCTGCTCCCATACAGGGTCAGTAGAGGTGCTGGTCTAACCAGGGTTTTACAGTGAGACCCCTGCTCCCACACAGGGTCAGTAGAGTTGCTGATCTAACCAGGGTTTTACAGTTAGACCCCTGTTCCCACACAGGGTCAGTAGAGGTGCTGGTCTAACCAGGGTTTACAGTTAGACCCCTGCTCCCACACAGTGTCAGTAGAGGTGCTGGTCTAACCAGGGTTTTACAGTTAGACCCCTGCTCCCACACAGCCTCAGTTGAGGTGCTGGTCTAACCAGGATTTTACAGTCAGACCCCTGCTCCCACACAGGGTCAGTAGTGGTGCTGGTCTAACCAGGGATTTACAGTCAGACCCCTGCTCCCACACAGGGTCAGTAGAGGTGCTGGTCAAATCAGGGTTTTACAGCCAGAACCCTGCTCCCACACAGGGTCAGTAGAGGTGCTGGTCTAACCAGGGTTTTACAGTCAGACCCCTGCTCCCACACAGGGTCAGTAGAGTTGCTGGTCTAACCAGGGTTTTACGGTCAGACCCCTGCTCCCACACAGGGTCAGTAGAGGTGCTGGTCTAACCAGGGTTTTACAGTCAGACCCCTGCTCCCACACAGGGTCAGTAGAGTTGCTGGTCTAACCAGGGTTTTACGGTCAGACCCCTGCTCCTACACAGGGTCAGTAGAGGTGCTGGTCTAATCAGGGTTTTACATTCAGACCCCTGCTCCCACACAGGGTCAGTAGAGGTGCTGGTCTAACCAGGGTTTTACAGTCAGACCCCTGCTCCCACACAGCGTCAGTTGAGGTGCTGGTCTAACCAGGGTTTTACAGAGTTGCAACGTGATTGACATGCCAGGTCCATAGACCCCTGCTCCCACACAGGGTCAGTAGAGGTGCTGGTCTACCCAGGGTTATACAGTTAGACCCCTGCTCCCACACAGGGTCAGTAGAGGTGCCGGTCTAACCAGGGTTTTACAGTCAGACACCTGCTCCCACACAGCGTCAGTAGTGGTGCTGGTCTAACCAGGGATTTACAGTCAGACCCCTGCTCCCACACAGGGTCAGTAGAGGTGCTGGTCTAACCAGGGTTTACAGTCAGACCCCTGCTCCCACACAGGGTCAGTAGAGGTGCTGGTCTAACCAGGGTTTTACAGTCAGACCCCTGCTCCCACACAGGGTCAGTAGAGGTGCTGGTCTAACCAGGGTTTTACAGTTAGACCCCTGCTCCTACACAGGGTCAGTAGAGGTGCTGGTCTAACCATTGTTTTACAGTCTGACCCCTGCTCCCACACAGTGTCAGTAGAGGTGCTGGTCTAACCAGGGTTTAACAGTCTGACCCCTGCTCCCACACAGGGTCAGTAGAGGTGCTGGTCTAACCAGGGTTTTACAGTCAGACCCCTGCTCCCACACAGTGTCAGTAGAGGTGCTGGTCTAACCAGGGTTTTACAGTTAGAACCCTGCTCCTACACAGGGTCAGTAGAGGTGCTGGTCTAACCATTGTTTTACAGTCTGACCCCTGCTCCCACACAGTGTCAGTAGAGGTGCTGGTCTAACCAGGGTTTAACAGTCTGACCCCTGCTCCCACACAGGGTCAGTAGAGGTGCTGGTCTAACCAGGGTTTTACAGTCTGACCCCTGCTCCCACACAGGGCCAGTAGAGGTGCTGGTCTATTACCAGGGTTTTACAGTCAGACCATGGCACCCACACAGGGTCAGTAGAGGTGCTGGTCTACCCAGGGTTTTACAGTCTGACCCCTGCTCCCACACAGGGTCAGTAGAGGTGCTGGTCTAACCAGGGTTTTACAGAGTTGCAACGTGATTGACATGCCAGGTCCATAGACCCCTGCTCCCACACAGGGTCAGTAGAGGTGCTGGTCTAACCAGGGTTTTACAGTCAGACCCCTGCTCCCACACAGGGTCAGTAGAGGTGCTGGTCTAACCAGGGTTTTACAGTTAGACCCCTGCTCCTACAAAGGGTCAGTAGAGGTGCTGGTCTAACCATTGTTTTACTTTCTGACCCCTGCTCCCACACAGTGTCAGTAGAGGTGCTGGTCTAACCAGGGTTTTACAGTCAGACCCCTGCTCCCACACAGGGTCAGTAGAGGTGCGGGTCTAACCAGGGTTTTACAGTCAGGCCCCTGCTCCCATACAGGGTCAGTAGAGGTGCTGGTCTAACCAGGGTTTTACAGTGAGACCCCTGCTCCCACACAGGGTCAGTAGAGTTGCTGATCTAACCAGGGTTTTACAGTTAGACCCCTGTTCCCACACAGGGTCAGTTGAGGTGCTGGTCTAACCAGGGTTTACAGTTAGACCCCTGCTCCCACACAGTGTCAGTAGAGGTGCTGGTCTAACCAGGGTTTTACATTTAGACCCCTGCTCCCACACAGCCTCAGTTGAGGTGCTGGTCTAACCAGGATTTTACAGTCAGACCCCTGCTCCCACACAGGGTCAGTAGTGGTGCTGGTCTAACCAGGGATTTACAGTCAGACCCCTGCTCCCACACAGGGTCAGTAGAGGTGCTGGTCAAATCAGGGTTTTACAGCCAGAACCCTGCTCCCACACAGGGTCAGTAGAGGTGCTGGTCTAACCAGGGTTTTACAGTCAGACCCCTGCTCCCACACAGGGTCAGTAGAGTTGCTGGTCTAACCAGGGTTTTACGGTCAGACCCCTGCTCCCACACAGGGTCAGTAGAGGTGCTGGTCTAACCAGGGTTTTACAGTCAGACCCCTGCTCCCACACAGGGTCAGTAGAGTTGCTGGTCTAACCAGGGTTTTACGGTCAGACCCCTGCTCCTACACAGGGTCAGTAGAGGTGCTGGTCTAATCAGGGTTTTACATTCAGACCCCTGCTCCCACACAGGGTCAGTAGAGGTGCTGGTCTAACCAGGGTTTTACAGTCAGACCCCTGCTCCCACACAGCGTCAGTTGAGGTGCTGGTCTAACCAGGGTTTTACAGAGTTGCAACGTGATTGACATGCCAGGTCCATGGACCCCTGCTCCCACACAGGGTCAGTAGAGGTGCTGGTCTACCCAGGGTTATACAGTTAGACCCCTGCTCCCACACAGGGTCAGTAGAGGTGCCGGTCTAACCAGGGTTTTACAGTCAGACACCTGCTCCCACACAGCGTCAGTAGTGGTGCTGGTCTAACCAGGGATTTACAGTCAGACCCCTGCTCCCACACAGGGTCAGTAGAGGTGCTGGTCTAACCAGGGTTTACAGTCAGACCCCTGCTCCCACACAGGGTCAGTAGAGGTGCTGGTCTAACCAGGGTTTTACAGTCAGACCCCTGCTCCCACACAGGGTCAGTAGAGGTGCTGGTCTAACCAGGGTTTTACAGTTAGACCCCTGCTCCTACACAGGGTCAGTAGAGGTGCTGGTCTAACCATTGTTTTACAGTCTGACCCCTGCTCCCACACAGTGTCAGTAGAGGTGCTGGTCTAACCAGGGTTTAACAGTCTGACCCCTGCTCCCACACAGGGTCAGTAGAGGTGCTGGTCTAACCAGGGTTTTACAGTCAGACCCCTGCTCCCACACAGGGTCAGTAGAGGTGCTGGTCTAATCAGGGTTTTACAGTCATACCCCTGCTCCCACACAGGGTCAGTAGAGGTGCTGGTCTAATCAGGGTTTTACAGTCATACCCCTGCTCCCACACAGGGTCAGTAGAGGTGCTGGTCTAACCAGGGTTTTACAGTAAGACCACTGCTCCCACACAGGGTCAGTAGAGGTGCTGGTCTAACCAGGGTTTTACAGTCAGACCCCTGCTCCTACACAGGGTCAGTAGAGGTGCTGGTCTAACCAGGGTTTTACAGTTAGACCCCTGCTCCCACACAGGGTCAGTAGAGGTACTTGTCTAACCAGGGTTTTACAGTCAGACCCCTGCTCCCACACAGGGTCAGTAGAGGTGCTGGTCTAAACAGGGTTTTACATTCAGACCCCTGCTCCCACACAGCGTCAGTTGAGGTGCTGGTCTAACCAGGGTTTTACAGAGTTGCAACGTGATTGACATGCCAGGTCCATAGACCCCTGCTCCCACACAGGGTCAGTAGAGGTGCTGGTCTAACCAGGGTTTTACTGTCAGACCCCTGCTCCCACACAGGGTCAGTAGAGGTGCTGGTCTAACCAGGGTTTTACAGTCAGACCCCTGCTCCCACACAGCGTCAGTTGAGGTGCTGCTCTAACCAGGGTTTTACAGAGTTGCAACGTGATTGACATGCCAGGTCCATAGACCCCTGCTCCCACACAGGGTCAGTAGAGGTGCTGGTCTAACCAGGGTTTTACTGTCAGACCCCTGCTCCCACACAGGGTCAGTAGAGGTGCTGGTCTACCCAGGGTTTTACAGTTAGACCCCTGCTCCCACACAGGGTCAGTAGAGGTGCTGGTCTAACCAGGGTTTTACAGTCAGACCCCTGCTCCCACACAGGGTCAGTAGAGGTGCTGGTCAAATCAGGGTTTTAGAGTCAGACCCCTGCTCCCACACAGGGTCAGTAGAGGTGCTGGTCTAACCAGGGCTTAACAGTCAGACCCCTGCTCCCACACAGGGTCAGTAGAGGTGCTTGTCTAACCAGGGTTTTACAGTCAGACCCCTGCTCCCACACAGGGTCAGTAGAGGTGCTGGTCTATCCAGGGTTTTACAGTCAGACCCCTGCTCCCACACAGGGTCAGTAGAGGTGCTGGTCTAACCAGGGTTTTACAGTTAGACCCCTGCTCCCACACAGGGTCAGTAGAGGTGCTGGACTAACCAGGGTTTTACACTCAGACCCCTGCTCCCACACAGGTTCAGTAGAGGTGCTGGTCTAACCAGGGTTTTACAGTCAGACCCCTGCTCCCACACAGAGTCAGTAGTGGTGCTGGTCTAACCAGGGTTTTACAGTGAGACCCCTGCTCCCACACAGGGTCAGTAGAGGTGCTGGTCTAACCAGGGTTTTACAGTCAGACCCCTGCTCCTACACAGGGTCAGTAGAGGTGCTGGTCTAACCAGGGTTTTACAGTCAGACCCCTGCTCCCACACAGGGTCAGTAGAGGTGCTGGTCTAACCAGGGATTTACAGTTAGACCCCTGCTCCTACACAGGGTCAGTAGAGGTGCTGGTCTAACCATTGTTTTACATTCTGACCCCTGCTCCCACACAGTGTCAGTAGAGGTGCTGGTCTAACCAGGGTTTAACAGTCTGACCCCTGCTCCCACACAGGGTCAGTAGAGGTGCTGGTCTAACCAGGGTTTTACAGTCTGACCCCTGCTCCCACACAGGGCCAGTAGAGGTGCTGGTCTACCCAGGGTTTTACAGTCAGACCCCTGCTCCCACACAGGGTCAGTAGAGGTGCGGGTCTAACCAGGGTTTTACAGTCAGGCCCCTGCTCCCATACAGGGTCAGTAGAGGTGCAGTTCTAACCAGGGTTTTACCGTGAGACCCCTGCTCCAACGCAGGGTCAGTAGAGTTGCTGGTCTAACCAGGGTTTTACAGTTAGACCCCTGTTCCCACACAGGGTCAGTAGAGGTGCTGGTCTAACCAGGGTTTTACAGTTAGACCCCTGCTCCCACACAGGGTCAGTAGAGGTGCTGGTCTAACCAGGGTTTTACAGTCAGACCCCTGCTCCCACACAGGGTCAGTAGTGGTGCTGGTCTAACCAGGGATTTACAGTCAGACCCCTGCTCCCACACAGGGTCAGTAGTGGTGCTGGTCTAACCAGCGTTTTACAGTCAGACCCCTGCTCCCACACAGGTTCAGTAGAGGTGCTGGTCTAACCAGGGTTTTACAGTCAGACCCCTGCTCCCACACAGCCTCAGATGAGGTGCTGGTCTAACCAGGGTTTTACAGAGTTGCAACGTGATTGACATGCCAGGTCCATAGACCCCTGCTCCCACACAGGGTCAGTCGAGGTGCTGGTCTAACCAGGATTTTACAGTCAGACCCCTGCTCCCACACAGGGTCAGTAGTGGTGATGGTCTAACCAGGGATTTACAGTCAGACCCCTGCTCCCACACAGGGTCAGTAGAGGTGCTGGTCAAATCAGGGTTTTACAGTCAGAACCCTGCTCCCACACAGGGTCAGTAGAGGTGCTGGTCTAACCAGGGTTTTACAGTCAGACCCCTGCTCCCACACAGAGTCAGTAGAGTTGCTGGTCTAACCAGGGTTTTACGGTCAGACCCCTGCTCCTACACAGGGTCAGTAGAGGTGCTGGTCTAACCAGGGTTTTACAGTCAGACCCCTGCTCCCACACAGGGTCAGTAGAGTTGCTGGTCTAACCAGGGTTTTACGGTCAGACCCCTGCTCCTACACAGGGTCAGTAGAGGTGCTGGTCTAATCAGGGTTTTAGATTCAGACCCCTGCTCCCACACAGGGTCAGTAGAGGTGCTGGTCTAACCAGGGTTTTACAGTCAGACCCCTGCTCCCACACAGCGTCAGTTGAGGTGCTGGTCTAACCAGGGTTTTACAGAGTTGCAACGTGATTGACATGCCAGGTCCATAGACCCCTGCTCCCACACAGGGTCAGTAGAGTTGCTGGTCTAACCAGGGTTTTACGGTCAGACCCCTGCTCCTACACAGGGTCAGTAGAGGTGCTGGTCTAACCAGGGTTTTACAGTCAGACCCCTGCTCCCACACAGGGTCAGTAGAGTTGCTGGTCTAACCAGGGTTTTACGGTCAGACCCCTGCTCCTACACAGGGTCAGTAGAGGTGCTGGTCTAATCAGGGTTTTAGATTCAGACCCCTGCTCCCACACAGGGTCAGTAGAGGTGCTGGTCTACCCAGGGTTATACAGTTAGACCCCTGCTCCCACACAGGGTCAGTAGAGGTGCCGGTCTAACCAGGGTTTTACAGTCAGACACCTGCTCCCACACAGCGTCAGTAGTGGTGCTGGTCTAACCAGGGATTTACAGTCAGACCCCTGCTCCCACAGAGGGTCTGTAGAGGTGCTGGTCTAACCAGGGTTTACAGTCAGACCCCTGCTCCCACACAGGGTCAGTAGAGGTGCTGGTCTAACCAGGGTTTTACAGTCGGACCCCTTCTCCCACACAGGGTCAGTAGAGGTGCTGGTCTAACCAGGGTTTTACAGTTAGACCCCTGCTCCTACACAGGGTCAGTAGAGGTGCTGGTCTACCCAGGGTTTAACGGTCTGACCCCTGCTCCCACACAGGGTCAGTAGAGGTGCTGGTCTAACCAGGGTTTTACAGTCTGACCCCTGCTCCCACACAGGGCCAGTAGAGGTGCTGGTCTATTACCAGGGTTTTACAGTCAGACCATGGCACCCTCACAGGGTCAGTAGAGGTGCTGGTCTACCCAGGGTTTTACAGTCAGACCCCTGCTCCCTCACAGGGTCAGTAGAGGTGCGGGTCTAACCAGGGTTTTACAGTCAGACCCCTGCTCCCACACAGGGTCAGTAGAGGTGCTGGTCTAACCAGGGTTTTACAGTTAGACCCCTGCTCCTACACAGGGTCAGTAGAGGTGCTGGTCTAACCATTGTTTTACAGTCTGACCCCTGCTCCCACACAGTGTCAGTAGAGGTGCTGGTCTAACCAGGGTTTAACAGTCTGACCCCTGCTCCCACACAGTGTCAGTAGAGGTGCTGGTCTAACCAGGGTTTAACAGTCTGACCCCTGCTCCCACACAGGGTCAGTAGAGGTGCTGGTCTAACCAGGGTTTTACAGTCAGACCCCTGCTCCCACACAGGGTTATGAGAGGGGCTGGTCTAACCAGGGTTTTACAGTAAGACCCCTGCTCCCACACAGGGTCAGAAGAGCTGCGGGTCTAATCAGGGTTTTACAGTCATACCCCTGCTCCCACACAGGGTCAGTAGAGGGGCTGGTCTAACCAGGGTTTTACAGTAAGACCCCTGCTCCCACACAGGGTCAGTAGAGGTGCTGGTCTAACCAGGGTTTTACAGTCAGACCCCTGCTCCCACACAGGGTCAGGAGAGGTGCTGGTCTAACCAGGGTTTTACAGTCAGACCGCTACACCCACACTGGGTCAGTAGAGGTGCTGGTCTAACCAGGGTTTTACAGTCAGACCCCTGCTCCCACACACTGTCAGTAGAGGTGCTGGTCTCACCAGGGTTTTACAGTCAGACCCCTGCTCCCACACAGGGTCAGTAGAGGTGCTTGTCTACCCACCGTTTTACAGTCAGACCCCTGCTCCCACACAGGGTCAGTAGAGGTGCTGGTCTAACCAGGGTTTTACAGTCAGACCGCTACACCCACACTGGGTCAGTAGAGGTGCTGGTCTAACCAGGGTTTTACAGTCAGACCCCTGCTCCCACACACTGTCAGTAGAGGTGCTGGTCTAACCAGGGTTTTACAGTCAGACCCCTGCTCCCACACAGGGTCAGTAGAGGTGCTGGTCTAACCAGGGTTTTACAGTCAGACCCCTGCTCCCACACTGGGTCAGTAGAGGTGCTGGTCTAACCAGGATTTTACAGTCAGACCCCTGCTCCCACACACTGTCAGTAGAGGTGCTGGTCTAACCAGGGTTTTACAGTCAGACCCCTGCTCCCACACTGGGTCAGTAGAGGTGCTGGTCTAACCAGGGTTTTACAGTCAGACCCCTCCTCCCACACACTGTCAGTAGAGGTGCTGGTCTAACCAGGGTTTTACAGTCAGACACCTGCTCCCACACAGGGTCAGTAGAGGTGCTGGTCTAACCAAGGTTTTACAGTCAGACCCCTGCTCCCACAGAGGGTCAGTAGAGGTGCTGGTCTAACCAGGGTTTTACAGTCAGACCCCTTCTCCCACACATGGTCAGTAGAGATGCTGGTCTAACCACGGTTTTACAGTTAGACCCGTGCTCCTACACAGGGTCAGTAGAGGTGCTGGTCTAACCTGGGTTTTACAGTCTGACCCCTGCTCCCACACAGGGTCTGTAGAGGTGCTGGTCTAACCAGGGTTTTACATTCTGACCCCTGATCCCACACAGGGTCAGTAGAGGTGCTGGTCTATTTCCAGGGTTTTACAGTCAGACAATGGCTCCCACACAGGGTCAGTAGAGGTGCTCGTCTACCCAGCGTTTTGCAGTTAGACCCCTGCTCCCACACAGGGTCAGTAGAGCTGCTGGTCTAACCAGGGTTTTGCAGTCAGACCCCTGCTCCCACAAAGGGTCAGTAGAGCTGCTGGTCTAACCAGGGTTTTACAGTCAGACCCCTGCTCCCACACAGGGTCGGTAGAGTTGCTGGTCTAACCGGGGTTTTACAGTCAGTCCCCTGCTCCCACACAGGGTCAGTAGAGGTGCTGGTCTAACCAGGGTTTTACAGTCAGACCCCTGCTCCCACACAGGGTCAGTAGAGGGGCTGGTCTAACCAGGGTTTTACAGTCAGACCCCTGCTCCCACACAGGGTCAGTAGAGGGGCTGGTCTAACCAGGGTTTTACAGTCAGACCCCTGCTCCCACACAGGGTCAGTAGAGGGGCTGGTCTAACCAGGGTTTTACAGTAAGACCCCTGCTCCCACACAGGGTCAGTAGAGGTGCTGGTCTAACCAGGGTTTTACAGTCAGACCCCTGCTCCCACACAGGGTCAGTAGAGGTGCTTGTCTACCCACCGTTTTACAGTCAGACCCCTGCTCCCACACACTGTCAGTAGAGGTGCTGGTCTCACCAGGGTTTTACAGTCAGACCCCTGCTCCCACACAGGGTCAGTAGAGGTGCTTGTCTACCCACCGTTTTACAGTCAGACCCCTGCTCCCACACAGGGTCAGTAGAGGTGCTGGTCTAACCAGGGTTTTACAGTCAGACCGCTACACCCACACTGGGTCAGTAGAGGTGCTGGTCTAACCAGGGTTTTACAGTCAGACCCCTGCTCCCACACACTGTCAGTAGAGGTGCTGGTCTAACCAGGGTTTTACAGTCAGACCCCTGCTCCCACACAGGGTCAGTAGAGGTGCTGGTCTAACCAGGGTTTTACAGTCAGACCCCTGCTCCCACACTGGGTCAGTAGAGGTGCTGGTCTAACCAGGATTTTACAGTCAGACCCCTGCTCCCACACACTGTCAGTAGAGGTGCTGGTCTAACCAGGGTTTTACAGTCAGACCCCTGCTCCCACACTGGGTCAGTAGAGGTGCTGGTCTAACCAGGGTTTTACAGTCAGACCCCTCCTCCCACACACTGTCAGTAGAGGTGCTGGTCTAACCAGGGTTTTACAGTCAGACACCTGCTCCCACACAGGGTCAGTAGAGGTGCTGGTCTAACCAAGGTTTTACAGTCAGACCCCTGCTCCCACAGAGGGTCAGTAGAGGTGCTGGTCTAACCAGGGTTTTACAGTCAGACCCCTTCTCCCACACATGGTCAGTAGAGATGCTGGTCTAACCACGGTTTTACAGTTAGACCCGTGCTCCTACACAGGGTCAGTAGAGGTGCTGGTCTAACCTGGGTTTTACAGTCTGACCCCTGCTCCCACACAGGGTCTGTAGAGGTGCTGGTCTAACCAGGGTTTTACATTCTGACCCCTGATCCCACACAGGGTCAGTAGAGGTGCTGGTCTATTTCCAGGGTTTTACAGTCAGACAATGGCTCCCACACAGGGTCAGTAGAGGTGCTCGTCTACCCAGCGTTTTGCAGTTAGACCCCTGCTCCCACACAGGGTCAGTAGAGCTGCTGGTCTAACCAGGGTTTTGCAGTCAGACCCCTGCTCCCACAAAGGGTCAGTAGAGCTGCTGGTCTAACCAGGGTTTTACAGTCAGACCCCTGCTCCCACACAGGGTCGGTAGAGTTGCTGGTCTAACCGGGGTTTTACAGTCAGTCCCCTGCTCCCACACAGGGTCAGTAGAGGTGCTGGTCTAACCAGGGTTTTACAGTCAGACCCCTGCTCCCACACAGGGTCAGTAGAGGTGCTGGTCTAACCAGGGTTTTACAGTCAGACCCCTGCTCCCACACAGGGTCAGTAGAGGTGCTGCTCTAACCAGGGTTTTACAGTCAGACCCCTGCTCCCACACAGTGTCAGTAGAGGTGCTGGTCTAACCAGGGGTTTACAGTCAGACCCCTGCTCCCGCACATGGTCAGTAGACGTGCTAGTCTAACCATGGTTTTACAGTCAGACCCCTGCTCCCACACAGGGTCAGTAGAGGTGCTGGTCTAACCAGGGTTTTACATTCTGACCCCTGCTCCCACACAGGGTCAGTAGAGGTGCTGGTCTAACCAGGGTTTTACAGTCAGACCCCTGCTCCCACACAGGGTCAGTAGAGGTGCTGGTCTAACCAGGGTTTTACCGTCAGACCCCTGCTCCCACACAGTGTCAGTAGAGGTGCTGGTCTAACCAGGGTTTTACAGTTAGACCCCTGCTCCCACACAGGGTCAGTAGAGGTGCTGGTCAAACCAGGGTTTTACAGTCAGACCGCTACACCCACACTGGGTCAGTAGAGGTGCTGGTCTAACCAGGGTTTTACAGTCAGACTCCTGCTCCCACACACTGTCAGTAGAGGTGCTGGTCTAACCAGGGTTTTACAGTCAGACCCCTGCTCCCACACAGGGTTAGTAGAGGTGCTGGTCTAACCAGGGTTTTACAGTCAGACCCCTGCTCCCACACAGGGTTAGTAGAGGTGCTGGTCTAACCAGTGTTTTACAGTCAGACCCCTGCTCCCACACAGGGTCAGTAGAGGTGCTGGTCTAACCAGGGTTTTACAGTCAGACCCCTGCTCCCACACAGGGTCAGTAGAGGTGCTGGTCTAACCAGGGTTTTACACTCAGACCCCTGCTCCCACACAGGGTCAGTAGAGGTGCTGGTCTAACCAGGGTTTTACAGTCAGACCCCTGCTCTCACACAGGGTCAGTAGAGGTGCTGGTCTAACCAGGGTTTTACAGTCAGACCCCTGCTCCCACACAGGGTCAGTAGAGGTGCTGGTCTAACCAGGGTTTTACAGTCAGACCCCTTCTCCCACACAGGGTCAGTAGAGGTGCTGGTCTAACCACGCTTTTACAGTTAGACCCGTGCTCCTACACAGGGTCAGTAGAGGTGCTGGTCTAACCTGGGTTTTACAGTCTGACCGCTGCTCCCACACAGGGTCTGTAGAGGTGCTGGTCTAACCAGGGTTTTACAGTCTGACCCCGGATCCCACACAGGGTCAGTAGAGGT
Source organism: Hypanus sabinus (assembly GCF_030144855.1). Lineage (NCBI taxonomy): Eukaryota > Metazoa > Chordata > Chondrichthyes > Myliobatiformes > Dasyatidae > Hypanus > Hypanus sabinus. The sequence continues at coordinate 229,288 of NW_026781420.1, read as the reverse complement.
GCTGGTCTAACCAGGGTTTTACAGTCAGACCCCTGCTCCCACACAGGTTCAGTAGAGGTGCTGGTCTAACCAGGGTTTTACAGTCAGACCCCTGCTCCCACACAGGGTCAGTAGAGGTGCTGGTCTAACCAGGGTTTTACAGTTAGACCGCTGCTCCGTCACAGGGTCAGTAGAGGTGCTGGTCTAACCAGGGTTTTACAGTCAGACCCCTGCTCCCACACAGGGTCAGTAGAGGTGCTGGTCTAACCAGGGTTTTACAGTCAGGCCCCTGCTCCCACACAGGGTCAGTAGAGGTGATGGTCTAACCAGGGTTTTACAGTCATACCACTGCTCCCACACAGTGTCAATAGAGGTGCTGGTCTAACCAGGGTTTTACAGTCAGACCCCTGCTCCCACACAGGGTCAGTAGAGGTGCTGGTCTAACCAGGGTTTTACAGTCAGACCCCTGCTCCAAAACAGGGTCAGTAGAGGTGCTGGTCTAACCAGGGTTTTACAGTTAGACCCCTGCTCCCACACAGGGTCAGTAGAGGTGCTGGTCTAACCAGAGTTTTACAGTCAGACCCCTGCTCCCACACAGGGTCAGTAGAGGTGATGGTCTAAACAGGGTTTTACAGTCAGACCCCTGCTCCATCACAGGGTCAGTAGAGGTGCTGGTCTAACCAGGGTTTTACAGTCAGACCCCTGCTCCCACACATGGTCAGGAGAGGTTCTGGTCTAACCAGAGTTTTACAGTCAGACCCCTGCTCCCACACACGGTCAGTAGAGGTGCTGGTCTAACCAGGGTTTTACAGTCAGACCCCTGCTCCAACACAGGGTCAGTAGAGGTGCTGGTCTAACCAGGGTTTTGCAGTCAGACCCCTGCTCCCACACACGGTCAGTAGAGGTGCTGGTCTAATCAGGGTTTTACAGTCAGACCCCTGCTCCCACACAGGGTCAGTAGAGGTTGCTGGTCTAACCAGGGTTTTACAGTCAGACCCCTGCTCCCACACAGGGTCAGTAGAGGTGCTGGTCAAATCAGGGTTTTACATTCAGACCCCTGCTCCCACACAGGGTCAGTAGAGGTGTTGGTCTAACCAGGGTTTTACAGTCAGACCCCTGCTCCCACACAGGGTCAGAAGAGTTGCTGGTCTAACCAGTGTTTTACAGTCAGACCCCTGCTCCCACACAGTGTCAATAGAGGTGCTGGTCTAACCAGGGTTTTACAGTTAAACCCCTGCTCCCACAGAGGGTCAGTAGAGGTGCTGGTCTAACCAGGGTTTTACAGTCAGACACCTGCTCCCACACAGTGTCAATAGAGGTGCTGGTCTAACCAGGGTTTTACAGTTAGACCCCTGCTCCCACACAGGGTCAGTAGAGGTGCTGGTCTAACCAGGGTTTTACAGTCAGACCCCTCCTTCCACACACTGTCAGTAGAGGTGCTGGTCTAACCAGGGTTTTACAGTCAGACCCCTGGTCCCACACAGGGTCAGTAGAGGTGCTGGTCTAACCAGGGTTTTACAGTCAGACCCCTGCTCCCACACAGGGTCAGTAGAGGTGCTGGTCTAACCAAGGTTTTACAGTCAGACCCCCGCTCTCACACAGGGTCAGTAGAGGTGCTGGTCTAACCAGGGTTTTACAGTCAGACCCCTGCTGCCACAGAGGGTCAGTAGAGGTGCTGGTCTAACCAGGGTTTTACAGTCAGACCCCTTCTCCCACACATGGTCAGTAGAGATGCTGGTCTAACCACGGTTTTACAGTTAGACCCGTGCTCCTACACAGGGTCAGTAGAGGTGCTGGTCTAACCTGGGTTTTACAGTCTGACCCCTGCTCCCACACAGGGTCTGTAGAGGTGCTGGTCTAACCAGGGTTTTACATTCTGACCCCTGATCCCACACAGGGTCAGTAGAGGTGCTGGTCTATTTCCAGGGTTTTACAGTCAGACAATGGTTCCCACACAGGGTCAGTAGAGGTGCTCGTCTACCCAGCGTTTTGCAGTTGGACCCCTGCTCCCACACAGGGTCAGTAGAGCTGCTGGTCTAACCAGGGTTTTGCAGTCAGACCCCTGCTCCCACAAAGGGTCAGTAGAGGTGCTGGTCTAACCAGGGTTTTACAGTCAGACCCCTGCTCCCACACAGGGTCGGTAGAGGTGCTGGTCTAACCGGGGTTTTACAGTCAGACCCCTGCTCCCACACAGGGTCAGTAGAGGTGCTGGTCTAACCAGCGTTTTACAGTTAGACCCCTGCTCCCACAGAGGGTCAGTAGAGGTGCTGGTCTAACCAGGGTTTTACAGTCAGACCCCTGCTCCAACACAGGGTCAGTAGAGGTGCTGGTCTAACCAGGGTTTTACAGTCAGACCCCTGCTCCCACACAGGGACAGTAGAGGTGCTGGTCTAACCAGGGTTTTACAGTCAGACCCCTGCTCCCACACAGGGTCTGTAGAGGTGCTGGTCTAACCAGGGTTTTACAGGCAGACCCCTGCTCCCACACAGGGTCAGTAGAGGTGCTGGTCTAACCATGGTTTTACAGTTAGACCCCTGCTCCCACAGAGGGTCAGTAGAGGTGCTGGTCTAACCAAGGTTTTACAGTCAGACCCCTGCTCCCACGCAGGGTCAGTAGAGGTGCTGGTCTAACCAGGGTTTTACAGTCAGACCCCTGCTCCCACACAGGGTCAGTAGAGGTGCTGGTCTAACCAGGGTTTTACAGTCAGACCCCTGCTCCCACACAGTGTCAGTAGAGGTGCTGGTCTAACCAGGGTTTTACAGTCAGACCTCTGCTCCCACACAGGGACAGTAGAGGTGCTGGTCTAACCAGGATTTTACCGTCTGACCCCTGCTCCCACACAGGGTCAGTAGAGGTGCTGGTCTAACCAGGGTTTTACAGTCAGACCCCTGCTCCCACACAGTGTCAGTAGAGGTGCTGGTCTAACCAGGGTTTTACAGTCTGACCCCTGCTCCCACACAGGGTCAGTAGAGGTGCTGGTCTAACCAGGGTTTTACAGTCTGACCCCTGCTCCCACACAGGGTCAGTAGAGGTGCTCGTCTACCCAGCGTTTTACAGTTAGACCCCTGCTCCCACACAGGGTCAGTAGAGTTGCTGGTCTAACCAGGGTTTTACAGTCAGACCCCTGCTCCCACACAGGGACAGTAGAGGTGCTGGTCTAACCAGGGTTTTACGGTCAGACCCCTGCTCCCACACAGGGTCAGTAGAGGTGCTGGTCTAACAAGTGTTTTACAGTCAGACCCCTGCTCCCACACAGGGTCAGTAGTGGTGCTGGTCTACCCAGCGTTTTACAGTTAGACCCCTGCTCCCACACAGGGTCAGTAGAGGTGCTGGTCTAACCAGTGTTTTACAGTCAGACCCCTGCTCCCACACAGGGTCAGTAGAGGTGCGGGTCTAACCAGGGTTTTACAGTCAGACCCCTGCTCCCACACAGGGTAAGTACAGGTGCTGGTCTAACCAGGGTTTTACAGTCAGACCCCTGCTCCCACACAGGGTCAGTAGAGGTGCTGGTCTAACCAGGGTTTTACAGTCAGACCCCTGCTCCCACACAGGGTCAGTAGAGGTGCTGGTCTAACCAGGGTTTTACATTCAGACCCCTGCTCCCACACAGGGTCAGTAGAGGTGCTGGTCTAACCAGGGTTTTACAGTCTGACCCCTGCTCCCACACAGGGTCAGTAGAGTTGCTGGACTAACCAGGGTTTTACAGTCAGACCCCTGCTCCCACACAGGGTCAGTAGAGGTGCTGGTCTAACCAGGGTTTTACAGTCAGACCCCTGCTCCCACACAGGGTCAGTAGAGGTGCTGGTCTAACCAAGGTTTTACAGTCAGACCCCTACTCCCACACAGGGACAGTAGAGGTGCTGGTCTAACCAGGGTTTTACAGTCAGACCCCTGCTCCCACACAGGGTCAGTAGAGGTGCTGGTCTAACCAGGGTTTTACAGTCAGACCCCTGCTCCCACACAGGGTCAGTAGAGGTGCTGGTCTAAAAAGGGTTTTACAGTCAGACCCCTGCTCCCACACAGGGTCAGTAGAGGTGCTGGTCTAACCAGGGTTTTACAGTCAGACCCCTGCTCCCACACACTATCAGTAGAGGTGCTGGTCTAACCAGGATTTTACAGTCAGACCCCTGCTCCCACACAGGGTCAGTAGAGGTGCTGGTCTAACCAGTGTTTTACAGTCAGACCCCTGCTCCCACACAGGGTCAGTAGAGGTGCTGGTCTAACCAGGGTTTTACAGTCAGACCCCTGCTCCCACACAGGGTCAGTAGAGGTGCTGGTCTAACCAGGGTTTTACACTCAGACCCCTGCTCCCACACAGGGTCAGTAGAGGTGCTGGTCTAACCAAGGTTTTACAGTCAGACCCCTGCTCCCACACAGGGTCAGAAGAGGTGCTGGTCAAACCAGGGTTTTACAGTCAGACCCCTTCTCCCACACAGGGTCAGTAGAGGTGCTGGTCTAACCAGGATTTTACAGTCAGACCCCTGCTCCCACACAGTGTCAGTAGAGGTGCTGGTCTAACCACGGTTTTACAGTTAGACCCGTGCTCCTACACAGGGTCAGTAGAGGTGCTGGTCTAACCTGGGTTTTACAGTCTGACCCCTGCTCCCACACAGGGTCTGTAGAGGTGCTGGTCTAACCAGGGTTTTACAGTCTGACCCCTGATCCCACACAGGGTCAGTAGAGGTGCTGGTCTATTACCAGGGTTTTACAGTCAGACCATGGCTCCCACACAGGGTCAGTAGAGGTGCTGGTCTAACCAGGGTTTTACAGTCAGACCCCTGCTCCCACACAGGGTCAGTAGAGGTGCTGGTCTAACCAGGGTTTTACAGTCAGTCCCCTGCTCCCACACAGGGTCAGTAGAGGTGCTGGTCTAACCAGGGTTTTACAGTCAGACCCCTGCTCCCACACAGGGTCAGTAGAGGTGCTGGTCTAACCAGGGTTTTACAGTCAGACCCCTGCTCCCACAGATGGTCAGTAGAGGTGCTGGTCTAACCAGGGTTTTACAGTCAGACCCCTGCTCCCACACAGGGTCAGTAGAGGTGCTGGTCTAACCAGGGTTTTACAGTCAGACCCCTGCTCCCACACAGGGTCAGTAGAGGTGCTGGTCTAACCAGGGTTTTACAGTCAGACCCCTGCTCCCACACAGGGTCAGTAGAGGTGCTGGTCTAACCAGGGTTTTACAGTCAGACCCGTGCTCCCACACAGGGTCAGCAGAGGTGCTGGTCTAACCAGGGTTTTACAGTCAGACCCCTGCTCCCACACAGGGTCTGTAGAGGTGCTGGTCTAACCAGGGTTTTACAGTCAGACCCCTGCGCCAATCAGGGTCAGTAGAGGTACTGGTCTAACCAGGGTTTTAAAGTCAGACCCCTGCTCCCACACAGGGTCAGTAGAGGTGCTGGTCTAACCAGGGTTATACAGTCAGACCCCTGCTCCCATACAGGGTCAGGAGAGGTGCTGGTCTAACCAGGGTTTTACAGTCAGACCCCTGCTCCCACACAGTGTCAATAGAGGTGCTGGTCTAACCAGGGTTTTACAGTTAGACCCCTGCTCCCACACAGGGTCAGTAGAGGTGCTGTTCTAACCAGGGTTTTACAGTTAGACACCTGCTCCCACACAGGGTCAGTAGAGGTGCTGGTCTAACCAGGGTTTTACAGTCAGACCCCTGCTCCCACACAGTGTCAGTAGAGGTGCTGGTCTAACCAGGGTTTTACAGTCAGACCCCTGCTCCCACACAGGGTCTGTAGAGGTGCTGGTCTAAGCCGCGTATTACAGTCTGTCCCCTGCTCCCACACAGGGTCAGTAGAGGTGCTGGTCTAACCAGGGTTTTACAGTTAGACCCCTGCTCCCACACAGGGTCAGTAGAGGTGCTGGTCTAACCAGGGTTTTACAGTCAGACCCCTGCTCCCACACAGTGTCAGTAGAGGTGCTGGTCTAACCAGGGTTTTACAGTCAGACCCCTGCTCCCACACAGGGACATGAGAGGTGCTGGTCTAACCAGGGTTTTACGTTCAGACCCCTGCTCCCACACATGGTCAGTAGAGGTGCTGGTCTAACCAGGGTTTTACAGTCAGACCCCTGCTCCCACACACGGACATGAGAGGTGCAGGTCTAACCAGGGTTTTACATTCAGACCCCTGCTCCCACACAGTGTCAGTAGAGGTGCTGGTCTAATCAGGGTTTTACAGTCAGACCACTGCTCCCACACAGGGTCAGTAGAGGTGCTGGTCTAACCAGGGTTTTACAGTCAGACCCCTGCTCCCACACAGTGTCAGTAGAGGTGCTGGTCTAATCAGGGTTTTACAGTCAGACCACTGCTCCCACACAGGGTCAGTAGAGGTGCTGGACTGACCAGGGTTTTACAGTTAGACCCCTGCTCCTACACAGGGTCAGTAGAGGTGCTGGTCTAACCAGGGTTTTACAGTCTGACCCCTACTCCCACACAGGGTCAGTAGAGGTGCTGGTCTAACCAGGGTTTTACAGTCTGACCCCTGCTCCCACACAGGGTCAGTAGAGGTGCTGGTCTATTACCAGGGTTTTACAGTCAGACCACTGCTCCCTCACAGGGTCAGTAGAGGTGCTGGACTGACCAGGGTTTTACAGTTAGACCCCTGCTCCTATACAGGGTCAGTAGAGGTGCTGGTCTAACCAGGGTTTTACAGTCTGACCCCTACTCCCGCACCGGGTCAGTAGAGGTGCTGGTCTAACCAGGGTTTTACAGTCAGACCCCTGCTCCCACACAGGGTCAGTAGAGGTGCTGGTCTAACCAGGGTTTTACAGTCAGTCCCCTGCTCCCACACAGGGTCAGTAGAGGTGCTGGTCTAACCAGGGTTTTACAGTCAGACCCCTGCTCCCACACAGGGTCAGTAGAGGTGCTGGTCTAACCAGGGTTTTACAGTCAGACCCCTGCTCCCACAGATGGTCAGTAGAGGTGCTGGTCTAACCAGGGTTTTACAGTCAGACCCCTGCTCCCACACAGGGTCAGTAGAGGTGCTGGTCTAACCAGGGTTTTACATTCAACCCCTGCTCCCGCACCGGGTCAGTAGAGGTGCTGGTCTAACCAGGGTTTTACAGTCAGACCCCTGCTCCCACACAGGGTCAGTAGAGGTGCTGGTCTAACCAGGGTTTTACAGTCAGACCCCTGCTCCCACACAGGGTCAGTAGAGGTGCTGGTCTAACCAGGGTTTTACAGTCAGACCCCTGCTCCCACACAGGGTCAGTAGAGGTGCTGGTCTAACCAGGGTTTTACAGTCAGACCCGTGCTCCCACACAGGGTCAGCAGAGGTTCTGGTCTAACCAGGGTTTTACAGTCAGACCCCTGCTCCCACACAGGGTCTGTAGAGGTGCTGGTCTAACCAGGGTTTTACAGTCAGACCCCTGTGCCAATCAGGGTCAGTAGAGGTACTGGTCTAACCAGGGTTTTAAAGTCAGACCCCTGCTCCCACACAGGGTCAGTAGAGGTGCTGGTCTAACCAGGGTTATACAGTCAGACCCCTGCTCCCATACAGGGTCAGGAGAGGTGCTGGTCTAACCAGGGTTTTACAGTCAGACCCCTGCTCCCACACAGTGTCAATAGAGGTGCTGGTCTAACCAGGGTTTTACAGTTAGACCCCTGCTCCCACACAGGGTCAGTAGAGGTGCTGTTCTAACCAGGGTTTTACAGTTAGACACCTGCTCCCACACAGGGTCAGTAGAGGTGCTGGTCTAACCAGGGTTTTACAGTCAGACCCCTGCTCCCACACAGTGTCAGTAGAGGTGCTGGTCTAACCAGGGTTTTACAGTCAGACCCCTGCTCCCACACAGGGTCTGTAGAGGTGCTGGTCTAAGCCGCGTATTACAGTCTGTCCCCTGCTCCCACACAGGGTCAGTAGAGGTGCTGGTCTAACCAGGGTTTTACAGTTAGACCCCTGCTCCCACACAGGGTCAGTAGAGGTGCTGGTCTAACCAGGGTTTTACAGTCAGACCCCTGCTCCCACACAGTGTCAGTAGAGGTGCTGGTCTAACCAGGGTTTTACAGTCAGACCCCTGCTCCCACACAGGGACATGAGAGGTGCTGGTCTAACCAGGGTTTTACGTTCAGACCCCTGCTCCCACACAGGGTCAGTAGAGGTGCTGGTCTAACCAGGGTTTTACAGTCAGACCCCTGCTCCCACACACGGACATGAGAGGTGCAGGTCTAACCAGGGTTTTACATTCAGACCCCTGCTCCCACACAGGGTCAGTAGAGGTGCTGGTCTAACCAGGGTTTTACAGTCAGACCCCTGCTCCCACACAGTGTCAGTAGAGGTGCTGGTCTAACCAGGGTTTTACAGTCAGACCACTGCTCCCACACAGGGTCAGTAGAGGTGCTGGACTGACCAGGGTTTTACAGTTAGACCCCTGCTCCTACACAGGGTCAGTAGAGGTGCTGGTCTAACCAGGGTTTTACAGTCTGACCCCTACTCCCACACAGGGTCAGTAGAGGTGCTGGTCTAACCAGGGTTTTACAGTCTGACCCCTGCTCCCACACAGGGTCAGTAGAGGTGCTGGTCTATTACCAGGGTTTTACAGTCAGACCACTGCTCCCTCACAGGGTCAGTAGAGGTGCTGGTCTATTACAAGGGTTTTACAGTCTGACCCCTGCTCCCTCACAGGGTCAGTAGAGGTGCTGGTCTATTACCAGGGTTTTACAGTCAGACCATGGCTCCCTCACAGGGTCTGTAGAGGTGCTGGTCTACCCAGCGTTTTACAGTTAGACCCCTGCTCCCACACAGGGTCAGTAGAGGTGCTGGTCTAACCAGGGTTTTACAGTTAGACCCCTGCTCCCACACAGCGTCAGTTGAGGTGCTGGTCTAACCAGGGTTTTACAGAGTTGCAACGTGATTGACATGCCAGGTCCATAGACCCCTGCTCCCACACAGGGTCAGTAGAGGTGCTGGTCTAACCAGGGTTTTACAGTTAGACCGCTGCTCCGTCACAGGGTCAGTAGAGGTGCTGGTCTAACCAGGGTTTTACAGTCAGACCCCTGCTCCCACACAGGGTCAGTAGAGGTGCTGGTCTAACCAGGGTTTTACAGTCAGGCCTCTGCTCCCACACAGGGTCAGTAGAGGTGCTGGTCTAACCAGGGTTTTACAGTCATACCACTGCTCCCACACAGTGTCAATAGAGGTGCTGGTCTAACCAGGGTTTTACAGTCAGACCCCTGCTCCCACACAGGGTCAGTAGAGGTGCTGGTCTAACCAGGGTTTTACAGTCAGACCCCTGCTCCAAAACAGGGTCAGTAGAGGTGCTGGTCTAACCAGGGTTTTACAGTTAGACCCCTGCTCCCACACAGGGTCAGTAGAGGTGCTGGTCTAACCAGAGTTTTACAGTCAGACCCCTGCTCCCACACAGGGTCAGTAGAGGTGATGGTCTAAACAGGGTTTTACAGTCAGACCCCTGCTCCATCACAGGGTCAGTAGAGGTGCTGGTCTAACCAGGGTTTTACAGTCAGACCCCTGCTCCCACACATGGTCAGGAGAGGTTCTGGTCTAACCAGAGTTTTACAGTCAGACCCCTGCTCCCACACACGGTCAGTAGAGGTGCTGGTCTAACCAGGGTTTTACAGTCAGACCCCTGCTCCAACACAGGGTCAGTAGAGGTGCTGGTCTAACCAGGGTTTTGCAGTCAGACCCCTGCTCCCACACACGGTCAGTAGAGGTGCTGGTCTAATCAGGGTTTTACAGTCAGACCCCTGCTCCCACACAGGGTCAGTAGAGGTTGCTGGTCTAACCAGGGTTTTACAGTCAGACCCCTGCTCCCACACAGTGTCAGTAGAGGTGCTGGTCAAATCAGGGTTTTACATTCAGACCCCTGCTCCCACACAGGGTCAGTAGAGGTGTTGGTCTAACCAGGGTTTTACAGTCAGACCCCTGCTCCCACACAGGGTCAGAAGAGGTGCTGGTCTAACCAGTGTTTTACAGTCAGACCCCTGCTCCCACACAGTGTCAATAGAGGTGCTGGTCTAACCAGGGTTTTACAGTTAAACCCCTGCTCCCACAGAGGGTCAGTAGAGGTGCTGGTCTAACCAGGGTTTTACAGTCAGACACCTGCTCCCACACAGTGTCAATAGAGGTGCTGGTCTAACCAGGGTTTTACAGTTAGACCCCTGCTCCCACACAGGGTCAGTAGAGGTGCTGGTCTAACCAGGGTTTTACAGTCAGACCCCTCCTTCCACACACTGTCAGTAGAGGTGCTGGTCTAACCAGGGTTTTACAGTCAGACCCCTGGTCCCACACAGGGTCAGTAGAGGTGCTGGTCTAACCAGGGTTTTACAGTCAGACCCCTGCTCCCACACAGGGTCAGTAGAGGTGCTGGTCTAACCAAGGTTTTACAGTCAGACCCCCGCTCTCACACAGGGTCAGTAGAGGTGCTGGTCTAACCAGGGTTTTACAGTCAGACCCCTGCTGCCACAGAGGGTCAGTAGAGGTGCTGGTCTAACCAGGGTTTTACAGTCAGACCCCTTCTCCCACACATGGTCAGTAGAGATGCTGGTCTAACCACGGTTTTACAGTTAGACCCGTGCTCCTACACAGGGTCAGTAGAGGTGCTGGTCTAACCTGGGTTTTACAGTCTGACCCCTGCTCCCACACAGGGTCTGTAGAGGTGCTGGTCTAACCAGGGTTTTACATTCTGACCCCTGATCCCACACAGGGTCAGTAGAGGTGCTGGTCTATTTCCAGGGTTTTACAGTCAGACAATGGTTCCCACACAGGGTCAGTAGAGGTGCTCGTCTACCCAGCGTTTTGCAGTTGGACCCCTGCTCCCACACAGGGTCAGTAGAGCTGCTGGTCTAACCAGGGTTTTGCAGTCAGACCCCTGCTCCCACAAAGGGTCAGTAGAGGTGCTGGTCTAACCAGGGTTTTACAGTCAGACCCCTGCTCCCACACAGGGTCGGTAGAGGTGCTGGTCTAACCGGGGTTTTACAGTCAGACCCCTGCTCCCACACAGGGTCAGTAGAGGTGCTGGTCTAACCAGCGTTTTACAGTTAGACCCCTGCTCCCACACAGGGTCAGTAGAGGTGCTGGTCTAACCAGGGTTTTACAGTCAGACCCCTGCTCCAACACAGGGTCAGTAGAGGTGCTGGTCTAACCAGGGTTTTACAGTCAGACCCCTGCTCCCACACAGGGACAGTAGAGGTGCTGGTCTAACCAGGGTTTTACAGTCAGACCCCTGCTCCCACACAGGGTCTGTAGAGGTGCTGGTCTAACCAGGGTTTTACAGGCAGACCCCTGCTCCCACACAGGGTCAGTAGAGGTGCTGGTCTAACCATGGTTTTACAGTTAGACCCCTGCTCCCACAGAGGGTCAGTAGAGGTGCTGGTCTAACCAAGGTTTTACAGTCAGACCCCTGCTCCCACGCAGGGTCAGTAGAGGTGCTGGTCTAACCAGGGTTTTACAGTCAGACCCCTGCTCCCACACAGGGTCAGTAGAGGTGCTGGTCTAACCAGGGTTTTACAGTCAGACCCCTGCTCCCACACAGTGTCAGTAGAGGTGCTGGTCTAACCAGGGTTTTACAGTCAGACCTCTGCTCCCACACAGGGACAGTAGAGGTGCTGGTCTAACCAGGATTTTACCGTCTGACCCCTGCTCCCACACAGGGTCAGTAGAGGTGCTGGTCTAACCAGGGTTTTACAGTCAGACCCCTGCTCCCACACAGTGTCAGTAGAGGTGCTGGTCTAACCAGGGTTTTACAGTCTGACCCCTGCTCCCACACAGGGTCAGTAGAGGTGCTGGTCTAACCAGGGTTTTACAGTCTGACCCCTGCTCCCACACAGGGTCAGTAGAGGTGCTCGTCTACCCAGCGTTTTACAGTTAGACCCCTGCTCCCACACAGGGTCAGTAGAGTTGCTGGTCTAACCAGGGTTTTACAGTCAGACCCCTGCTCCCACACAGGGACAGTAGAGGTGCTGGTCTAACCAGGGTTTTACGGTCAGACCCCTGCTCCCACACAGGGTCAGTAGAGGTGCTGGTCTAACAAGTGTTTTACAGTCAGACCCCTGCTCCCACACAGGGTCAGTAGTGGTGCTGGTCTACCCAGCGTTTTACAGTTAGACCCCTGCTCCCACACAGGGTCAGTAGAGGTGCTGGTCTAACCAGTGTTTTACAGTCAGACCCCTGCTCCCACACAGGGTCAGTAGAGGTGCGGGTCTAACCAGGGTTTTACAGTCAGACCCCTGCTCCCACACAGGGTAAGTAGAGGTGCTGGTCTAACCAGGGTTTTACAGTCAGACCCCTGCTCCCACACAGGGTCAGTAGAGGTGCTGGTCTAACCAGGGTTTTACAGTCAGACCCCTGCTCCCACACAGGGTCAGTAGAGGTGCTGGTCTAACCAGGGTTTTACATTCAGACCCCTGCTCCCACACAGGGTCAGTAGAGGTGCTGGTCTAACCAGGGTTTTACAGTCTGACCCCTGCTCCCACACAGGGTCAGTAGAGTTGCTGGTCTAACCAGGGTTTTACAGTCAGACCCCTGCTCCCACACAGGGTCAGTAGAGGTGCTGGTCTAACCAGGGTTTTACAGTCAGACCCCTGCTCCCACACAGGGTCAGTAGAGGTGCTGGTCTAACCAAGGTTTTACAGTCAGACCCCTACTCCCACACAGGGACAGTAGAGGTGCTGGTCTAACCAGGGTTTTACAGTCAGACCCCTGCTCCCACACAGGGTCAGTAGAGGTGCTGGTCTAACCAGGGTTTTACAGTCAGACCCCTGCTCCCACACAGGGTCAGTAGAGGTGCTGGTCTAAAAAGGGTTTTACAGTCAGACCCCTGCTCCCACACAGGGTCAGTAGAGGTGCTGGTCTAACCAGGGTTTTACAGTCAGACCCCTGCTCCCACACACTGTCAGTAGAGGTGCTGGTCTAACCAGGATTTTACAGTCAGACCCCTGCTCCCACACAGGGTCAGTAGAGGTGCTGGTCTAACCAGTGTTTTACAGTCAGACCCCTGCTCCCACACAGGGTCAGTAGAGGTGCTGGTCTAACCAGGGTTTTACAGTCAGACCCCTGCTCCCACACAGGGTCAGTAGAGGTGCTGGTCTAACCAGGGTTTTACACTCAGACCCCTGCTCCCACACAGGGTCAGTAGAGGTGCTGGTCTAACCAAGGTTTTACAGTCAGACCCCTGCTCCCACACAGGGTCAGAAGAGGTGCTGGTCAAACCAGGGTTTTACAGTCAGACCCCTTCTCCCACACAGGGTCAGTAGAGGTGCTGGTCTAACCAGGATTTTACAGTCAGACCCCTGCTCCCACACAGTGTCAGTAGAGGTGCTGGTCTAACCACGGTTTTACAGTTAGACCCGTGCTCCTACACAGGGTCAGTAGAGGTGCTGGACTAACCTGGGTTTTACAGTCTGACCCCTGCTCCCACACAGGGTCTGTAGAGGTGCTGGTCTAACCAGGGTTTTACAGTCTGACCCCTGATCCCACACAGGGTCAGTAGAGGTGCTGGTCTATTACCAGGGTTTTACAGTCAGACCATGGCTCCCACACAGGGTCAGTAGAGGTGCTGGTCTAACCAGGGTTTTACAGTCAGACCCCTGCTCCCACACAGGGTCAGTAGAGGTGCTGGTCTAACCAGGGTTTTACAGTCAGTCCCCTGCTCCCACACAGGGTCAGTAGAGGTGCTGGTCTAACCAGGGTTTTACAGTCAGACCCCTGCTCCCACACAGGGTCAGTAGAGGTGCTGGTCTAACCAGGGTTTTACAGTCAGACCCCTGCTCCCACAGATGGTCAGTAGAGGTGCTGGTCTAACCAGGGTTTTACAGTCAGACCCCTGCTCCCGCACCGGGTCAGTAGAGGTGCTGGTCTAACCAGGGTTTTACAGTCAGACCCCTGCTCCCACACAGGGTCAGTAGAGGTGCTGGTCTAACCAGGGTTTTACAGTCAGACCCCTGCTCCCACACAGGGTCAGTAGAGGTGCTGGTCTAACCAGGGTTTTACAGTCAGACCCCTGCTCCCACACAGGGTCAGTAGAGGTGCTGGTCTAACCAGGGTTTTACAGTCAGACCCGTGCTCCCACACAGGGTCAGCAGAGGTGCTGGTCTAACCAGGGTTTTACAGTCAGACCCCTGCTCCCACACAGGGTCTGTAGAGGTGCTGGTCTAACCAGGGTTTTACAGTCAGACCCCTGCGCCAATCAGGGTCAGTAGAGGTACTGGTCTAACCAGGGTTTTAAAGTCAGACCCCTGCTCCCACACAGGGTCAGTAGAGGTGCTGGTCTAACCAGGGTTATACAGTCAGACCCCTGCTCCCATACAGGGTCAGGAGAGGTGCTGGTCTAACCAGGGTTTTACAGTCAGACCCCTGCTCCCACACAGTGTCAATAGAGGTGCTGGTCTAACCAGGGTTTTACAGTTAGACCCCTGCTCCCACACAGGGTCAGTAGAGGTGCTGTTCTAACCAGGGTTTTACAGTTAGACACCTGCTCCCACACAGGGTCAGTAGAGGTGCTGGTCTAACCAGGGTTTTACAGTCAGACCCCTGCTCCCACACAGTTTCAGTAGAGGTGCTGGTCTAACCAGGGTTTTACAGTCAGACCCCTGCTCCCACACAGGGTCTGTAGAGGTGCTGGTCTAAGCCGCGTATTACAGTCTGTCCCCTGCTCCCACACAGGGTCAGTAGAGGTGCTGGTCTAACCAGGGTTTTACAGTTAGACCCCTGCTCCCACACAGGGTCAGTAGAGGTGCTGGTCTAAACAGGGTTTTACAGTCAGACCTCTGCTCCCACACAGTGTCAGTAGAGGTGCTGGTCTAACCAGGGTTTTACAGTCAGACCCCTGCTCCCACACAGGGACATGAGAGGTGCTGGTCTAACCAGGGTTTTACGTTCAGACCCCTGCTCCCACACAGGGTCAGTAGAGGTGCTGGTCTAACCAGGGTTTTACAGTCAGACCCCTGCTCCCACACAGGGTCAGTAGAGGTGCTGGTCTAACCAGGGTTTTACAGTCAGACCCGTGCTCCCACACAGGGTCAGCAGAGGTGCTGGTCTAACCAGGGTTTTACAGTCAGACCCCTGCTCCCACACAGGGTCTGTAGAGGTGCTGGTCTAACCAGGGTTTTACAGTCAGACCCCTGCGCCAATCAGGGTCAGTAGAGGTACTGGTCTAACCAGGGTTTTAAAGTCAGACCCCTGCTCCCACACAGGGTCAGTAGAGGTGCTGGTCTAACCAGGGTTATACAGTCAGACCCCTGCTCCCATACAGGGTCAGGAGAGGTGCTGGTCTAACCAGGGTTTTACAGTCAGACCCCTGCTCCCACACAGTGTCAATAGAGGTGCTGGTCTAACCAGGGTTTTACAGTTAGACCCCTGCTCCCACACAGGGTCAGTAGAGGTGCTGTTCTAACCAGGGTTTTACAGTTAGACACCTGCTCCCACACAGGGTCAGTAGAGGTGCTGGTCTAACCAGGGTTTTACAGTCAGACCCCTGCTCCCACACAGTTTCAGTAGAGGTGCTGGTCTAACCAGGGTTTTACAGTCAGACCCCTGCTCCCACACAGGGTCTGTAGAGGTGCTGGTCTAAGCCGCGTATTACAGTCTGTCCCCTGCTCCCACACAGGGTCAGTAGAGGTGCTGGTCTAACCAGGGTTTTACAGTTAGACCCCTGCTCCCACACAGGGTCAGTAGAGGTGCTGGTCTAACCAGGGTTTTACAGTCAGACCCCTGCTCCCACACAGTGTCAGTAGAGGTGCTGGTCTAACCAGGGTTTTACAGTCTGACCCCTGCTCCCACACAGGGACATGAGAGGTGCTGGTCTAACCAGGGTTTTACGTTCAGACCCCTGCTCCCACACAGCGTCAGTAGAGGTGCTGGTCTAACCAGGGTTTTACAGTCAGACCCCTGCTCCCACACACGGACATGAGAGGTGCAGGTCTAACCAGGGTTTTACATTCAGACCCCTGCTCCCACACAGTGTCAGTAGAGGTGCTGGTCTAATCAGGGTTTTACAGTCAGACCACTGCTCCCACACAGGGTCAGTAGAGGTGCTGGTCTAACCAGGGTTTTACAGTCAGACCCCTGCTCCCACACAGTGTCAGTAGAGGTGCTGGTCTAATCAGGGTTTTACAGTCAGACCACTGCTCCCACACAGGGTCAGTAGAGGTGCTGGACTGACCAGGGTTTTACAGTTAGACCCCTGCTCCTACACAGGGTCAGTAGAGGTGCTGGTCTAACCAGGGTTTTACAGTCTGACCCCTACTCCCACACAGGGTCAGTAGAGGTGCTGGTCTAACCAGGGTTTTACAGTCTGACCCCTGCTCCCACACAGGGTCAGTAGAGGTGCTGGTCTATTACCAGGGTTTTACAGTCAGACCACTGCTCCCTCACAGGGTCAGTAGAGGTGCTGGACTGACCAGGGTTTTACAGTTAGACCCCTGCTCCTACACAGGGTCAGTAGAGGTGCTGGTCTAACCAGGGTTTTACAGTCTGACCCCTACTCCCGCACCGGGTCAGTAGAGGTGCTGGTCTAACCAGGGTTTTACAGTCAGACCCCTGCTCCCACACAGGGTCAGTAGAGGTGCTGGTCTAACCAGGGTTTTACAGTCAGTCCCCTGCTCCCACACAGGGTCAGTAGAGGTGCTGGTCTAACCAGCGTTTTACAGTCAGACCCCTGCTCCCACACAGGGTCAGTAGAGGTGCTGGTCTAACCAGGGTTTTACAGTCAGACCCCTGCTCCCACAGATGGTCAGTAGAGGTGCTGGTCTAACCAGGGTTTTACAGTCAGACCCCTGCTCCCACACAGGGTCAGTAGAGGTGCTGGTCTAACCAGGGTTTTACATTCAACCCCTGCTCCCGCATCGGGTCAGTAGAGGTGCTGGTCTAACCAGGGTTTTACAGTCAGACCCCTGCTCCCACACAGGGTGAGTAGAGGTGCTGGTCTAACCAGGGTTTTACAGTCAGACCCCTGCTCCCACACAGGGTCAGTAGAGGTGCTGGTCTAACCAGGGTTTTACAGTCAGACCCCTGCTCCCACACAGGGTCAGTAGAGGTGCTGGTCTAACCAGGGTTTTACAGTCAGACCCGTGCTCCCACACAGGGTCAGCAGAGGTGCTGGTCTAACCAGGGTTTTACAGTCAGACCCCTGCTCCCACACAGGGTCTGTAGAGGTGCTGGTCTAACCAGGGTTTTACAGTCAGACCCCTGTGCCAATCAGGGTCAGTAGAGGTACTGGTCTAACCAGGGTTTTAAAGTCAGACCCCTGCTCCCACACAGGGTCAGTAGAGGTGCTGGTCTAGCCAGGGTTATACAGTCAGACCCCTGCTCCCATACAGGGTCAGGAGAGGTGCTGGTCTAACCAGGGTTTTACAGTCAGACCCCTGCTCCCACACAGTGTCAATAGAGGTGCTGGTCTAACCAGGGTTTTACAGTTAGACCCCTGCTCCCACACAGGGTCAGTAGAGGTGCTGTTCTAACCAGGGTTTTACAGTTAGACACCTGCTCCCACACAGGGTCAGTAGAGGTGCTGGTCTAACCAGGGTTTTACAGTCAGACCCCTGCTCCCACACAGTGTCAGTAGAGGTGCTGGTCTAACCAGGGTTTTACAGTCAGACCCCTGCTCCCACACAGGGTCTGTAGAGGTGCTGGTCTAAGCCGCGTATTACAGTCTGTCCCCTGCTCCCACACAGGGTCAGTAGAGGTGCTGGTCTAACCAGGGTTTTACAGTTAGACCCCTGCTCCCACACAGGGTCAGTAGAGGTGCTGGTCTAACCAGGGTTTTACAGTCAGACCCCTGCTCCCACACAGTGTCAGTAGAGGTGCTGGTCTAACCAGGGTTTTACAGTCAGACCCCTGCTCCCACACAGGGACATGAGAGGTGCTGGTCTAACCAGGGTTTTACGTTCAGACCCCTGCTCCCACACAGGGTCAGTAGAGGTGCTGGTCTAACCAGGGTTTTACAGTCAGACCCCTGCTCCCACACAGTGTCAGTAGAGGTGCTGGTCTAACCAGGGTTTTACAGTCAGACCACTGCTCCCACACAGGGTCAGTAGAGGTGCTGGACTGACCAGGGTTTTACAGTTAGACCCCTGCTCCTACACAGGGTCAGTAGAGGTGCTGGTCTAACCAGGGTTTTACAGTCTGACCCCTACTCCCACACAGGGTCAGTAGAGGTGCTGGTCTAACCAGGGTTTTACAGTCTGACCCCTGCTCCCACACAGGGTCAGTAGAGGTGCTGGTCTATTACCAGGGTTTTACAGTCAGACCACTGCTCCCTCACAGGGTCAGTAGAGGTGCTGGTCTATTACAAGGGTTTTACAGTCTGACCCCTGCTCCCTCACAGGGTCAGTAGAGGTGCTGGTCTATTACCAGGGTTTTACAGTCAGACCATGGCTCCCTCACAGGGTCTGTAGAGGTGCTGGTCTACCCAGCGTTTTACAGTTAGACCCCTGCTCCCACACAGGGTCAGTAGAGGTGCTGGTCTAACCAGGGTTTTACAGTCAGACCCCTGCTCCCACACAGGGTCAGTAGAGGTGCTGGTCTAACCAGGGTTTTACAGTCAGACCCCTGCTCCCACACAGGGTAAGTAGAGGTGCTGGTCTAACTAGGATTTTACAGTCAGACCCCTGCTCCCACACAGGGTCAGTAGAGGTGCTGGTCTAACCAGGGTTTTACAGTCAGACCACTGCTCCCACACAGTGTCAGTAGAGGTGCTGGTCTAACCAGGGTTTTACATTCAGACCCCTGCTCCCACACAGGGTCAGTAGAGGTGCTGGTCTAACCAGGGTTTTACAGTCAGACCCCTGCTCCCACACAGGGTCAGTAGAGGTGCTGGTCTAACCAGGGTTTTACCGTCAGACCCCTGCTCCCACACAGTGTCAGTAGAGGTGCTGGTCTAACCAGGGTTTTACAGTTAGACCCCTGCTCCTACACAGGTTCAGTAGAGGTGCTGGTCTAACCAGGGTTTTACAGTCAGACCCCTGCTCCCACACAGGGTCAGTAGAGGTGCTGGTCTAACCAGGGTTTTACACTCAGACCCCTGCTCCCACACAGGGTCAGTAGAGGTACTGGTCTAACCAAGGTTTTACAGTGAGACCCCTGCTCCCACACAGGGTCAGTAGAGGTGCTGGTCAAACCAGGGTTTTACAGTCAGACCCCTTCTCCCACACAGGGTCAGTAGAGGTGCTGGTCTAACCAGGGTTTTACAGTCAGACCCCTGCTCCCACACAGTGTCAGTAGAGGTGCTGGTCTAACCACGGTTTTACAGTTAGACCCGTGCTCCTACACAGGGTCAGTAGAGGTGCTGGTCTAACCTGGGTTTTACAGTCTGACCCCTGCTCCCACACCGGGTCAGTAGAGGTGCTGGTCTATTACCAGGGTTTTACAGTCAGACCATGCCTCCCACACAGGGTCAGTAGAGGTGCTGGTCTAACCAGGGTTTTACAGTTAGACCCCTGCTCCCACACAGGGTCAGTAGAGGTGCTGGTCTAACCAGGATTTTACAGTCAGACCCCTGCTCCCACACAGGTTCAGTAGAGATGCTGGTCTAACCAGGGTTTTACAGTCAGACCCCTGCTCCCACACAGGGTAAGTAGAGGTGCTGGTCTAACTAGGGTTTTACAGTCAGACCCCTGCTCCCACACAGGGTCAGTAGAGGTGCTGGTCTAACCAGGGTTTTACAGTCAGACCTCTGCTCCCACACAGGGACAGTAGAGGTGCTGGTCTAACCAGGATTTTACCGTAAGACCCCTGCTCCCACACAGGGTCAGTAGAGGTGCTGGTCTAACCAGGGTTTTACAGTCAGACCCCTGCTCCCACACAGGGTCAGTAGAGGTGCTGGTCTAAAAAGGGTTTTACAGTCAGACCCCTGCTCCCACACAGGGTCAGTAGAGGTGCTGGTCTAACCAGGGTTTTACAGTCAGACCCCTGCTCCCACACACTGTCAGTAGAGGTGCTGGTCTAACCAGGATTTTACAGTCAGACCCCTGCTCCCACACAGGGTCAGTAGAGGTGCTGGTCTAACCAGTGTTTTACAGTTAGACCCCTGCTCCCACACAGGGTCAGTAGAGGTGCTGCTCTAACCAGGGTTTTACAGTCAGACCCCTGCTCCCACACAGGGTCAGTAGAGGTGCTGGTCTAACCAGGGTTTTACAGTCAGACCCCTGCTCCCACACAGTGTCAGTAGAGGTGCTGGTCTAACCAGGGTTTTACAGTCAGACCACTGCTCCCACACAGGGTCAGTAGAGGTGCTGGACTGACCAGGGTTTTACAGTTAGACCCCTGCTCCTACACAGGGTCAGTAGAGGTGCTGGTCTAACCAGGGTTTTACAGTCTGACCCCTACTCCCACACAGGGTCAGTAGAGGTGCTGGTCTAACCAGGGTTTTACAGTCTGGCCCCTGCTCCCACACAGGGTCAGTAGAGGTGCTGGTCTATTACCAGGGTTTTAAAGTCAGACCACTGCTCCCTCACAGGGTCAGTAGAGGTGCTGGTCTATTACAAGGGTTTTACAGTCTGACCCCTGCTCCCTCACAGGGTCAGTAGAGGTGCTGGTCTATTACCAGGGTTTTACAGTCAGACCATGGCTCCCTCACAGGGTCTGTAGAGGTGCTGGTCTACCCAGCGTTTTACAGTTAGACCCCTGCTCCCACACAGGGTCAGTAGAGGTGCTGGTCTAACCAGGGTTTTACAGTCAGACCCCTGCTCCCACACAGGTTCAGTAGAGATGCTGGTCTAACCAGGGTTTTACAGTCAGACCCCTGCTCCCACACAGGGTAAGTAGAGGTGCTGGTCTAACTAGGGTTTTACAGTCAGACCCCTGCTCCCACACAGGGTCAGTAGAGGTGCTGGTCTAACCAGGGTTTTACAGTCAGACCACTGCTCCCACACAGTGTCAGTAGAGGTGCTGGTCTAACCAGGGTTTCACATTCAGACCCCTGCTCCCACACAGGGTCAGTAGAGGTGCTGGTCTAACCAGGGTTTTACAGTCAGACCCCTGCTCCCACACAGGGTCAGTAGAGGTGCTGGTCTAACCAGGGTTTTACAGTCAGACCCCTGCTCCCACACAGGGTCAGTAGAGGTGCTGGTCTAACCAGGGTTTTACACTCAGACCCCTGCTCCCACACAGGGTCAGTAGAGGTACTGGTCTAACCAAGGTTTTACAGTGAGACCCCTGCTCCCACACAGGGTCAGTAGAGGTGCTGGTCAAACCAGGGTTTTACAGTCAGACCCCTTCTCCCACACAGGGTCAGTAGAGGTGCTGGTCTAACCAGGGTTTTACAGTCAGACCCCTGCTCCCACACAGTGTCAGTAGAGGTGCTGGTCTAACCACGGTTTTACAGTTAGACCCGTGCTCCTACACAGGGTCAGTAGAGGTGCTGGTCTAACCTGGGTTTTACAGTCTGACCCCTGCTCCCACACCGGGTCAGTAGAGGTGCTTGTCTATTACCAGGGTTTTACAGTCAGACCATGGCTCCCACACAGGGTCAGTAGAGGTGCTGGTCTAACCAGGGTTTTACAGTTAGACCCCTGCTCCCACACAGGGTCAGTAGAGGTGCTGGTCTAACCAGGATTTTACAGTCAGACCCCTGCTCCCACACAGTGTCAGTAGAGGTGCTGGTCTAAGCCGCGTATTACAGTCTGTCCCCTGCTCCCACACAGGGTCAGTAGAGGTGCTGGTCTAACCAGGGTTTTACAGTTAGACCCCTGCTCCCACACAGGGTCAGTAGAGGTGCTGGTCTAACCAGGGTTTTACAGTCAGACCCCTGCTCCCACACAGTGTCAGTAGAGGTGCTGGTCTAACCACGGTTTTACAGTTAGACCCGTGCTCCTACACAGGGTCAGTAGAGGTGCTGGTCTAACCTGGGTTTTACAGTCTGACCCCTGCTCCCACACCGGGTCAGTAGAGGTGCTTGTCTATTACCAGGGTTTTACAGTCAGACCATGGCTCCCACACAGGGTCAGTAGAGGTGCTGGTCTAACCAGGGTTTTACAGTTAGACCCCTGCTCCCACACAGGGTCAGTAGAGGTGCTGGTCTAACCAGGATTTTACAGTCAGACCCCTGCTCCCACACAGGTTCAGTAGAGATGCTGGTCTAACCAGGGTTTTACAGTCAGACCCCTGCTCCCACACAGGGTAAGTAGAGCTGCTGGTCTAACTAGGGTTTTACAGTCAGACCCCTGCTCCCACAGATGGTCAGTAGAGGTGCTGGTCTAACCAGGGTTTTACAGTCAGACCCCTGCTCCCACACAGGGTCAGTAGAGGTGCTGGTCTAACCAGGGTTTTACATTCAACCCCTGCTCCCGCACCGGGTCAGTAGAGGTGCTGGTCTAACCAGGGTTTTACAGTCAGACCCCTGCCTCCACACAGGGTCAGTAGAGGTGCTGGTCTAACCAGGGTTTTACAGTCAGACCCCTGCTCCCACACAGGGTCAGTAGAGGTGCTGGTCTAAAAAGGGTTTTACAGTCAGACCCCTGCTCCCACACAGGGTCAGTAGAGGTGCTGGTCTAACCAGGGTTTTACAGTCAGACCCCTGCTCCCACACACTGTCAGTAGAGGTGCTGGTCTAACCAGGATTTTACAGTCAGACCCCTGCTCCCACACAGGGTCAGTAGAGGTGCTGGTCTAACCAGTGTTTTACAGTCAGACCCCTGCTCCCACACAGGATCAGTAGAGGTGCTGGTCTAACCAGGGTTTTACAATCAGACCCCTGCTCCCACACAGGGTCAGTAGAGGTGCTGGTCTAACCAGGGTTTTACACTCAGACCCCTGCTCCCACACAGGTCAGTAGAGGTGCTGGTCTAACCAAGGTTTTACAGTCAGACCCCTGCTCCCACACAGGGTCAGAAGAGGTGCTGGTCAAACCAGGGTTTTACAGTCAGACCCCTTCTCCCACACAGGGTCAGTAGAGGTGCTGGTCTAACCAGGATTTTACAGTCAGACCCCTGCTCCCACACAGTGTCAGTAGAGGTGCTGGTCTAACCACGGTTTTACAGTTAGACCCGTGCTCCTACACAGGGTCAGTAGAGGTGCTGGTCTAACCTGGGTTTTACAGTCTGACCCCTGCTCCCACACAGGGTCTGTAGAGGTGCTGGTCTAACCAGGGTTTTACAGTCTGACCCATGATCCCACACAGGGTCAGTAGAGGTGCTGGTCTATTACCAGGGTTTTACAGTCAGACCATGGCTCCCACACAGGGTCAGCAGAGGTGCTCGTCTACCCAGCGTTTTACAGTTAGACCCCTGCTCCCACACAGGGTCAGTAGAGGTGCTGCTCTAACCAGGGTTTTACAGTCAGACCCCTGCTCCCACACAGGGTCAGTAGAGGTGCTGGTCTAACCAGGGTTTTACAGTCAGACCACTGCTCCCACACAGGGTCAGTAGAGGTGCTGGTCTAACCAGGGTTTTACAGTCAGACCCCTGCTCCCACACAGGGTCAGTAGAGGTGCTGGTCTAACCAGGGTTTTACAGTCAGACCCCTGCTCCCACACAGGGTCAGTAGAGGTGCTGGTCTAACCAGGGTTTTACAGTCAGACCCCTGCTCCCACAGATGGTCAGTAGAGGTGCTGGTCTAACCAGGGTTTTACAGTCAGACCCCTGCTCCCACACAGGGTCAGTAGAGGTGCTGGTCTAACCAGGGTTTTACATTCAACCCCTGCTCCCGCACCGGGTCAGTAGAGGTGCTGGTCTAACCAGGGTTTTACAGTCAGACCCCTGCTCCCACACAGGGTCAGTAGAGGTGCTGGTCTAACCAGGGTTTTACATTCAGACCCCTGCTCCCACACAGGGTCAGTAGAGGTGCTGGTCTAACCAGGGTTTTACAGTCAGACCCCTGCTCCCACACAGTGTCAGTAGAGGTGCTGGTCTAACCAGGGTTTTACAGTCAGACCACTGCTCCCACACAGGGTCAGTAGAGGTGCTGGACTGACCAGGGTTTTACAGTTAGACCCCAGCTCCTACACAGGGTCAGTAGAGGTGCTGGTCTAACCAGGGTTTTACAGTCTGACCCCTACTCCCACACAGGGTCAGTAGAGGTGCTGGTCTAACCAGGGTTTTACAGTCTGACCCCTGCTCCCACACAGGGTCAGTAGAGGTGCTGGTCTATTACCAGGGTTTTACAGTCAGACCACTGCTCCCTCACATGGTCAGTAGAGGTGCTGGTCTATTACAAGGGTTTTACAGTCTGACCCCTGCTCCCTCACAGGGTCAGTAGAGGTGCTGGTCTATTACCAGGGTTTTACAGTCAGACCATGGCTCCCTCACAGGGTCTGTAGAGGTGCTGGTATAACCATGGTTTTACAGTTAGACCCCTGCTCCCACAGAGGGTCAGTAGAGGTGCTGGTCTAACCAAGGTTTTACAGTCAGACCCCTGCTCCCACGCAGGGTCAGTAGAGGTGCTGGTCTAACCAGGGTTTTACAGTCAGACCCCTGCTCCCACACAGGGTCAGTAGAGGTGTTGGTCTAACCAGGGTTTTACAGTTAGACCCCTGCTCCCACAGAGTGTCAGTAGAGGTGCTGGTCTAACCAGGGTTTTACAGTCAGACCTTTGCTCCCACACAGGGTCAGTAGAGGTGCTGGTCTAACCAGGATTTTACAGTCTGACCCCTGCTCCCACACAGGGTCAGTAGAGGTGCTGGTCTAACCAGGGTTTTACAGTCAGACCCCTGCTCCCACACAGTGTCAGTAGAGGTGCTGGTCTAACCAGGGTTTTACAGTCTGACCCCTGCTCCCACACAGGGTCAGTAGAGGTGCTGGTCTAACCAGGGTTTTACAGTCTGACCCCTGCTCCCACACAGGGTCAGTAGAGGTGCTGGTCTACCCAGCGTTTTACAGTTAGACCCCTGCTCCCACACAGGGTCAGTAGAGTTGCTGGTCTAACCAGGGTTTTACAGTCAGACCCCTGCTCCCACACAGGTTCAGTAGAGTTGCTGGTCTAACCAGTGTTTTACAGTCCGACCCCTGCTCCCACACAGGGTCAGTAGAGGTGCTGGTCTAACCAGGGTTTTACGGTCAGACCCCTGCTCCCACACAGGGTCAGTAGAGGTGCTGGTCTAACGAGTGTTTTACAGTCAGACCCCTGCTCCCACACAGGGTCAGTAGTGGTGCTGGTCTACCCAGCGTTTTACAGTTAGACCCCTGCTCCCACACAGGGTCAGTAGAGGTGCTGGTCTAATCAGTGTTTTACAGTCAGACCCCTGCTCCCACACAGGGTCAGTAGAGGTGCGGGTCTAACCAGGGTTTTACAGTCAGACCCCTGCTCCCACACATGGTAAGTAGAGGTGCTGGTCTAACCAGGGTTTTACAGTCAGACCCCTGCTCCCACACAGGGTCAGTAGAGGTGCTGGTCTAACCAGGGTTTTACAGTCAGACCCCTGCTCCCACACAGGGTCAGTAGAGGTGCTGGTCTGACCAAGGTTTTACAGTCAGACCCCTGCTCCCACACAGGGACAGTAGAGGTGCTGGTCTAACCAGGGTTTTACAGTCAGACCCCTGCTCCCACACAGGGTCAGTAGAGGTGCTGGTCTAACCAGGGTTTTACAGTCAGACCCCTGCTCCCACACAGGGTCAGTAGAGGTGCTGGTCTAAAAAGGGTTTTTCAGTCAGACCCCTGCTCCCACACAGGGTCAGTAGAGGTGCTGGTCTAACCAGGGTTTTACAGTCAGACCCCTGCTCCCACACACTGTCAGTAGAGGTGCTGGTCTATCCAGGGTTTTACAGTCAGACCCCTGCTCCCACACAGGGTCAGTAGAGGTGTTGGTCTAACCAGTGTTTTACAGTCAGACCCCTGCTCCCACACAGGGTCAGTAGAGGTGCTGGTCTAACCAGGATTTTACAGTCAGACCCCTGCTCCCACACAGGGTCAGTAGAGGTGCTGGTCTAACCAGGGTTTTACACTCAGACCCCTGCTCCCACACAGGGTCAGTAGAGGTGCTGGTCTAACCAAGGTTTTACAGTCAGACCCCTGCTCCCACACAGGGTCAGTAGAGGTGCTGGTCAAACCAGGGTTTTACACTCAGACCCCTTCTCCCACACAGGGTCAGTAGAGGTGCTGGTCTAACCAGGATTTTACAGTCAGACCCCTGCTCCCACACAGTGTCAGTAGAGGTGCTGGTCTAACCACGGTTTTACAGTTAGACCCGTGCTCCTACACAGGGTCAGTAGAGGTGCTGGTCTAACCTGGGTTTTACAGTCTGACCCCTGCTCCCACACTGGGTCTGTAGAGGTGCTGGTCTAACCAGGGTTTTACAGTCTGACCCCTGATCCCACACAGTGTCAGTAGAGGTGCTGGTCTATTACCATGGTTTTACAGTCAGACCATGGCTCCCACACAGGGTCAGCAGAGGTGCTCGTCTACCCAGCGTTTTACAGTTAGACCCCTGCTCCCACACAGGGTCAGTAGAGGTGCTGCTCTAACCAGGGTTTTACAGTCAGACCCCTGCTCCCACACAGGGTCAGTAGAGGTGCTGGTCTAACCAGGGTTTTACAGTCAGTCCCCTGCTCCCACACAGGGTCAGTAGAGGTGCTGGTCTAACCAGGGTTTTACAGTCAGACCCCTGCTCCCACACTGGGTCAGTAGAGGTGCTGGTCTAACCAGGGTTTTACAGTCAGACCCCTGCTCCCACACAGGGTCAGTAGAGGTGCTGGTCTAACCAGGGTTTTACAGTCAGACCCCTGCTCCCACACAGGGTCAGTAGAGGTGCTGGTCTAACAAGGGTTTTACAGTCAGACCCGTGCTCCCACACAGGGTCAGCAGAGGTGCTGGTCTAACCAGGGTTTTACAGTCAGACCCCTGCTCCCACATAGGGTCTGTAGAGGTGCTGGTCTAACCAGGGTTTTACAGTAAGACCACTGCGCCAATCAGGGTCAGTAGAGGTAATGGTCTAACCAGGGTTTTACAGTCAGACCCCTGCTCCCACACAGGGTCAGTAGAGGTGCTGGTCTAACCAGGGTTATACAGTCAGACCCCTGCTCCCATACAGGGTCAGGAGAGGTGCTGGTCTAACCAGGGTTTTACAGTCAGACCCCTGCTCCCACACAGGGTCAGTAGAGGTGCTGGACTAACCAGGGTTTTACAGTCAGACCCCTGCTCCCACACAGGGTCAGTAGAGGTGCTGGTCTAACCAGGGTTTTACAGTCAGACCCCTGCTCCCACACAGTGTCAATAGAGGTGCTGGTCTAACCAGGGTTTTACAGTTAGACACCTGCTCCCACACAGGGTCAGTAGAGGTGCTGTTCTAACCAGGGTTTTACAGTTAGACACCTGCTCCCACACAGGGTCAGTAGAGGTGCTGGTATAACCAGGGTTTTACAGTCAGACCCCTGCTCCCACACAGTGTCAGTAGAGGTGCTGGTCTAACCAGGGTTTTACAGTCAGACCCCTGCTCCCACACAGGGTCTGTAGAGGTGCTGGTCTAAGCCGCGTATTACAGTCTGTCCCCTGCTCCCACACAGGGTCAGTAGAGGTGCTGGTCTAACCAGGGTTTTACAGTTAGACCCCTGCTCCCACACAGGGTCAGTAGAGGTGCTGGTCTTACCAGGGTTTTACAGTCAGACCCCTGCTCCCACACAGTGTCAGTAGAGGTGCTGGTCTAACCAGGGTTTTACAGTCAGACACCTGCTCCCACACAGGGACATGAGAGGTGCTGGTCTAACCAGGGTTTTACGTTCAGACCCCTGCTCCCACACAGGGTCAGTAGAGTTGCTGCTCTAACCAGGGTTTTACAGTCAGACCCCTGCTCCCACACACGGACATGAGAGGTGCAGGTCTAACCAGGGTTTTACATTCAGACCCCTGCTCCCACACAGGGTCAGTAGAGGTGCTGGTCTAACCAGGGTTTTAAAGTCAGACCCCTGCTCCCACACAGTGTCAGTAGAGGTGCTGGTCTAACCAGGGTTTTACAGTCAGACCACTGCTCCCACACAGGGTCAGTAGAGGTGCTGGACTGACCAGGGTTTTACAGTTAGACCCCTGCTCCTACACAGGGTCAGTAGAGGTGCTGGTCTAACCAGGGTTTTACAGTCTGACACCAACTCCCACACAGGGTCAGTAGAGGTGCTGGTCTAACCAGGGTTTTACAGTCTGACCCCTGCTCCCACACAGGGTCAGTAGAGGTGCTGGTCTATTACCAGGGTTTTACAATCAGACCACTGCTCCCTCACAGGGTCAGTAGAGGTGATGGTCTATTACAAGGGTTTTACAGTCTGACCCCTGCTCCCTCACAGGGTCAGTAGAGGTGCTGGTCTATTACCAGGGTTTTACAGTCAGACCATGGCTCCCTCACAGGGTCTGTAGAGGTGCTGGTCTACCCAGCGTTTTACAGTTAGACCCCTGCTCCCACACAGGGTCAGTAGAGGTGCTGGTCTAACCAGGGTTTTACAGTCAGACCACTGCTCCCACACAGGTTCAGTAGAGATGCTGGTCTAACCAGGGTTTTACAGTCAGACCCCTGCTCCCACACAGGGTAAGTAGAGGTGCTGGTCTAACTAGGGTTTTACAGTCAGACCCCTGCTCCCACACAGGGTCAGTAGAGGTGCTGGTCTAACCAGGGTTTTACAGTCAGACCCCTGCTCCCACACAGTGTCAGTAGAGGTGCTGGTCTAACCAGGGTTTTACATTCAGACCCCTGCTCCCACACAGGGTCAGTAGAGGTGCTGGTCTAACAAGGGTTTTACAGTCAGACCCCTGCTCCCACACAGTGTCAGTAGAGGTGCTGGTCTAACCAGGGTTTTACCGTCAGACCCCTGCTCCCACACAGTGTCAGTAGAGGTGCTGGTCTAACCAGGGTTTTACAGTTAGACCCCTGCTCCTACACAGGTTCAGTAGAGGTGCTGGTCTAACCAGGGTTTTACAGTCAGACCCCTGCTCCCACACAGGGTCAGTAGAGGTGCTGGTCAAACCAGGGTTTTACAGTCAGACCCCTGCTCCCACACAGGGTCAGTAGAGGTGCTGGTCTAACCAGGGTTTTACACTCAGACCCCTGCTCCCACACAGGGTCAGTAGAGGTACTGGTCTAACCAAGGTTTTACAGTGATACCCCTGCTCCCACACAGGGTCAGTAGAGGTGCTGGTCAAACCAGGGTTTTACAGGCAGACCCCTTCTCCCACACAGGGTCAGTAGAGGTGCTGGTCTAACCAGGGTTTTACAGTCAGACCCCTGCTCCCACACAGTGTCAGTAGAGGTGCTGGTCTAACCACGGTTTTACAGTTAGACCCGTGCTCCTACACAGGGTCAGTAGAGGTGCTGGTCTAACCTGGGTTTTACAGTCTGACCCCTGCTCCCACACAGGGTCTGTAGAGGTGCTGGACTATCCAGGGTTTTACAGTCTGACCCCTGATCCCACACCGGGTCAGTAGAGGTGCTGGTCTATTACCAGGGTTTTACAGTCAGACCATGGCTCCCACACAGGGTCAGTAGAGGTGCTTGTCTAACCAGGGTTTTACAGTTAGACCCCTGCTCCCACACAGGGTCAGTAGAGGTGCTGGTCTAACCAGGGTTTTACAGTCAGACCCCTGCTCCCACACAGGTTCAGTAGAGATGCTGGTCTAACCAGGGTTTTACAGTCAGACCCCTGCTCCCACACAGGGTAAGTAGAGGTGCTGGTCTAACCAGGGTTTTACAGTTAGACCCCTGCTCCCACACAGGGTCAGTAGAGGTGCTGTTCTAACCAGGGTTTTACAGTTAGACACCTGTTCCCACACAGGGTCAGTAGAGGTGCTGGTCTAACCAGGGTTTTACAGTCAGACCCCTGCTCCCACACAGGGTCTGTAGAGGTGCTGGTCTAAGCCGCGTATTACAGTCTGTCCCCTGCTCCCACACAGGGTCAGTAGAGGTGCTGGTCTAACCAGGGTTTTACATTTAGACCCCTGCTCCAACACAAGGTCAGTAGAGGTGCTGGTCTAACCAGGGTTTTACAGTCAGACCCCTGCTCCCACACAGTGTCAGTAGAGGTGCTGGTCTAACCAGGGTTTTACAGTCAGACCCCTGCTCCCACACAGGGACATGAGAGGTGCTGGTCTAACCAGGGTTTTACGTTCAGACCCCTGCTCCAACACAGGGTCAGTAGAGGTGCTGGTCTAACCAGGGTTTTACAGTCAGACCCCTGCTCCCACACACGGACATGAGAGGTGCTGGTCTAACCAGGGTTTTACATTCAGACCCCTGCTCCCACACAGGGTCAGTAGAGGTGCTGGTCTAACCAGGGTTTTACAGTCAGACCCCTGCTCCCACACAGTGTCAGTAGAGGTGCTGGTCTAACCAGGGTTTTACAGTCAGACCACTGTTCCACACGGGGTCAGTAGAGGTGCTGGACTGACCAGGGTTTTACAGTTAGACCCCAGCTCCTACACAGGGTCAGTAGAGGTGCTGGTCTAACCAGGGTTTTACAGTCTGACCCCTACTCCCACACAGGGTCAGTAGAGGTGCTGGTCTAACCAGGGTTTTACAGTCTGACCCCTGCTCCCACACAGGGTCAGTAGAGGTGCTGGTCTATTACCAGGTTTTTACAGTCAGACCACTGCTCCCTCACAGGGTCAGTAGAGGTGCTGGTCTATTACAAGGGTTTTACAGTCTGACCCCTGCTCCCTCACAGGGTCAGTAGAGGTGCTGGTCTATTACCAGGGTTTTACAGTCAGACCATGGCTCCCTCACAGGGTCTGTAGAGGTGCTGGTCTACCCAGCGTTTTACAGTTAGACCCCTGCTCCCACACAGGGTCAGTAGAGGTGCTGGTCTAACCAGGGTTTTACAGTCAGACCCCTGCTCCCACACAGGTTCAGTAGAGATGCTGGTCTAACCAGGGTTTTACAGTCAGACCCCTGCTCCCACACAGGGTAAGTAGAGGTGCTGGTCTAACTAGGGTTTTACAGTCAGACCCCTGCTCCCACACAGGGTCAGTAGAGGTGCTGGTCTAACCAGGGTTTTACAGTCAGACCCCTGCTCCCACACAGGGTCAGTAGAGGTGCTGGTCTAACCAGGGTTTTACATTCAGACCCCTGCTCCCACACAGGGTCAGTAGAGGTGCTGGTCTAGCCAGGGTTTTACAGTCAGACCCCTGCTCCCACACAGGGTCAGTAGAGGTGCTGGTCTAACCAGGGTTTTACCGTCAGACCCCTGCTCCCACACAGTGTCAGTAGAGGTGCTGGTCTAACAAGGGTTTTACAGTTAGACCCCTGCTCCTACACAGGTTCAGTAGAGGTGCTGGTCTAACCAGGGTTTTACAGTCAGACCCCTGCTCCCACACAGGGTCAGTAGAGGTGCTGGTCTAACCAGGGTTTTACAGTCAGACCCCTGCTCCCACACAGGGTCAGTAGAGGTGCTGGTCTAACCAGGGTTTTACACTCAGACCCCTGCTCCCACACAGGGTCAGTAGAGGTACTGGTCTAACCAAGGTTTTACAGTGAGACCCCTGCTCCCACACAGGGTCAGTAGAGGTGCTGTTCAAACCAGGGTTTTACAGTCAGACCCCTTCTCCCACACAGGGTCAGTAGAGGTGCTGGTCTAACCAGGGTTTTACAGTCAGACCCCTGCTCCCACACAGTGTCAGTAGAGGTGCTGGTCTAACCACGGTTTTACAGTTAGACCCGTGCTCCTACACAGGGTCAGTAGAGGTGCTGGTCTAACCTGGGTTTTACAGTCTGACCCCTGCTCCCACACAGGGTCTGTAGAGGTGCTGGACTATCCAGGGTTTTACAGTCTGACCCCTGATCCCACACCGGGTCAGTAGAGGTGCTGGTCTATTACCAGGGTTTTACAGTCAGACCATGGCTCCCACACAGGGTCAGTAGAGGTGCTGGTCTACCCAGCGTTTTACAGTCAGACCCCTGCTCCCACACAGGGTCAGTAGAGGTGCTGGTCTAACCAGGGTTTTACAGTCAGACCCCTGCTCCCACACAGGTTCAGTAGAGATGCTGGTCTAACCAGGGTTTTACAGTCAGACCCCTGCTCCCACACAGGGTAAGTAGAGGAGCTGGTCTAACCAGGGTTTTACAGTCAGACCCCTGCTCCCACACAGGGTCAGTAGAGGTGCTGTTCAAACCAGGGTTTTACCGTCAGACCCCTGCTCCCACACAGTGTCAGTAGAGGTGCTGGTCTAACAAGGGTTTTACAGTTAGACCCCTGCTCCTACACAGGTTCAGTAGAGGTGCTGGTCTAACCAGGGTTTTACAGTCAGACCCCTGCTCCCACACAGGGTCAGTAGAGGTGCTGGTCTAACCAGGGTTTTACAGTCAGACCCCTGCTCCCACACAGGGTCAGTAGAGGTGCTGGTCTAACCAGGGTTTTACACTCAGACCCCTGCTCCCACACAGGGTCAGTAGAGGTACTGGTCTAACCAAGGTTTTACAGTGAGACCCCTGCTCCCACACAGGGTCAGTAGAGGTGCTGTTCAAACCAGGGTTTTACAGTCAGACCCCTTCTCCCACACAGGGTCAGTAGAGGTGCTGGTCTAACCAGGGTTTTACAGTCAGAGCCCTGCTCCCACACAGTGTCAGTAGAGGTGCTGGTCTAACCACGGTTTTACAGTTAGACCCGTGCTCCTACACAGGGTCAGTAGAGGTGCTGGTCTAACCTGGGTTTTACAGTCTGACCCCTGCTCCCACACAGGGTCTGTAGAGGTGCTGGACTATCCAGGGTTTTACAGTCTGACCCCTGATCCCACACCGGGTCAGTAGAGGTGCTGGTCTATTACCAGGGTTTTACAGTCAGACCATGGCTCCCACACAGGGTCAGTAGAGGTGCTGGTCTAACCAGGGTATTACAGTTAGACCCCTGCTCCCACACAGGGTCAGTAGAGGTGCTGGTCTAACCAGGTTTTTACAGTCAGACCCCTGCTCCCACACAGGTTCAGTAGAGATGCTGGTCTAACCAGGGTTTTACAGTCAGACCCCTGCTCCCACACAGGGTAAGTAGAGGTGCTGGTCTAACTAGGGTTTTACAGTCAGACCCCTGCTCCCACACAGGGTCAGTAGAGGTGCTGGTCTAACCAGGGTTTTACAGTCAGACCCCTGCTCCCACACAGGGTCAGTAGAGATGCTGGTCTACCCAGGGTTTTACATTCAGACCCCTGCTCCCACACAGGGTCAGTAGAGGTGCTGGTCTAACCAGTGTTTTACCGTCAGACCCCTGCTCCCACACAGTGTCAGTAGAGGTGCTGGTCTAACCAGGGTTTTACAGTTAGACCCCTGCTCCTACACAGGTTCAGTAGAGGTGCTGGTCTAACCAGGGTTTTACAGTCAGACCCCTGCACCCACACAGGGTCAGTAGAGGTGCTGGTCTAACCAGGGTTTTACAGTCAGACCCCTGCTCCCACACAGGGTCAGTAGAGGTGCTGGTCTAACCAGGGTTTTACACTCAGACCCCTGCTCCCACACAGGGTCAGTAGAGGTGCTGGTCTAACCAGGGTTTTACAGTCAGACCCCTGCTCCCACACAGTGTCAGTAGAGGTGCTGGTCTAACCACGGTTTTACAGTTAGACCCGTGCTCCTACACAGGGTCAGTAGAGGTGCTGGTCTAACCTGGGTTTTACAGTCTGACCCCTTCTCCCACACAGGGTCTGTAGAGGTGCTGGACTATCCAGGGTTTTACATTCTGACCCCTGATCCCACACCGGGTCAGTAGAGGTGCTGGTCTATTACCAGGGTTTTACAGTCAGACCATGGCTCCCACACAGGGTCAGTAGAGGTGCTCGTCTACCCAGCGTTTTACAGTTAGACCCCTGCTCCCACACAGGGTCAGTAGAGGTGCTGGTCTAACAAGGGCTTTACAGTCAGACCCCTGCTCCCACACAGGGTCAGTAGAGGTGCTGGTCTAACCAGGGTTTTACAGTCAGACCCCTGCTCCCACACAGGGTCAGTAGAGGTGCTGGTCTAATCAGGGTTTTACAGTCAGACCCCTGCTCCCACACAGTGTCAGTAGAGGTGCTGGTCTAACCACGGTTTTACAGTTAGACCCGTGCTCCTACACAGTGTCAGTAGAGGTGCTGGTCTAACCAGGGTTTTACAGTCAGACCACTGCTCCCACACAGGGTCAGTAGAGGTGCTGGACTGACCAGGGTTTTACAGTTAGACCCCTGCTCCTACACAGGGTCAGTAGAGGTGCTGGTCTAACCAGGGTTTTACAGTCTGACACCAACTCCCACACAGGGTCAGTAGAGGTGCTGGTCTAACCAGGGTTTTACAGTCTGACCCCTGCTCCCACACAGGGTCAGTAGAGGTGCTGGTCTATTACCAGGGTTTTACAATCAGACCACTGCTCCCTCACAGGGTCAGTAGAGGTGATGGTCTATTACAAGGGTTTTACAGTCTGACCCCTGCTCCCTCACAGGGTCAGTAGAGGTGCTGGTCTATTACCAGGGTTTTACAGTCAGACCATGGCTCCCTCACAGGGTCTGTAGAGGTGCTGGTCTACCCAGCGTTTTACAGTTAGACCCCTGCTCCCACACAGGGTCAGTAGAGGTGCTGGTCTAACCAGGGTTTTACAGTCAGACCACTGCTCCCACACAGGTTCAGTAGAGATGCTGGTCTAACCAGGGTTTTACAGTCAGACCCCTGCTCCCACACAGGGTAAGTAGAGGTGCTGGTCTAACTAGGGTTTTACAGTCAGACCCCTGCTCCCACACAGGGTCAGTAGAGGTGCTGGTCTAACCAGGGTTTTACAGTCAGACCCCTGCTCCCACACAGTGTCAGTAGAGGTGCTGGTCTAACCAGGGTTTTACATTCAGACCCCTGCTCCCACACAGGGTCAGTAGAGGTGCTGGTCTAACAAGGGTTTTACAGTCAGACCCCTGCTCCCACACAGGGTCAGTAGAGGTGCTGGTCTAACCAGGGTTTTACCGTCAGACCCCTGCTCCCACACAGTGTCAGTAGAGGTGCTGGTCTAACCAGGGTTTTACAGTTAGACCCCTGCTCCTACACAGGTTCAGTAGAGGTGCTGGTCTAACCAGGGTTTTACAGTCAGACCCCTGCTCCCACACAGGGTCAGTAGAGGTGCTGGTCAAACCAGGGTTTTACAGTCAGACCCCTGCTCCCACACAGGGTCAGTAGAGGTGCTGGTCTAACCAGGGTTTTACACTCAGACCCCTGCTCCCACACAGGGTCAGTAGAGGTACTGGTCTAACCAAGGTTTTACAGTGATACCCCTGCTCCCACACAGGGTCAGTAGAGGTGCTGGTCAAACCAGGGTTTTACAGGCAGACCCCTTCTCCCACACAGGGTCAGTAGAGGTGCTGGTCTAACCAGGGTTTTACAGTCAGACCCCTGCTCCCACACAGTGTCAGTAGAGGTGCTGGTCTAACCACGGTTTTACAGTTAGACCCGTGCTCCTACACAGGGTCAGTAGAGGTGCTGGTCT
Organism: Hypanus sabinus; assembly: GCF_030144855.1. NCBI lineage: Eukaryota > Metazoa > Chordata > Chondrichthyes > Myliobatiformes > Dasyatidae > Hypanus > Hypanus sabinus. The sequence continues at coordinate 194,025 of NW_026781420.1, read as the reverse complement.
AACCTGGGTTTTACAGTCTGACCCCTGCTCCCACACAGGGTCTGTAGAGGTGCTGGACTATCCAGGGTTTTACAGTCTGACCCCTGATCCCACACCGGGTCAGTAGAGGTGCTGGTCTATTACCAGGGTTTTACAGTCAGACCATGGCTCCCACACAGGGTCAGTAGAGGTGCTTGTCTAACCAGGGTTTTACAGTTAGACCCCTGCTCCCACACAGGGTCAGTAGAGGTGCTGGTCTAACCAGGGTTTTACAGTCAGACCCCTGCTCCCACACAGGTTCAGTAGAGATGCTGGTCTAACCAGGGTTTTACAGTCAGACCCCTGCTCCCACACAGGGTAAGTAGAGGTGCTGGTCTAACCAGGGTTTTACAGTTAGACCCCTGCTCCCACACAGGGTCAGTAGAGGTGCTGTTCTAACCAGGGTTTTACAGTTAGACACCTGTTCCCACACAGGGTCAGTAGAGGTGCTGGTCTAACCAGGGTTTTACAGTCAGACCCCTGCTCCCACACAGGGTCTGTAGAGGTGCTGGTCTAAGCCGCGTATTACAGTCTGTCCCCTGCTCCCACACAGGGTCAGTAGAGGTGCTGGTCTAACCAGGGTTTTACATTTAGACCCCTGCTCCAACACAAGGTCAGTAGAGGTGCTGGTCTAACCAGGGTTTTACAGTCAGACCCCTGCTCCCACACAGTGTCAGTAGAGGTGCTGGTCTAACCAGGGTTTTACAGTCAGACCCCTGCTCCCACACAGGGACATGAGAGGTGCTGGTCTAACCAGGGTTTTACGTTCAGACCCCTGCTCCAACACAGGGTCAGTAGAGGTGCTGGTCTAACCAGGGTTTTACAGTCAGACCCCTGCTCCCACACACGGACATGAGAGGTGCTGGTCTAACCAGGGTTTTACATTCAGACCCCTGCTCCCACACAGGGTCAGTAGAGGTGCTGGTCTAACCAGGGTTTTAAAGTCAGACCCCTGCTCCCACACAGTGTCAGTAGAGGTGCTGGTCTAACCAGGGTTTTACAGTCAGACCACTGCTCCCACACAGGGTCAGTAGAGGTGCTGGACTGACCAGGGTTTTACAGTTAGACCCCTGCTCCTACACAGGGTCAGTAGAGGTGCTGGTCTAACCAGGGTTTTACAGTCTGACACCAACTCCCACACAGGGTCAGTAGAGGTGCTGGTCTAACCAGGGTTTTACAGTCTGACCCCTGCTCCCACACAGGGTCAGTAGAGGTGCTGGTCTATTACCAGGGTTTTACAATCAGACCACTGCTCCCTCACAGGGTCAGTAGAGGTGATGGTCTATTACAAGGGTTTTACAGTCTGACCCCTGCTCCCTCACAGGGTCAGTAGAGGTGCTGGTCTATTACCAGGGTTTTACAGTCAGACCATGGCTCCCTCACAGGGTCTGTAGAGGTGCTGGTCTACCCAGCGTTTTACAGTTAGACCCCTGCTCCCACACAGGGTCAGTAGAGGTGCTGGTCTAACCAGGGTTTTACAGTCAGACCACTGCTCCCACACAGGTTCAGTAGAGATGCTGGTCTAACCAGGGTTTTACAGTCAGACCCCTGCTCCCACACAGGGTAAGTAGAGGTGCTGGTCTAACTAGGGTTTTACAGTCAGACCCCTGCTCCCACACAGGGTCAGTAGAGGTGCTGGTCTAACCAGGGTTTTACAGTCAGACCCCTGCTCCCACACAGTGTCAGTAGAGGTGCTGGTCTAACCAGGGTTTTACATTCAGACCCCTGCTCCCACACAGGGTCAGTAGAGGTGCTGGTCTAACAAGGGTTTTACAGTCAGACCCCTGCTCCCACACAGGGTCAGTAGAGGTGCTGGTCTAACCAGGGTTTTACCGTCAGACCCCTGCTCCCACACAGTGTCAGTAGAGGTGCTGGTCTAACCAGGGTTTTACAGTTAGACCCCTGCTCCTACACAGGTTCAGTAGAGGTGCTGGTCTAACCAGGGTTTTACAGTCAGACCCCTGCTCCCACACAGGGTCAGTAGAGGTGCTGGTCAAACCAGGGTTTTACAGTCAGACCCCTGCTCCCACACAGGGTCAGTAGAGGTGCTGGTCTAACCAGGGTTTTACACTCAGACCCCTGCTCCCACACAGGGTCAGTAGAGGTACTGGTCTAACCAAGGTTTTACAGTGATACCCCTGCTCCCACACAGGGTCAGTAGAGGTGCTGGTCAAACCAGGGTTTTACAGGCAGACCCCTTCTCCCACACAGGGTCAGTAGAGGTGCTGGTCTAACCAGGGTTTTACAGTCAGACCCCTGCTCCCACACAGTGTCAGTAGAGGTGCTGGTCTAACCACGGTTTTACAGTTAGACCCGTGCTCCTACACAGGGTCAGTAGAGGTGCTGGTCTAACCTGGGTTTTACAGTCTGACCCCTGCTCCCACACAGGGTCTGTAGAGGTGCTGGACTATCCAGGGTTTTACAGTCTGACCCCTGATCCCACACCGGGTCAGTAGAGGTGCTGGTCTATTACCAGGGTTTTACAGTCAGACCATGGCTCCCACACAGGGTCAGTAGAGGTGCTTGTCTAACCAGGGTTTTACAGTTAGACCCCTGCTCCCACACAGGGTCAGTAGAGGTGCTGGTCTAACCAGGGTTTTACAGTCAGACCCCTGCTCCCACACAGGTTCAGTAGAGATGCTGGTCTAACCAGGGTTTTACAGTCAGACCCCTGCTCCCACACAGGGTAAGTAGAGGTGCTGGTCTAACCAGGGTTTTACAGTTAGACCCCTGCTCCCACACAGGGTCAGTAGAGGTGCTGTTCTAACCAGGGTTTTACAGTTAGACACCTGTTCCCACACAGGGTCAGTAGAGGTGCTGGTCTAACCAGGGTTTTACAGTCAGACCCCTGCTCCCACACAGGGTCTGTAGAGGTGCTGGTCTAAGCCGCGTATTACAGTCTGTCCCCTGCTCCCACACAGGGTCAGTAGAGGTGCTGGTCTAACCAGGGTTTTACATTTAGACCCCTGCTCCAACACAAGGTCAGTAGAGGTGCTGGTCTAACCAGGGTTTTACAGTCAGACCCCTGCTCCCACACAGTGTCAGTAGAGGTGCTGGTCTAACCAGGGTTTTACAGTCAGACCCCTGCTCCCACACAGGGACATGAGAGGTGCTGGTCTAACCAGGGTTTTACGTTCAGACCCCTGCTCCAACACAGGGTCAGTAGAGGTGCTGGTCTAACCAGGGTTTTACAGTCAGACCCCTGCTCCCACACACGGACATGAGAGGTGCTGGTCTAACCAGGGTTTTACATTCAGACCCCTGCTCCCACACAGGGTCAGTAGAGGTGCTGGTCTAACCAGGGTTTTACAGTCAGACCCCTGCTCCCACACAGTGTCAGTAGAGGTGCTGGTCTAACCAGGGTTTTACAGTCAGACCACTGTTCCACCCGGGGTCAGTAGAGGTGCTGGACTGACCAGGGTTTTACAGTTAGACCCCAGCTCCTACACAGGGTCAGTAGAGGTGCTGGTCTAACCAGGGTTTTACAGTCTGACCCCTACTCCCACACAGGGTCAGTAGAGGTGCTGGTCTAACCAGGGTTTTACAGTCTGACCCCTGCTCCCACACAGGGTCAGTAGAGGTGCTGGTCTATTACCAGGTTTTTACAGTCAGACCACTGCTCCCTCACAGGGTCAGTAGAGGTGCTGGTCTATTACAAGGGTTTTACAGTCTGACCCCTGCTCCCTCACAGGGTCAGTAGAGGTGCTGGTCTATTACCAGGGTTTTACAGTCAGACCATGGCTCCCTCACAGGGTCTGTAGAGGTGCTGGTCTACCCAGCGTTTTACAGTTAGACCCCTGCTCCCACACAGGGTCAGTAGAGGTGCTGGTCTAACCAGGGTTTTACAGTCAGACCCCTGCTCCCACACAGGTTCAGTAGAGATGCTGGTCTAACCAGGGTTTTACAGTCAGACCCCTGCTCCCACACAGGGTAAGTAGAGGTGCTGGTCTAACTAGGGTTTTACAGTCAGACCCCTGCTCCCACACAGGGTCAGTAGAGGTGCTGGTCTAACCAGGGTTTTACAGTCAGACCCCTGCTCCCACACAGGGTCAGTAGAGGTGCTGGTCTAACCAGGGTTTTACATTCAGACCCCTGCTCCCACACAGGGTCAGTAGAGGTGCTGGTCTAGCCAGGGTTTTACAGTCAGACCCCTGCTCCCACACAGGGTCAGTAGAGGTGCTGGTCTAACCAGGGTTTTACCGTCAGACCCCTGCTCCCACACAGTGTCAGTAGAGGTGCTGGTCTAACAAGGGTTTTACAGTTAGACCCCTGCTCCTACACAGGTTCAGTAGAGGTGCTGGTCTAACCAGGGTTTTACAGTCAGACCCCTGCTCCCACACAGGGTCAGTAGAGGTGCTGGTCTAACCAGGGTTTTACAGTCAGACCCCTGCTCCCACACAGGGTCAGTAGAGGTGCTGGTCTAACCAGGGTTTTACACTCAGACCCCTGCTCCCACACAGGGTCAGTAGAGGTACTGGTCTAACCAAGGTTTTACAGTGAGACCCCTGCTCCCACACAGGGTCAGTAGAGGTGCTGTTCAAACCAGGGTTTTACAGTCAGACCCCTTCTCCCACACAGGGTCAGTAGAGGTGCTGGTCTAACCAGGGTTTTACAGTCAGACCCCTGCTCCCACACAGTGTCAGTAGAGGTGCTGGTCTAACCACGGTTTTACAGTTAGACCCGTGCTCCTACACAGGGTCAGTAGAGGTGCTGGTCTAACCTGGGTTTTACAGTCTGACCCCTGCTCCCACACAGGGTCTGTAGAGGTGCTGGACTATCCAGGGTTTTACAGTCTGACCCCTGATCCCACACCGGGTCAGTAGAGGTGCTGGTCTATTACCAGGGTTTTACAGTCAGACCATGGCTCCCACACAGGGTCAGTAGAGGTGCTGGTCTACCCAGCGTTTTACAGTCAGACCCCTGCTCCCACACAGGGTAAGTAGAGGTGCTGGTCTAACTAGGGTTTTACAGTCAGACCCCTGCTCCCACACAGGGTCAGTAGAGGTGCTGGTCTAACCAGGGTTTTACAGTCAGACCTCTGCTCCCACACAGGGACAGTAGAGGTGCTGGTCTAACCAGGATTTTACCGTAAGACCCCTGCTCCCACACAGGGTCAGTAGAGGTGCTGGTCTAACCAGGGTTTTACAGTCAGACCCCTGCTCCCACACAGGATCAGTAGAGGTACTTGTCTAACCAGGGTTTTACAGTCAGACCCCTGCGCCAATCAGGGTCAGTAGAGGTACTGGTCTAACCAGGATTTTACAGTCAGACCCCTGCTCCCACACAGGGTCAGTAGAGGTGCTGGTCTAACCAGGGTTTTACAGTCAGACCCCTGCTCCCATACAGGGTCAGGAGAGGTGCTGGTCTAACCAGGGTTTTACAGTCAGGCCCCTGCTCCCACACAGGGAAAGTAGAGGTGCTGGTCTATCCAGGGTTTTACAGTCAGACCCCTGCTCCCACACAGGGTCAGTAGAGGTGCTGGTCTAACCAGGGTTTTACAGTCAGACCCCTGCTCCCACACAGGGTCAGTAGAGGTGCTGGTCTAATCAGGGTTTTACATTCAGACCCCTGCATCCACACAGGGTCAGTAGAGTTGCTGGTCTAACCAGGGTTTTAGAGTCAGACCCCTGCTCCCACACAGTGTCAATAGAGGTGCTGGTCTAACCAGGGTTTTACAGTTAGACCCCTGCTCCTACAGAGGTTCAGTAGAGGTGCTGGTCTAACCAGGGTTTTACAGTCAGACCCCTGCTCCCACACAGGGTCAGTAGAGGTGCTGTTCTAACCAGGGTTTTACAGTCAGACCCGTGCTCCCACACAGGGTCAGTAGAGGTGCTGGTCTAACCAGGGTTTTACAGTCTGACCCCTGCTCGCACACAGGGTCAGTAGAGGTGCTGGTCTAACCAGGGTTTTACAGTTGGACCACTGCTCCCACACAGGGTCAGTAGAGGTGCTGGTCTAACCAGGGTTTTACAGTCAGACCCCTGCTCCAACACAGGGTCAGTAGAGGTGCTGGTCTAACCAGGGTTTTACAGTCTGACCCCTGCTCCCACACAGGGTCAGTAGAGGTGCTGGTCTAACCAGGGTTTTACAGTCAGACCCCTGCTCCCACACAGGGTCAGTAGAGGTGCTGGTCTATTACCAGGTTTTTACAGTCAGACCACTGCTCCCTCACAGGGTCAGTAGAGGTGCTGGTCTATTACAAGGGTTTTACAGTCTGACCCCTGCTCCCACACAGTGTCAGTAGAGGTGCTGGTCTAACCACGGTTTTACAGTTAGACCCGTGCTCCTACACAGGGTCAGTAGAGGTGCTGGTCTAACCTGGGTTTTACAGTCTGACCCCTTCTCCCACACAGGGTCTGTAGAGGTGCTGGACTATCCAGGGTTTTACATTCTGACCCCTGATCCCACACCGGGTCAGTAGAGGTGCTGGTCTATTACCAGGGTTTTACAGTCAGACCATGGCTCCCACACAGGGTCAGTAGAGGTGCTGGTCTAACCAGGGTTTTACAGTTAGACCCCTGCTCCTACACAGGTTCAGTAGAGGTGCTGGTCTAACCAGGGTTTTACAGTCAGACCCCTGCTCCCACACAGGGTCAGTAGAGGTGCTGGTCAAACCAGGGTTTTACAGTCAGACCCCTGCTCCCACACAAGGTCAGTAGAGGTGCTGGTCTAACCAGGGTTTTACACTCAGACCCCTGCTCCCACACAGGGTCAGTAGAGGTACTGGTCTAACCAAGGTTTTACAGTGATACCCCTGCTCCCACACAGGGTCAGTAGAGGTGCTGGTCAAACCAGGGTTTTACAGGCAGACCCCTTCTCCCACACAGGGTCAGTAGAGGTGCTGGTCTAACCAGGGTTTTACAGTCAGACCCCTGCTCCCACACAGTGTCAGTAGAGGTGCTGGTCTAACCACGGTTTTACAGTTAGACCCGTGCTCCTACACAGGGTCAGTAGAGGTGCTGGTCTAACCTGGGTTTTACAGTCTGACCCCTGCTCCCACACAGGGTCTGTAGAGATGCTGGTCTAACCAGGGTTTTACAGTCAGACCCCTGCTCCCACACAGGGTCTGTAGAGGTGCTGGTCTAAGCCGCGTATTACAGTCTGTCCCCTGCTCCCACACAGGGTCAGTAGAGGTGCTGGTCTAACCAGGGTTTTACAGTTAGACCCCTGCTCCCACACAGGGTCAGTAGAGGTGCTGGTCTTACCAGGGTTTTACAGTCAGACCCCTGCTCCCACACAGTGTCAGTAGAGGTGCTGGTCTAACCAGGGTTTTACAGTCAGACACCTGCTCCCACACAGGGACATGAGAGGTGCTGGTCTAACCAGGGTTTTACGTTCAGACCCCTGCTCCCACACAGGGTCAGTAGAGTTGCTGCTCTAACCAGGGTTTTACAGTCAGACCCCTGCTCCCACACACGGACATGAGAGGTGCAGGTCTAACCAGGGTTTTACATTCAGACCCCTGCTCCCACACAGGGTCAGTAGAGGTGCTGGTCTAACCAGGGTTTTAAAGTCAGACCCCTGCTCCCACACAGTGTCAGTAGAGGTGCTGGTCTAACCAGGGTTTTACAGTCAGACCACTGCTCCCACACAGGGTCAGTAGAGGTGCTGGACTGACCAGGGTTTTACAGTTAGACCCCTGCTCCTACACAGGGTCAGTAGAGGTGCTGGTCTAACCAGGGTTTTACAGTCTGACACCAACTCCCACACAGGGTCAGTAGAGGTGCTGGTCTAACCAGGGTTTTACAGTCTGACCCCTGCTCCCACACAGGGTCAGTAGAGGTGCTGGTCTATTACCAGGGTTTTACAATCAGACCACTGCTCCCTCACAGGGTCAGTAGAGGTGATGGTCTATTACAAGGGTTTTACAGTCTGACCCCTGCTCCCTCACAGGGTCAGTAGAGGTGCTGGTCTATTACCAGGGTTTTACAGTCAGACCATGGCTCCCTCACAGGGTCTGTAGAGGTGCTGGTCTACCCAGCGTTTTACAGTTAGACCCCTGCTCCCACACAGGGTCAGTAGAGGTGCTGGTCTAACCAGGGTTTTACAGTCAGACCACTGCTCCCACACAGGTTCAGTAGAGATGCTGGTCTAACCAGGGTTTTACAGTCAGACCCCTGCTCCCACACAGGGTAAGTAGAGGTGCTGGTCTAACTAGGGTTTTACAGTCAGACCCCTGCTCCCACACAGGGTCAGTAGAGGTGCTGGTCTAACCAGGGTTTTACAGTCAGACCCCTGCTCCCACACAGTGTCAGTAGAGGTGCTGGTCTAACCAGGGTTTTACATTCAGACCCCTGCTCCCACACAGGGTCAGTAGAGGTGCTGGTCTAACAAGGGTTTTACAGTCAGACCCCTGCTCCCACACAGGGTCAGTAGAGGTGCTGGTCTAACCAGGGTTTTACCGTCAGACCCCTGCTCCCACACAGTGTCAGTAGAGGTGCTGGTCTAACCAGGGTTTTACAGTTAGACCCCTGCTCCTACACAGGTTCAGTAGAGGTGCTGGTCTAACCAGGGTTTTACAGTCAGACCCCTGCTCCCACACAGGGTCAGTAGAGGTGCTGGTCAAACCAGGGTTTTACAGTCAGACCCCTGCTCCCACACAGGGTCAGTAGAGGTGCTGGTCTAACCAGGGTTTTACACTCAGACCCCTGCTCCCACACAGGGTCAGTAGAGGTACTGGTCTAACCAAGGTTTTACAGTGATACCCCTGCTCCCACACAGGGTCAGTAGAGGTGCTGGTCAAACCAGGGTTTTACAGGCAGACCCCTTCTCCCACACAGGGTCAGTAGAGGTGCTGGTCTAACCAGGGTTTTACAGTCAGACCCCTGCTCCCACACAGTGTCAGTAGAGGTGCTGGTCTAACCACGGTTTTACAGTTAGACCCGTGCTCCTACACAGGGTCAGTAGAGGTGCTGGTCTAACCTGGGTTTTACAGTCTGACCCCTGCTCCCACACAGGGTCTGTAGAGGTGCTGGACTATCCAGGGTTTTACAGTCTGACCCCTGATCCCACACCGGGTCAGTAGAGGTGCTGGTCTATTACCAGGGTTTTACAGTCAGACCATGGCTCCCACACAGGGTCAGTAGAGGTGCTTGTCTAACCAGGGTTTTACAGTTAGACCCCTGCTCCCACACAGGGTCAGTAGAGGTGCTGGTCTAACCAGGGTTTTACAGTCAGACCCCTGCTCCCACACAGGTTCAGTAGAGATGCTGGTCTAACCAGGGTTTTACAGTCAGACCCCTGCTCCCACACAGGGTAAGTAGAGGTGCTGGTCTAACCAGGGTTTTACAGTTAGACCCCTGCTCCCACACAGGGTCAGTAGAGGTGCTGTTCTAACCAGGGTTTTACAGTTAGACACCTGTTCCCACACAGGGTCAGTAGAGGTGCTGGTCTAACCAGGGTTTTACAGTCAGACCCCTGCTCCCACACAGGGTCTGTAGAGGTGCTGGTCTAAGCCGCGTATTACAGTCTGTCCCCTGCTCCCACACAGGGTCAGTAGAGGTGCTGGTCTAACCAGGGTTTTACATTTAGACCCCTGCTCCAACACAAGGTCAGTAGAGGTGCTGGTCTAACCAGGGTTTTACAGTCAGACCCCTGCTCCCACACAGTGTCAGTAGAGGTGCTGGTCTAACCAGGGTTTTACAGTCAGACCCCTGCTCCCACACAGGGACATGAGAGGTGCTGGTCTAACCAGGGTTTTACGTTCAGACCCCTGCTCCAACACAGGGTCAGTAGAGGTGCTGGTCTAACCAGGGTTTTACAGTCAGACCCCTGCTCCCACACACGGACATGAGAGGTGCTGGTCTAACCAGGGTTTTACATTCAGACCCCTGCTCCCACACAGGGTCAGTAGAGGTGCTGGTCTAACCAGGGTTTTAAAGTCAGACCCCTGCTCCCACACAGTGTCAGTAGAGGTGCTGGTCTAACCAGGGTTTTACAGTCAGACCACTGCTCCCACACAGGGTCAGTAGAGGTGCTGGACTGACCAGGGTTTTACAGTTAGACCCCTGCTCCTACACAGGGTCAGTAGAGGTGCTGGTCTAACCAGGGTTTTACAGTCTGACACCAACTCCCACACAGGGTCAGTAGAGGTGCTGGTCTAACCAGGGTTTTACAGTCTGACCCCTGCTCCCACACAGGGTCAGTAGAGGTGCTGGTCTATTACCAGGGTTTTACAATCAGACCACTGCTCCCTCACAGGGTCAGTAGAGGTGATGGTCTATTACAAGGGTTTTACAGTCTGACCCCTGCTCCCTCACAGGGTCAGTAGAGGTGCTGGTCTATTACCAGGGTTTTACAGTCAGACCATGGCTCCCTCACAGGGTCTGTAGAGGTGCTGGTCTACCCAGCGTTTTACAGTTAGACCCCTGCTCCCACACAGGGTCAGTAGAGGTGCTGGTCTAACCAGGGTTTTACAGTCAGACCACTGCTCCCACACAGGTTCAGTAGAGATGCTGGTCTAACCAGGGTTTTACAGTCAGACCCCTGCTCCCACACAGGGTAAGTAGAGGTGCTGGTCTAACTAGGGTTTTACAGTCAGACCCCTGCTCCCACACAGGGTCAGTAGAGGTGCTGGTCTAACCAGGGTTTTACAGTCAGACCCCTGCTCCCACACAGTGTCAGTAGAGGTGCTGGTCTAACCAGGGTTTTACATTCAGACCCCTGCTCCCACACAGGGTCAGTAGAGGTGCTGGTCTAACAAGGGTTTTACAGTCAGACCCCTGCTCCCACACAGGGTCAGTAGAGGTGCTGGTCTAACCAGGGTTTTACCGTCAGACCCCTGCTCCCACACAGTGTCAGTAGAGGTGCTGGTCTAACCAGGGTTTTACAGTTAGACCCCTGCTCCTACACAGGTTCAGTAGAGGTGCTGGTCTAACCAGGGTTTTACAGTCAGACCCCTGCTCCCACACAGGGTCAGTAGAGGTGCTGGTCAAACCAGGGTTTTACAGTCAGACCCCTGCTCCCACACAGGGTCAGTAGAGGTGCTGGTCTAACCAGGGTTTTACACTCAGACCCCTGCTCCCACACAGGGTCAGTAGAGGTACTGGTCTAACCAAGGTTTTACAGTGATACCCCTGCTCCCACACAGGGTCAGTAGAGGTGCTGGTCAAACCAGGGTTTTACAGGCAGACCCCTTCTCCCACACAGGGTCAGTAGAGGTGCTGGTCTAACCAGGGTTTTACAGTCAGACCCCTGCTCCCACACAGTGTCAGTAGAGGTGCTGGTCTAACCACGGTTTTACAGTTAGACCCGTGCTCCTACACAGGGTCAGTAGAGGTGCTGGTCTAACCTGGGTTTTACAGTCTGACCCCTGCTCCCACACAGGGTCTGTAGAGGTGCTGGACTATCCAGGGTTTTACAGTCTGACCCCTGATCCCACACCGGGTCAGTAGAGGTGCTGGTCTATTACCAGGGTTTTACAGTCAGACCATGGCTCCCACACAGGGTCAGTAGAGGTGCTTGTCTAACCAGGGTTTTACAGTTAGACCCCTGCTCCCACACAGGGTCAGTAGAGGTGCTGGTCTAACCAGGGTTTTACAGTCAGACCCCTGCTCCCACACAGGTTCAGTAGAGATGCTGGTCTAACCAGGGTTTTACAGTCAGACCCCTGCTCCCACACAGGGTAAGTAGAGGTGCTGGTCTAACCAGGGTTTTACAGTTAGACCCCTGCTCCCACACAGGGTCAGTAGAGGTGCTGTTCTAACCAGGGTTTTACAGTTAGACACCTGTTCCCACACAGGGTCAGTAGAGGTGCTGGTCTAACCAGGGTTTTACAGTCAGACCCCTGCTCCCACACAGGGTCTGTAGAGGTGCTGGTCTAAGCCGCGTATTACAGTCTGTCCCCTGCTCCCACACAGGGTCAGTAGAGGTGCTGGTCTAACCAGGGTTTTACATTTAGACCCCTGCTCCAACACAAGGTCAGTAGAGGTGCTGGTCTAACCAGGGTTTTACAGTCAGACCCCTGCTCCCACACAGTGTCAGTAGAGGTGCTGGTCTAACCAGGGTTTTACAGTCAGACCCCTGCTCCCACACAGGGACATGAGAGGTGCTGGTCTAACCAGGGTTTTACGTTCAGACCCCTGCTCCAACACAGGGTCAGTAGAGGTGCTGGTCTAACCAGGGTTTTACAGTCAGACCCCTGCTCCCACACACGGACATGAGAGGTGCTGGTCTAACCAGGGTTTTACATTCAGACCCCTGCTCCCACACAGGGTCAGTAGAGGTGCTGGTCTAACCAGGGTTTTACAGTCAGACCCCTGCTCCCACACAGTGTCAGTAGAGGTGCTGGTCTAACCAGGGTTTTACAGTCAGACCACTGTTCCACCCGGGGTCAGTAGAGGTGCTGGACTGACCAGGGTTTTACAGTTAGACCCCAGCTCCTACACAGGGTCAGTAGAGGTGCTGGTCTAACCAGGGTTTTACAGTCTGACCCCTACTCCCACACAGGGTCAGTAGAGGTGCTGGTCTAACCAGGGTTTTACAGTCTGACCCCTGCTCCCACACAGGGTCAGTAGAGGTGCTGGTCTATTACCAGGTTTTTACAGTCAGACCACTGCTCCCTCACAGGGTCAGTAGAGGTGCTGGTCTATTACAAGGGTTTTACAGTCTGACCCCTGCTCCCTCACAGGGTCAGTAGAGGTGCTGGTCTATTACCAGGGTTTTACAGTCAGACCATGGCTCCCTCACAGGGTCTGTAGAGGTGCTGGTCTACCCAGCGTTTTACAGTTAGACCCCTGCTCCCACACAGGGTCAGTAGAGGTGCTGGTCTAACCAGGGTTTTACAGTCAGACCCCTGCTCCCACACAGGTTCAGTAGAGATGCTGGTCTAACCAGGGTTTTACAGTCAGACCCCTGCTCCCACACAGGGTAAGTAGAGGTGCTGGTCTAACTAGGGTTTTACAGTCAGACCCCTGCTCCCACACAGGGTCAGTAGAGGTGCTGGTCTAACCAGGGTTTTACAGTCAGACCCCTGCTCCCACACAGGGTCAGTAGAGGTGCTGGTCTAACCAGGGTTTTACATTCAGACCCCTGCTCCCACACAGGGTCAGTAGAGGTGCTGGTCTAGCCAGGGTTTTACAGTCAGACCCCTGCTCCCACACAGGGTCAGTAGAGGTGCTGGTCTAACCAGGGTTTTACCGTCAGACCCCTGCTCCCACACAGTGTCAGTAGAGGTGCTGGTCTAACAAGGGTTTTACAGTTAGACCCCTGCTCCTACACAGGTTCAGTAGAGGTGCTGGTCTAACCAGGGTTTTACAGTCAGACCCCTGCTCCCACACAGGGTCAGTAGAGGTGCTGGTCTAACCAGGGTTTTACAGTCAGACCCCTGCTCCCACACAGGGTCAGTAGAGGTGCTGGTCTAACCAGGGTTTTACACTCAGACCCCTGCTCCCACACAGGGTCAGTAGAGGTACTGGTCTAACCAAGGTTTTACAGTGAGACCCCTGCTCCCACACAGGGTCAGTAGAGGTGCTGTTCAAACCAGGGTTTTACAGTCAGACCCCTTCTCCCACACAGGGTCAGTAGAGGTGCTGGTCTAACCAGGGTTTTACAGTCAGACCCCTGCTCCCACACAGTGTCAGTAGAGGTGCTGGTCTAACCACGGTTTTACAGTTAGACCCGTGCTCCTACACAGGGTCAGTAGAGGTGCTGGTCTAACCTGGGTTTTACAGTCTGACCCCTGCTCCCACACAGGGTCTGTAGAGGTGCTGGACTATCCAGGGTTTTACAGTCTGACCCCTGATCCCACACCGGGTCAGTAGAGGTGCTGGTCTATTACCAGGGTTTTACAGTCAGACCATGGCTCCCACACAGGGTCAGTAGAGGTGCTGGTCTACCCAGCGTTTTACAGTCAGACCCCTGCTCCCACACAGGGTAAGTAGAGGTGCTGGTCTAACTAGGGTTTTACAGTCAGACCCCTGCTCCCACACAGGGTCAGTAGAGGTGCTGGTCTAACCAGGGTTTTACAGTCAGACCTCTGCTCCCACACAGGGACAGTAGAGGTGCTGGTCTAACCAGGATTTTACCGTAAGACCCCTGCTCCCACACAGGGTCAGTAGAGGTGCTGGTCTAACCAGGGTTTTACAGTCAGACCCCTGCTCCCACACAGGATCAGTAGAGGTACTTGTCTAACCAGGGTTTTACAGTCAGACCCCTGCGCCAATCAGGGTCAGTAGAGGTACTGGTCTAACCAGGATTTTACAGTCAGACCCCTGCTCCCACACAGGGTCAGTAGAGGTGCTGGTCTAACCAGGGTTTTACAGTCAGACCCCTGCTCCCATACAGGGTCAGGAGAGGTGCTGGTCTAACCAGGGTTTTACAGTCAGGCCCCTGCTCCCACACAGGGAAAGTAGAGGTGCTGGTCTATCCAGGGTTTTACAGTCAGACCCCTGCTCCCACACAGGGTCAGTAGAGGTGCTGGTCTAACCAGGGTTTTACAGTCAGACCCCTGCTCCCACACAGGGTCAGTAGAGGTGCTGGTCTAATCAGGGTTTTACATTCAGACCCCTGCATCCACACAGGGTCAGTAGAGTTGCTGGTCTAACCAGGGTTTTAGAGTCAGACCCCTGCTCCCACACAGTGTCAATAGAGGTGCTGGTCTAACCAGGGTTTTACAGTTAGACCCCTGCTCCTACAGAGGTTCAGTAGAGGTGCTGGTCTAACCAGGGTTTTACAGTCAGACCCCTGCTCCCACACAGGGTCAGTAGAGGTGCTGTTCTAACCAGGGTTTTACAGTCAGACCCGTGCTCCCACACAGGGTCAGTAGAGGTGCTGGTCTAACCAGGGTTTTACAGTCTGACCCCTGCTCGCACACAGGGTCAGTAGAGGTGCTGGTCTAACCAGGGTTTTACAGTTGGACCACTGCTCCCACACAGGGTCAGTAGAGGTGCTGGTCTAACCAGGGTTTTACAGTCAGACCCCTGCTCCAACACAGGGTCAGTAGAGGTGCTGGTCTAACCAGGGTTTTACAGTCTGACCCCTGCTCCCACACAGGGTCAGTAGAGGTGCTGGTCTAACCAGGGTTTTACAGTCAGACCCCTGCTCCCACACAGGGTCAGTAGAGGTGCTGGTCTATTACCAGGTTTTTACAGTCAGACCACTGCTCCCTCACAGGGTCAGTAGAGGTGCTGGTCTATTACAAGGGTTTTACAGTCTGACCCCTGCTCCCACACAGTGTCAGTAGAGGTGCTGGTCTAACCACGGTTTTACAGTTAGACCCGTGCTCCTACACAGGGTCAGTAGAGGTGCTGGTCTAACCTGGGTTTTACAGTCTGACCCCTTCTCCCACACAGGGTCTGTAGAGGTGCTGGACTATCCAGGGTTTTACATTCTGACCCCTGATCCCACACCGGGTCAGTAGAGGTGCTGGTCTATTACCAGGGTTTTACAGTCAGACCATGGCTCCCACACAGGGTCAGTAGAGGTGCTGGTCTAACCAGGGTTTTACAGTTAGACCCCTGCTCCTACACAGGTTCAGTAGAGGTGCTGGTCTAACCAGGGTTTTACAGTCAGACCCCTGCTCCCACACAGGGTCAGTAGAGGTGCTGGTCAAACCAGGGTTTTACAGTCAGACCCCTGCTCCCACACAAGGTCAGTAGAGGTGCTGGTCTAACCAGGGTTTTACACTCAGACCCCTGCTCCCACACAGGGTCAGTAGAGGTACTGGTCTAACCAAGGTTTTACAGTGATACCCCTGCTCCCACACAGGGTCAGTAGAGGTGCTGGTCAAACCAGGGTTTTACAGGCAGACCCCTTCTCCCACACAGGGTCAGTAGAGGTGCTGGTCTAACCAGGGTTTTACAGTCAGACCCCTGCTCCCACACAGTGTCAGTAGAGGTGCTGGTCTAACCACGGTTTTACAGTTAGACCCGTGCTCCTACACAGGGTCAGTAGAGGTGCTGGTCTAACCTGGGTTTTACAGTCTGACCCCTGCTCCCACACAGGGTCTGTAGAGATGCTGGTCTAACCAGGGTTTTACAGTCAGACCCCTGCTCCCACACAGGGTCTGTAGAGGTGCTGGTCTAAGCCGCGTATTACAGTCTGTCCCCTGCTCCCACACAGGGTCAGTAGAGGTGCTGGTCTAACCAGGGTTTTACAGTTAGACCCCTGCTCCCACACAGGGTCAGTAGAGGTGCTGGTCTTACCAGGGTTTTACAGTCAGACCCCTGCTCCCACACAGTGTCAGTAGAGGTGCTGGTCTAACCAGGGTTTTACAGTCAGACACCTGCTCCCACACAGGGACATGAGAGGTGCTGGTCTAACCAGGGTTTTACGTTCAGACCCCTGCTCCCACACAGGGTCAGTAGAGTTGCTGCTCTAACCAGGGTTTTACAGTCAGACCCCTGCTCCCACACACGGACATGAGAGGTGCAGGTCTAACCAGGGTTTTACATTCAGACCCCTGCTCCCACACAGGGTCAGTAGAGGTGCTGGTCTAACCAGGGTTTTAAAGTCAGACCCCTGCTCCCACACAGTGTCAGTAGAGGTGCTGGTCTAACCAGGGTTTTACAGTCAGACCACTGCTCCCACACAGGGTCAGTAGAGGTGCTGGACTGACCAGGGTTTTACAGTTAGACCCCTGCTCCTACACAGGGTCAGTAGAGGTGCTGGTCTAACCAGGGTTTTACAGTCTGACACCAACTCCCACACAGGGTCAGTAGAGGTGCTGGTCTAACCAGGGTTTTACAGTCTGACCCCTGCTCCCACACAGGGTCAGTAGAGGTGCTGGTCTATTACCAGGGTTTTACAATCAGACCACTGCTCCCTCACAGGGTCAGTAGAGGTGATGGTCTATTACAAGGGTTTTACAGTCTGACCCCTGCTCCCTCACAGGGTCAGTAGAGGTGCTGGTCTATTACCAGGGTTTTACAGTCAGACCATGGCTCCCTCACAGGGTCTGTAGAGGTGCTGGTCTACCCAGCGTTTTACAGTTAGACCCCTGCTCCCACACAGGGTCAGTAGAGGTGCTGGTCTAACCAGGGTTTTACAGTCAGACCACTGCTCCCACACAGGTTCAGTAGAGATGCTGGTCTAACCAGGGTTTTACAGTCAGACCCCTGCTCCCACACAGGGTAAGTAGAGGTGCTGGTCTAACTAGGGTTTTACAGTCAGACCCCTGCTCCCACACAGGGTCAGTAGAGGTGCTGGTCTAACCAGGGTTTTACAGTCAGACCCCTGCTCCCACACAGTGTCAGTAGAGGTGCTGGTCTAACCAGGGTTTTACATTCAGACCCCTGCTCCCACACAGGGTCAGTAGAGGTGCTGGTCTAACAAGGGTTTTACAGTCAGACCCCTGCTCCCACACAGGGTCAGTAGAGGTGCTGGTCTAACCAGGGTTTTACCGTCAGACCCCTGCTCCCACACAGTGTCAGTAGAGGTGCTGGTCTAACCAGGGTTTTACAGTTAGACCCCTGCTCCTACACAGGTTCAGTAGAGGTGCTGGTCTAACCAGGGTTTTACAGTCAGACCCCTGCTCCCACACAGGGTCAGTAGAGGTGCTGGTCAAACCAGGGTTTTACAGTCAGACCCCTGCTCCCACACAGGGTCAGTAGAGGTGCTGGTCTAACCAGGGTTTTACACTCAGACCCCTGCTCCCACACAGGGTCAGTAGAGGTACTGGTCTAACCAAGGTTTTACAGTGATACCCCTGCTCCCACACAGGGTCAGTAGAGGTGCTGGTCAAACCAGGGTTTTACAGGCAGACCCCTTCTCCCACACAGGGTCAGTAGAGGTGCTGGTCTAACCAGGGTTTTACAGTCAGACCCCTGCTCCCACACAGTGTCAGTAGAGGTGCTGGTCTAACCACGGTTTTACAGTTAGACCCGTGCTCCTACACAGGGTCAGTAGAGGTGCTGGTCTAACCTGGGTTTTACAGTCTGACCCCTGCTCCCACACAGGGTCTGTAGAGGTGCTGGACTATCCAGGGTTTTACAGTCTGACCCCTGATCCCACACCGGGTCAGTAGAGGTGCTGGTCTATTACCAGGGTTTTACAGTCAGACCATGGCTCCCACACAGGGTCAGTAGAGGTGCTTGTCTAACCAGGGTTTTACAGTTAGACCCCTGCTCCCACACAGGGTCAGTAGAGGTGCTGGTCTAACCAGGGTTTTACAGTCAGACCCCTGCTCCCACACAGGTTCAGTAGAGATGCTGGTCTAACCAGGGTTTTACAGTCAGACCCCTGCTCCCACACAGGGTAAGTAGAGGTGCTGGTCTAACCAGGGTTTTACAGTTAGACCCCTGCTCCCACACAGGGTCAGTAGAGGTGCTGTTCTAACCAGGGTTTTACAGTTAGACACCTGTTCCCACACAGGGTCAGTAGAGGTGCTGGTCTAACCAGGGTTTTACAGTCAGACCCCTGCTCCCACACAGGGTCTGTAGAGGTGCTGGTCTAAGCCGCGTATTACAGTCTGTCCCCTGCTCCCACACAGGGTCAGTAGAGGTGCTGGTCTAACCAGGGTTTTACATTTAGACCCCTGCTCCAACACAAGGTCAGTAGAGGTGCTGGTCTAACCAGGGTTTTACAGTCAGACCCCTGCTCCCACACAGTGTCAGTAGAGGTGCTGGTCTAACCAGGGTTTTACAGTCAGACCCCTGCTCCCACACAGGGACATGAGAGGTGCTGGTCTAACCAGGGTTTTACGTTCAGACCCCTGCTCCAACACAGGGTCAGTAGAGGTGCTGGTCTAACCAGGGTTTTACAGTCAGACCCCTGCTCCCACACACGGACATGAGAGGTGCTGGTCTAACCAGGGTTTTACATTCAGACCCCTGCTCCCACACAGGGTCAGTAGAGGTGCTGGTCTAACCAGGGTTTTACAGTCAGACCCCTGCTCCCACACAGTGTCAGTAGAGGTGCTGGTCTAACCAGGGTTTTACAGTCAGACCACTGTTCCACACGGGGTCAGTAGAGGTGCTGGACTGACCAGGGTTTTACAGTTAGACCCCAGCTCCTACACAGGGTCAGTAGAGGTGCTGGTCTAACCAGGGTTTTACAGTCTGACCCCTACTCCCACACAGGGTCAGTAGAGGTGCTGGTCTAACCAGGGTTTTACAGTCTGACCCCTGCTCCCACACAGGGTCAGTAGAGGTGCTGGTCTATTACCAGGTTTTTACAGTCAGACCACTGCTCCCTCACAGGGTCAGTAGAGGTGCTGGTCTATTACAAGGGTTTTACAGTCTGACCCCTGCTCCCTCACAGGGTCAGTAGAGGTGCTGGTCTATTACCAGGGTTTTACAGTCAGACCATGGCTCCCTCACAGGGTCTGTAGAGGTGCTGGTCTACCCAGCGTTTTACAGTTAGACCCCTGCTCCCACACAGGGTCAGTAGAGGTGCTGGTCTAACCAGGGTTTTACAGTCAGACCCCTGCTCCCACACAGGTTCAGTAGAGATGCTGGTCTAACCAGGGTTTTACAGTCAGACCCCTGCTCCCACACAGGGTAAGTAGAGGTGCTGGTCTAACTAGGGTTTTACAGTCAGACCCCTGCTCCCACACAGGGTCAGTAGAGGTGCTGGTCTAACCAGGGTTTTACAGTCAGACCCCTGCTCCCACACAGGGTCAGTAGAGGTGCTGGTCTAACCAGGGTTTTACATTCAGACCCCTGCTCCCACACAGGGTCAGTAGAGGTGCTGGTCTAGCCAGGGTTTTACAGTCAGACCCCTGCTCCCACACAGGGTCAGTAGAGGTGCTGGTCTAACCAGGGTTTTACCGTCAGACCCCTGCTCCCACACAGTGTCAGTAGAGGTGCTGGTCTAACAAGGGTTTTACAGTTAGACCCCTGCTCCTACACAGGTTCAGTAGAGGTGCTGGTCTAACCAGGGTTTTACAGTCAGACCCCTGCTCCCACACAGGGTCAGTAGAGGTGCTGGTCTAACCAGGGTTTTACAGTCAGACCCCTGCTCCCACACAGGGTCAGTAGAGGTGCTGGTCTAACCAGGGTTTTACACTCAGACCCCTGCTCCCACACAGGGTCAGTAGAGGTACTGGTCTAACCAAGGTTTTACAGTGAGACCCCTGCTCCCACACAGGGTCAGTAGAGGTGCTGTTCAAACCAGGGTTTTACAGTCAGACCCCTTCTCCCACACAGGGTCAGTAGAGGTGCTGGTCTAACCAGGGTTTTACAGTCAGACCCCTGCTCCCACACAGTGTCAGTAGAGGTGCTGGTCTAACCACGGTTTTACAGTTAGACCCGTGCTCCTACACAGGGTCAGTAGAGGTGCTGGTCTAACCTGGGTTTTACAGTCTGACCCCTGCTCCCACACAGGGTCTGTAGAGGTGCTGGACTATCCAGGGTTTTACAGTCTGACCCCTGATCCCACACCGGGTCAGTAGAGGTGCTGGTCTATTACCAGGGTTTTACAGTCAGACCATGGCTCCCACACAGGGTCAGTAGAGGTGCTGGTCTACCCAGCGTTTTACAGTCAGACCCCTGCTCCCACACAGGGTCAGTAGAGGTGCTGGTCTAACCAGGGTTTTACAGTCAGACCCCTGCTCCCACACAGGTTCAGTAGAGATGCTGGTCTAACCAGGGTTTTACAGTCAGACCCCTGCTCCCACACAGGGTAAGTAGAGGTGCTGGTCTAACTAGGGTTTTACAGTCAGACCCCTGCTCCCACACAGGGTCAGTAGAGGAGCTGGTCTAACCAGGGTTTTACAGTCAGACCCCTGCTCCCACACAGGGTCAGTAGAGGTGCTGGTCTAACCAGGGTTTTACCGTCAGACCCCTGCTCCCACACAGTGTCAGTAGAGGTGCTGGTCTAACAAGGGTTTTACAGTTAGACCCCTGCTCCTACACAGGTTCAGTAGAGGTGCTGGTCTAACCAGGGTTTTACAGTCTGACCCCTGCTCCCACACACTGTCAGTAGAGGTGCTGGTCTAACCAGGGTTTTACAGTCAGACCCCTGCTCCCACACAGGGTCATGAGAGGTGCTGGTCTAACCAGGGTTTTACAGTCAGACCCCTGCTCCCACACAGGGTCAGTAGAGGTGCTGGTCTAACCAGGGTTTTACAGTCAGACCCCTGCTCCCACACAGGGTCAGTAGAGGTGCTGGTCTAACCAGGGTTTTACACTCAGACCCCTGCTCCCACACAGGGTCAGTAGAGGTACTGGTCTAACCAAGGTTTTACAGTGAGACCCCTGCTCCCACACAGGGTCAGTAGAGGTGCTGGTCTAACCAGGGTTTTACAGTCAGACCCCTGCTCCCACACAGGGTCAGTAGAGGTGCTGGTCTAACCAGGGTTTTACATTCAGACCCCTGCTCCCACACAGGGTCAGTAGAGGTGCTGGTCTAGCCAGGGTTTTACAGTCAGACCCCTGCTCCCACACAGGGTCAGTAGAGGTGCTGGTCTAACCAGGGTTTTACCGTCAGACCCCTGCTCCCACACAGTGTCAGTAGAGGTGCTGGTCTAACAAGGGTTTTACAGTTAGACCCCTGCTCCTACACAGGTTCAGTAGAGGTGCTGGTCTAACCAGGGTTTTACAGTCAGACCCCTGCTCCCACACAGGGTCAGTAGAGGTGCTGGTCTAACCAGGGTTTTACAGTCAGACCCCTGCTCCCACACAGGGTCAGTAGAGGTGCTGGTCTAACCAGGGTTTTACACTCAGACCCCTGCTCCCACACAGGGTCAGTAGAGGTACTGGTCTAACCAAGGTTTTACAGTGAGACCCCTGCTCCCACACAGGGTCAGTAGAGGTGCTGTTCAAACCAGGGTTTTACAGTCAGACCCCTTCTCCCACACAGGGTCAGTAGAGGTGCTGGTCTAACCAGGGTTTTACAGTCAGACCCCTGCTCCCACACAGTGTCAGTAGAGGTGCTGGTCTAACCACGGTTTTACAGTTAGACCCGTGCTCCTACACAGGGTCAGTAGAGGTGCTGGTCTAACCTGGGTTTTACAGTCTGACCCCTGCTCCCACACAGGGTCTGTAGAGGTGCTGGACTATCCAGGGTTTTACAGTCTGACCCCTGATCCCACACCGGGTCAGTAGAGGTGCTGGTCTATTACCAGGGTTTTACAGTCAGACCATGGCTCCCACACAGGGTCAGTAGAGGTGCTGGTCTACCCAGCGTTTTACAGTCAGACCCCTGCTCCCACACAGGGTCAGTAGAGGTGCTGGTCTAACCAGGGTTTTACAGTTAGACCCCTGCTCCCACACAGGGTCAGTAGAGGTGCTGTTCTAACCAGGGTTTTACAGTTAGACACCTGTTCCCACACAGGGTCAGTAGAGGTGCTGGTCTAACCAGGGTTTTACAGTCAGACCCCTGCTCCCACACAGGGTCTGTAGAGGTGCTGGTCTAAGCCGCGTATTACAGTCTGTCCCCTGCTCCCACACAGGGTCAGTAGAGGTGCTGGTCTAACCAGGGTTTTACATTTAGACCCCTGCTCCAACACAAGGTCAGTAGAGGTGCTGGTCTAACCAGGGTTTTACAGTCAGACCCCTGCTCCCACACAGTGTCAGTAGAGGTGCTGGTCTAACCAGGGTTTTACAGTCAGACCCCTGCTCCCACACAGGGACATGAGAGGTGCTGGTCTAACCAGGGTTTTACGTTCAGACCCCTGCTCCAACACAGGGTCAGTAGAGGTGCTGGTCTAACCAGGGTTTTACAGTCAGACCCCTGCTCCCACACACGGACATGAGAGGTGCTGGTCTAACCAGGGTTTTACATTCAGACCCCTGCTCCCACACAGGGTCAGTAGAGGTGCTGGTCTAACCAGGGTTTTACAGTCAGACCCCTGCTCCCACACAGTGTCAGTAGAGGTGCTGGTCTAACCAGGGTTTTACAGTCAGACCACTGTTCCACACGGGGTCAGTAGAGGTGCTGGACTGACCAGGGTTTTACAGTTAGACCCCAGCTCCTACACAGGGTCAGTAGAGGTGCTGGTCTAACCAGGGTTTTACAGTCTGACCCCTACTCCCACACAGGGTCAGTAGAGGTGCTGGTCTAACCAGGGTTTTACAGTCTGACCCCTGCTCCCACACAGGGTCAGTAGAGGTGCTGGTCTATTACCAGGTTTTTACAGTCAGACCACTGCTCCCTCACAGGGTCAGTAGAGGTGCTGGTCTATTACAAGGGTTTTACAGTCTGACCCCTGCTCCCTCACAGGGTCAGTAGAGGTGCTGGTCTATTACCAGGGTTTTACAGTCAGACCATGGCTCCCTCACAGGGTCTGTAGAGGTGCTGGTCTACCCAGCGTTTTACAGTTAGACCCCTGCTCCCACACAGGGTCAGTAGAGGTGCTGGTCTAACCAGGGTTTTACAGTCAGACCCCTGCTCCCACACAGGTTCAGTAGAGATGCTGGTCTAACCAGGGTTTTACAGTCAGACCCCTGCTCCCACACAGGGTAAGTAGAGGTGCTGGTCTAACTAGGGTTTTACAGTCAGACCCCTGCTCCCACACAGGGTCAGTAGAGGTGCTGGTCTAACCAGGGTTTTACAGTCAGACCCCTGCTCCCACACAGGGTCAGTAGAGGTGCTGGTCTAACCAGGGTTTTACATTCAGACCCCTGCTCCCACACAGGGTCAGTAGAGGTGCTGGTCTAGCCAGGGTTTTACAGTCAGACCCCTGCTCCCACACAGGGTCAGTAGAGGTGCTGGTCTAACCAGGGTTTTACCGTCAGACCCCTGCTCCCACACAGTGTCAGTAGAGGTGCTGGTCTAACAAGGGTTTTACAGTTAGACCCCTGCTCCTACACAGGTTCAGTAGAGGTGCTGGTCTAACCAGGGTTTTACAGTCAGACCCCTGCTCCCACACAGGGTCAGTAGAGGTGCTGGTCTAACCAGGGTTTTACAGTCAGACCCCTGCTCCCACACAGGGTCAGTAGAGGTGCTGGTCTAACCAGGGTTTTACACTCAGACCCCTGCTCCCACACAGGGTCAGTAGAGGTACTGGTCTAACCAAGGTTTTACAGTGAGACCCCTGCTCCCACACAGGGTCAGTAGAGGTGCTGTTCAAACCAGGGTTTTACAGTCAGACCCCTTCTCCCACACAGGGTCAGTAGAGGTGCTGGTCTAACCAGGGTTTTACAGTCAGACCCCTGCTCCCACACAGTGTCAGTAGAGGTGCTGGTCTAACCACGGTTTTACAGTTAGACCCGTGCTCCTACACAGGGTCAGTAGAGGTGCTGGTCTAACCTGGGTTTTACAGTCTGACCCCTGCTCCCACACAGGGTCTGTAGAGGTGCTGGACTATCCAGGGTTTTACAGTCTGACCCCTGATCCCACACCGGGTCAGTAGAGGTGCTGGTCTATTACCAGGGTTTTACAGTCAGACCATGGCTCCCACACAGGGTCAGTAGAGGTGCTGGTCTACCCAGCGTTTTACAGTCAGACCCCTGCTCCCACACAGGGTCAGTAGAGGTGCTGGTCTAACCAGGGTTTTACAGTCAGACCCCTGCTCCCACACAGGTTCAGTAGAGATGCTGGTCTAACCAGGGTTTTACAGTCAGACCCCTGCTCCCACACAGGGTAAGTAGAGGTGCTGGTCTAACTAGGGTTTTACAGTCAGACCCCTGCTCCCACACAGGGTCAGTAGAGGAGCTGGTCTAACCAGGGTTTTACAGTCAGACCCCTGCTCCCACACAGGGTCAGTAGAGGTGCTGGTCTAACCAGGGTTTTACCGTCAGACCCCTGCTCCCACACAGTGTCAGTAGAGGTGCTGGTCTAACAAGGGTTTTACAGTTAGACCCCTGCTCCTACACAGGTTCAGTAGAGGTGCTGGTCTAACCAGGGTTTTACAGTCTGACCCCTGCTCCCACACACTGTCAGTAGAGGTGCTGGTCTAACCAGGGTTTTACAGTCAGACCCCTGCTCCCACACAGGGTCATGAGAGGTGCTGGTCTAACCAGGGTTTTACAGTCAGACCCCTGCTCCCACACAGGGTCAGTAGAGGTGCTGGTCTAACCAGGGTTTTACAGTCAGACCCCTGCTCCCACACAGGGTCAGTAGAGGTGCTGGTCTAACCAGGGTTTTACACTCAGACCCCTGCTCCCACACAGGGTCAGTAGAGGTACTGGTCTAACCAAGGTTTTACAGTGAGACCCCTGCTCCCACACAGGGTCAGTAGAGGTGCTGGTCTAACCAGGGTTTTACAGTCAGACCCCTGCTCCCACACAGGGTCAGTAGAGGTGCTGGTCTAACCAGGGTTTTACATTCAGACCCCTGCTCCCACACAGGGTCAGTAGAGGTGCTGGTCTAGCCAGGGTTTTACAGTCAGACCCCTGCTCCCACACAGGGTCAGTAGAGGTGCTGGTCTAACCAGGGTTTTACCGTCAGACCCCTGCTCCCACACAGTGTCAGTAGAGGTGCTGGTCTAACAAGGGTTTTACAGTTAGACCCCTGCTCCTACACAGGTTCAGTAGAGGTGCTGGTCTAACCAGGGTTTTACAGTCAGACCCCTGCTCCCACACAGGGTCAGTAGAGGTGCTGGTCTAACCAGGGTTTTACAGTCAGACCCCTGCTCCCACACAGGGTCAGTAGAGGTGCTGGTCTAACCAGGGTTTTACACTCAGACCCCTGCTCCCACACAGGGTCAGTAGAGGTACTGGTCTAACCAAGGTTTTACAGTGAGACCCCTGCTCCCACACAGGGTCAGTAGAGGTGCTGTTCAAACCAGGGTTTTACAGTCAGACCCCTTCTCCCACACAGGGTCAGTAGAGGTGCTGGTCTAACCAGGGTTTTACAGTCAGACCCCTGCTCCCACACAGTGTCAGTAGAGGTGCTGGTCTAACCACGGTTTTACAGTTAGACCCGTGCTCCTACACAGGGTCAGTAGAGGTGCTGGTCTAACCTGGGTTTTACAGTCTGACCCCTGCTCCCACACAGGGTCTGTAGAGGTGCTGGACTATCCAGGGTTTTACAGTCTGACCCCTGATCCCACACCGGGTCAGTAGAGGTGCTGGTCTATTACCAGGGTTTTACAGTCAGACCATGGCTCCCACACAGGGTCAGTAGAGGTGCTGGTCTACCCAGCGTTTTACAGTCAGACCCCTGCTCCCACACAGGGTCAGTAGAGGTGCTGGTCTAACCAGGGTTTTACAGTCAGACCCCTGCTCCCACACAGGTTCAGTAGAGATGCTGGTCTAACCAGGGTTTTACAGTCAGACCCCTGCTCCCACACAGGGTAAGTAGAGGTGCTGGTCTAACTAGGGTTTTACAGTCAGACCCCTGCTCCCACACAGGGTCAGTAGAGGAGCTGGTCTAACCAGGGTTTTACAGTCAGACCCCTGCTCCCACACAGGGTCAGTAGAGGTGCTGGTCTAACCAGGGTTTTACCGTCAGACCCCTGCTCCCACACAGTGTCAGTAGAGGTGCTGGTCTAACAAGGGTTTTACAGTTAGACCCCTGCTCCTACACAGGTTCAGTAGAGGTGCTGGTCTAACCAGGGTTTTACAGTCTGACCCCTGCTCCCACACACTGTCAGTAGAGGTGCTGGTCTAACCAGGGTTTTACAGTCAGACCCCTGCTCCCACACAGGGTCATGAGAGGTGCTGGTCTAACCAGGGTTTTACAGTCAGACCCCTGCTCCCACACAGGGTCAGTAGAGGTGCTGGTCTAACCAGGGTTTTACAGTCAGACCCCTGCTCCCACACAGGGTCAGTAGAGGTGCTGGTCTAACCAGGGTTTTACACTCAGACCCCTGCTCCCACACAGGGTCAGTAGAGGTACTGGTCTAACCAAGGTTTTACAGTGAGACCCCTGCTCCCACACAGGGTCAGTAGAGGTGCTGTTCAAACCAGGGTTTTACAGTCAGACCCCTTCTCCCACACAGGGTCAGTAGAGGTGCTGGTCTAACCAGGGTTTTACAGTCAGAGCCCTGCTCCCACACAGTGTCAGTAGAGGTGCTGGTCTAACCACGGTTTTACAGTTAGACCCGTGCTCCTACACAGGGTCAGTAGAGGTGCTGGTCTAACCTGGGTTTTACAGTCTGACCCCTGCTCCCACACAGGGTCTGTAGAGGTGCTGGACTATCCAGGGTTTTACAGTCTGACCCCTGATCCCACACCGGGTCAGTAGAGGTGCTGGTCTATTACCAGGGTTTTACAGTCAGACCATGGCTCCCACACAGGGTCAGTAGAGGTGCTGGTCTAACCAGGGTATTACAGTTAGACCCCTGCTCCCACACAGGGTCAGTAGAGGTGCTGGTCTAACCAGGTTTTTACAGTCAGACCCCTGCTCCCACACAGGTTCAGTAGAGATGCTGGTCTAACCAGGGTTTTACAGTCAGACCCCTGCTCCCACACAGGGTAAGTAGAGGTGCTGGTCTAACTAGGGTTTTACAGTCAGACCCCTGCTCCCACACAGGGTCAGTAGAGGTGCTGGTCTAACCAGGGTTTTACAGTCAGACCCCTGCTCCCACACAGGGTCAGTAGAGATGCTGGTCTACCCAGGGTTTTACATTCAGACCCCTGCTCCCACACAGGGTCAGTAGAGGTGCTGGTCTAACCAGGGTTTTACCGTCAGACCCCTGCTCCCACACAGTGTCAGTAGAGGTGCTGGTCTAACCAGGGTTTTACAGTTAGACCCCTGCTCCTACACAGGTTCAGTAGAGGTGCTGGTCTAACCAGGGTTTTACAGTCAGACCCCTGCACCCACACAGGGTCAGTAGAGGTGCTGGTCTAACCAGGGTTTTACAGTCAGACCCCTGCTCCCACACAGGGTCAGTAGAGGTGCTGGTCTAACCAGGGTTTTACACTCAGACCCCTGCTCCCACACAGGGTCAGTAGAGGTGCTGGTCTAACCAGGGTTTTACAGTCAGACCCCTGCTCCCACACAGTGTCAGTAGAGGTGCTGGTCTAACCACGGTTTTACAGTTAGACCCGTGCTCCTACACAGGGTCAGTAGAGGTGCTGGTCTAACCTGGGTTTTACAGTCTGACCCCTTCTCCCACACAGGGTCTGTAGAGGTGCTGGACTATCCAGGGTTTTACATTCTGACCCCTGATCCCACACCGGGTCAGTAGAGGTGCTGGTCTATTACCAGGGTTTTACAGTCAGACCATGGCTCCCACACAGGGTCAGTAGAGGTGCTCGTCTACCCAGCGTTTTACAGTTAGACCCCTGCTCCCACACAGGGTCAGTAGAGGTGCTGGTCTAACAAGGGCTTTACAGTCAGACCCCTGCTCCCACACAGGGTCAGTAGAGGTGCTGGTCTAACCAGGGTTTTACAGTCAGACCCCTGCTCCCACACAGGGTCAGTAGAGGTGCTGGTCTAATCAGGGTTTTACAGTCAGACCCCTGCTCCCACACAGTGTCAGTAGAGGTGCTGGTCTAACCACGGTTTTACAGTTAGACCCGTGCTCCTACACAGTGTCAGTAGAGGTGCTGGTCTAACCAGGGTTTTACAGTCAGACCACTGCTCCCACACAGGGTCAGTAGAGGTGCTGGACTGACCAGGGTTTTACAGTTAGACCCCTGCTCCTACACAGGGTCAGTAGAGGTGCTGGTCTAACCAGGGTTTTACAGTCTGACACCAACTCCCACACAGGGTCAGTAGAGGTGCTGGTCTAACCAGGGTTTTACAGTCTGACCCCTGCTCCCACACAGGGTCAGTAGAGGTGCTGGTCTATTACCAGGGTTTTACAATCAGACCACTGCTCCCTCACAGGGTCAGTAGAGGTGATGGTCTATTACAAGGCTTTTACAGTCTGACCCCTGCTCCCTCACAGGGTCAGTAGAGGTGCTGGTCTATTACCAGGGTTTTACAGTCAGACCATGGCTCCCTCACAGGGTCTGTAGAGGTGCTGGTCTACCCAGCGTTTTACAGTTAGACCCCTGCTCCCACACAGGGTCAGTAGAGGTGCTGGTCTAACCAGGGTTTTACCGTCAGACCCCTGCTCCCACACAGTGTCAGTAGAGGTGCTGGTCTAACAAGGGTTTTACAGTTAGACCCCTGCTCCTACACAGGTTCAGTAGAGGTGCTGGTCTAACCAGGGTTTTACAGTCAGACCCCTGCTCCCACACAGGGTCAGTAGAGGTGCTGGTCTAACCAGGGTTTTACAGTCAGACCCCTGCTCCCACACAGGGTCAGTAGAGGTGCTGGTCTAACCAGGGTTTTACACTCAGACCCCTGCTCCCACACAGGGTCAGTAGAGGTACTGGTCTAACCAAGGTTTTACAGTGAGACCCCTGCTCCCACACAGGGTCAGTAGAGGTGCTGTTCAAACCAGGGTTTTACAGTCAGACCCCTTCTCCCACACAGGGTCAGTAGAGGTGCTGGTCTAACCAGGGTTTTACAGTCAGACCCCTGCTCCCACACAGTGTCAGTAGAGGTGCTGGTCTAACCACGGTTTTACAGTTAGACCCGTGCTCCTACACAGGGTCAGTAGAGGTGCTGGTCTAACCTGGGTTTTACAGTCTGACCCCTGCTCCCACACAGGGTCTGTAGAGGTGCTGGACTATCCAGGGTTTTACAGTCTGACCCCTGATCCCACACCGGGTCAGTAGAGGTGCTGGTCTATTACCAGGGTTTTACAGTCAGACCATGGCTCCCACACAGGGTCAGTAGAGGTGCTGGTCTACCCAGCGTTTTACAGTCAGACCCCTGCTCCCACACAGGGTAAGTAGAGGTGCTGGTCTAACTAGGGTTTTACAGTCAGACCCCTGCTCCCACACAGGGTCAGTAGAGGTGCTGGTCTAACCAGGGTTTTACAGTCAGACCTCTGCTCCCACACAGGGACAGTAGAGGTGCTGGTCTAACCAGGATTTTACCGTAAGACCCCTGCTCCCACACAGGGTCAGTAGAGGTGCTGGTCTAACCAGGGTTTTACAGTCAGACCCCTGCTCCCACACAGGATCAGTAGAGGTACTTGTCTAACCAGGGTTTTACAGTCAGACCCCTGCGCCAATCAGGGTCAGTAGAGGTACTGGTCTAACCAGGATTTTACAGTCAGACCCCTGCTCCCACACAGGGTCAGTAGAGGTGCTGGTCTAACCAGGGTTTTACAGTCAGACCCGTGCTCCCACACAGGGTCAGTAGAGGTGCTGGTCTAACCAGGGTTTTACAGTCTGACCCCTGCTCGCACACAGGGTCAGTAGAGGTGCTGGTCTAACCAGGGTTTTACAGTTAGACCACTGCTCCCACACAGGGTCAGTAGAGGTGCTGGTCTAACCAGGGTTTTACAGTCAGACCCCTGCTCCAACACAGGGTCAGTAGAGGTGCTGGTCTAACCAGGGTTTTACAGTCTGACCCCTGCTCCCACACAGGGTCAGTAGAGGTGCTGGTCTAACCAGGGTTTTACAGTCAGACCCCTGCTCCCACACAGGGTCAGTAGAGGTGCTGGTCTATTACCAGGTTTTTACAGTCAGACCACTGCTCCCTCACAGGGTCAGGAGAGGTGCTGGTCTATTACAAGGGTTTTACAGTCTGACCCCTGCTCCCACACAGTGTCAGTAGAGGTGCTGGTCTAACCACGGTTTTACAGTTAGACCCGTGCTCCTACACAGGGTCAGTAGAGGTGCTGGTCTAACCTGGGTTTTACAGTCTGACCCCTTCTCCCACACAGGGTCTGTAGAGGTGCTGGACTATCCAGGGTTTTACATTCTGACCCCTGATCCCACACCGGGTCAGTAGAGGTGCTGGTCTATTACCAGGGTTTTACAGTCAGACCATGGCTCCCACACAGGGTCAGTAGAGGTGCTCGTCTACCCAGCGTTTTACAGTTAGACCCCT
The DNA here is from genome assembly GCF_030144855.1 of Hypanus sabinus. Lineage (NCBI taxonomy): Eukaryota > Metazoa > Chordata > Chondrichthyes > Myliobatiformes > Dasyatidae > Hypanus > Hypanus sabinus. The sequence goes on along the minus strand of NW_026781420.1, from coordinate 163,344 downwards.
GCTCCCACACAGGGTCAGTAGAGGTGCTGGTCTAACAAGGGCTTTACAGTCAGACCCCTGCTCCCACACAGGGTCAGTAGAGGTGCTGGTCTAACCAGGGTTTTACAGTCAGACCCCTGCTCCCACACAGGGTCAGTAGAGGTGCTGGTCTAATCAGGGTTTTACAGTCAGACCCCTGCTCCCACACAGTGTCAGTAGAGGTGCTGGTCTAACCACGGTTTTACAGTTAGACCCGTGCTCCTACACAGTGTCAGTAGAGGTGCTGGTCTAACCAGGGTTTTACAGTCAGACCACTGCTCCCACACAGGGTCAGTAGAGGTGCTGGACTGACCAGGGTTTTACAGTTAGACCCCTGCTCCTACACAGGGTCAGTAGAGGTGCTGGTCTAACCAGGGTTTTACAGTCTGACACCAACTCCCACACAGGGTCAGTAGAGGTGCTGGTCTAACCAGGGTTTTACAGTCTGACCCCTGCTCCCACACAGGGTCAGTAGAGGTGCTGGTCTATTACCAGGGTTTTACAATCAGACCACTGCTCCCTCACAGGGTCAGTAGAGGTGATGGTCTATTACAAGGGTTTTACAGTCTGACCCCTGCTCCCTCACAGGGTCAGTAGAGGTGCTGGTCTATTACCAGGGTTTTACAGTCAGACCATGGCTCCCTCACAGGGTCTGTAGAGGTGCTGGTCTACCCAGCGTTTTACAGTTAGACCCCTGCTCCCACACAGGGTCAGTAGAGGTGCTGGTCTAACCAGGGTTTTACAGTCAGACCACTGCTCCCACACAGGTTCAGTAGAGATGCTGGTCTAACCAGGGTTTTACAGTCAGACCCCTGCTCCCACACAGGGTAAGTAGAGGTGCTGGTCTAACTAGGGTTTTACAGTCAGACCCCTGCTCCCACACAGGGTCAGTAGAGGTGCTGGTCTAACCAGGGTTTTACAGTCAGACCCCTGCTCCCACACAGTGTCAGTAGAGGTGCTGGTCTAACCAGGGTTTTACATTCAGACCCCTGCTCCCACACAGGGTCAGTAGAGGTGCTGGTCTAACAAGGGTTTTACAGTCAGACCCCTGCTCCCACACAGGGTCAGTAGAGGTGCTGGTCTAACCAGGGTTTTACCGTCAGACCCCTGCTCCCACACAGTGTCAGTAGAGGTGCTGGTCTAACCAGGGTTTTACAGTTAGACCCCTGCTCCTACACAGGTTCAGTAGAGGTGCTGGTCTAACCAGGGTTTTACAGTCAGACCCCTGCTCCCACACAGGGTCAGTAGAGGTGCTGGTCAAACCAGGGTTTTACAGTCAGACCCCTGCTCCCACACAGGGTCAGTAGAGGTGCTGGTCTAACCAGGGTTTTACACTCAGACCCCTGCTCCCACACAGGGTCAGTAGAGGTACTGGTCTAACCAAGGTTTTACAGTGATACCCCTGCTCCCACACAGGGTCAGTAGAGGTGCTGGTCAAACCAGGGTTTTACAGGCAGACCCCTTCTCCCACACAGGGTCAGTAGAGGTGCTGGTCTAACCAGGGTTTTACAGTCAGACCCCTGCTCCCACACAGTGTCAGTAGAGGTGCTGGTCTAACCACGGTTTTACAGTTAGACCCGTGCTCCTACACAGGGTCAGTAGAGGTGCTGGTCTAACCTGGGTTTTACAGTCTGACCCCTGCTCCCACACAGGGTCTGTAGAGGTGCTGGACTATCCAGGGTTTTACAGTCTGACCCCTGATCCCACACCGGGTCAGTAGAGGTGCTGGTCTATTACCAGGGTTTTACAGTCAGACCATGGCTCCCACACAGGGTCAGTAGAGGTGCTTGTCTAACCAGGGTTTTACAGTTAGACCCCTGCTCCCACACAGGGTCAGTAGAGGTGCTGGTCTAACCAGGGTTTTACAGTCAGACCCCTGCTCCCACACAGGTTCAGTAGAGATGCTGGTCTAACCAGGGTTTTACAGTCAGACCCCTGCTCCCACACAGGGTAAGTAGAGGTGCTGGTCTAACCAGGGTTTTACAGTTAGACCCCTGCTCCCACACAGGGTCAGTAGAGGTGCTGTTCTAACCAGGGTTTTACAGTTAGACACCTGTTCCCACACAGGGTCAGTAGAGGTGCTGGTCTAACCAGGGTTTTACAGTCAGACCCCTGCTCCCACACAGGGTCTGTAGAGGTGCTGGTCTAAGCCGCGTATTACAGTCTGTCCCCTGCTCCCACACAGGGTCAGTAGAGGTGCTGGTCTAACCAGGGTTTTACATTTAGACCCCTGCTCCAACACAAGGTCAGTAGAGGTGCTGGTCTAACCAGGGTTTTACAGTCAGACCCCTGCTCCCACACAGTGTCAGTAGAGGTGCTGGTCTAACCAGGGTTTTACAGTCAGACCCCTGCTCCCACACAGGGACATGAGAGGTGCTGGTCTAACCAGGGTTTTACGTTCAGACCCCTGCTCCAACACAGGGTCAGTAGAGGTGCTGGTCTAACCAGGGTTTTACAGTCAGACCCCTGCTCCCACACACGGACATGAGAGGTGCTGGTCTAACCAGGGTTTTACATTCAGACCCCTGCTCCCACACAGGGTCAGTAGAGGTGCTGGTCTAACCAGGGTTTTACAGTCAGACCCCTGCTCCCACACAGTGTCAGTAGAGGTGCTGGTCTAACCAGGGTTTTACAGTCAGACCACTGTTCCACACGGGGTCAGTAGAGGTGCTGGACTGACCAGGGTTTTACAGTTAGACCCCAGCTCCTACACAGGGTCAGTAGAGGTGCTGGTCTAACCAGGGTTTTACAGTCTGACCCCTACTCCCACACAGGGTCAGTAGAGGTGCTGGTCTAACCAGGGTTTTACAGTCTGACCCCTGCTCCCACACAGGGTCAGTAGAGGTGCTGGTCTATTACCAGGTTTTTACAGTCAGACCACTGCTCCCTCACAGGGTCAGTAGAGGTGCTGGTCTATTACAAGGGTTTTACAGTCTGACCCCTGCTCCCTCACAGGGTCAGTAGAGGTGCTGGTCTATTACCAGGGTTTTACAGTCAGACCATGGCTCCCTCACAGGGTCTGTAGAGGTGCTGGTCTACCCAGCGTTTTACAGTTAGACCCCTGCTCCCACACAGGGTCAGTAGAGGTGCTGGTCTAACCAGGGTTTTACAGTCAGACCCCTGCTCCCACACAGGTTCAGTAGAGATGCTGGTCTAACCAGGGTTTTACAGTCAGACCCCTGCTCCCACACAGGGTAAGTAGAGGTGCTGGTCTAACTAGGGTTTTACAGTCAGACCCCTGCTCCCACACAGGGTCAGTAGAGGTGCTGGTCTAACCAGGGTTTTACAGTCAGACCCCTGCTCCCACACAGGGTCAGTAGAGGTGCTGGTCTAACCAGGGTTTTACATTCAGACCCCTGCTCCCACACAGGGTCAGTAGAGGTGCTGGTCTAGCCAGGGTTTTACAGTCAGACCCCTGCTCCCACACAGGGTCAGTAGAGGTGCTGGTCTAACCAGGGTTTTACCGTCAGACCCCTGCTCCCACACAGTGTCAGTAGAGGTGCTGGTCTAACAAGGGTTTTACAGTTAGACCCCTGCTCCTACACAGGTTCAGTAGAGGTGCTGGTCTAACCAGGGTTTTACAGTCAGACCCCTGCTCCCACACAGGGTCAGTAGAGGTGCTGGTCTAACCAGGGTTTTACAGTCAGACCCCTGCTCCCACACAGGGTCAGTAGAGGTGCTGGTCTAACCAGGGTTTTACACTCAGACCCCTGCTCCCACACAGGGTCAGTAGAGGTACTGGTCTAACCAAGGTTTTACAGTGAGACCCCTGCTCCCACACAGGGTCAGTAGAGGTGCTGTTCAAACCAGGGTTTTACAGTCAGACCCCTTCTCCCACACAGGGTCAGTAGAGGTGCTGGTCTAACCAGGGTTTTACAGTCAGACCCCTGCTCCCACACAGTGTCAGTAGAGGTGCTGGTCTAACCACGGTTTTACAGTTAGACCCGTGCTCCTACACAGGGTCAGTAGAGGTGCTGGTCTAACCTGGGTTTTACAGTCTGACCCCTGCTCCCACACAGGGTCTGTAGAGGTGCTGGACTATCCAGGGTTTTACAGTCTGACCCCTGATCCCACACCGGGTCAGTAGAGGTGCTGGTCTATTACCAGGGTTTTACAGTCAGACCATGGCTCCCACACAGGGTCAGTAGAGGTGCTGGTCTACCCAGCGTTTTACAGTCAGACCCCTGCTCCCACACAGGGTAAGTAGAGGTGCTGGTCGAACTAGGGTTTTACAGTCAGACCCCTGCTCCCACACAGGGTCAGTAGAGGTGCTGGTCTAACCAGGGTTTTACAGTCAGACCTCTGCTCCCACACAGGGACAGTAGAGGTGCTGGTCTAACCAGGATTTTACCGTAAGACCCCTGCTCCCACACAGGGTCAGTAGAGGTGCTGGTCTAACCAGGGTTTTACAGTCAGACCCCTGCTCCCACACAGGATCAGTAGAGGTACTTGTCTAACCAGGGTTTTACAGTCAGACCCCTGCGCCAATCAGGGTCAGTAGAGGTACTGGTCTAACCAGGATTTTACAGTCAGACCCCTGCTCCCACACAGGGTCAGTAGAGGTGCTGGTCTAACCAGGGTTTTACAGTCAGACCCCTGCTCCCATACAGGGTCAGGAGAGGTGCTGGTCTAACCAGGGTTTTACAGTCAGGCCCCTGCTCCCACACAGGGAAAGTAGAGGTGCTGGTCTATCCAGGGTTTTACAGTCAGACCCCTGCTCCCACACAGGGTCAGTAGAGGTGCTGGTCTAACCAGGGTTTTACAGTCAGACCCCTGCTCCCACACAGGGTCAGTAGAGGTGCTGGTCTAATCAGGGTTTTACATTCAGACCCCTGCATCCACACAGGGTCAGTAGAGTTGCTGGTCTAACCAGGGTTTTAGAGTCAGACCCCTGCTCCCACACAGTGTCAATAGAGGTGCTGGTCTAACCAGGGTTTTACAGTTAGACCCCTGCTCCTACAGAGGTTCAGTAGAGGTGCTGGTCTAACCAGGGTTTTACAGTCAGACCCCTGCTCCCACACAGGGTCAGTAGAGGTGCTGTTCTAACCAGGGTTTTACAGTCAGACCCGTGCTCCCACACAGGGTCAGTAGAGGTGCTGGTCTAACCAGGGTTTTACAGTCTGACCCCTGCTCGCACACAGGGTCAGTAGAGGTGCTGGTCTAACCAGGGTTTTACAGTTAGACCACTGCTCCCACACAGGGTCAGTAGAGGTGCTGGTCTAACCAGGGTTTTACAGTCAGACCCCTGCTCCAACACAGGGTCAGTAGAGGTGCTGGTCTAACCAGGGTTTTACAGTCTGACCCCTGCTCCCACACAGGGTCAGTAGAGGTGCTGGTCTAACCAGGGTTTTACAGTCAGACCCCTGCTCCCACACAGGGTCTGTAGCGGTGCTGGTCTAACCAGGGTTTTACAGTCAGACCCCTGCACCCACACAGGGACAGTAGAGGTGCTGGTCTAACCTGGGTTTTACAGTCAGACCCCTGCTCACACACAGGGTCAGTAGAGGTGCTGGTCTAACCAGGGTTTTACAGTTAGACCCCTGCTCCCACAGAGCGTCAGTAGAGGTGCTGGTCTAACCATGGTTTTACAGTCAGACCCCTGCTCCCACACAGGGTCTGTAGAGGTGCTGGTCTAAGAGAGTTTTACAGTCAGACCCCTGCTCCCACACAGGGTCAGTAGAGGTGATGGTCTAAACAGGGTTTTACAGTCAGACCCCTGCTCCCTCACAGGGTCAGTAGAGGTGCTGGTCTAACCAGGGTTTTACAGTCAGACCCCTGCTCCCACACATGGTCAGGAGAGGTTCTGGTCTAACCAGAGTTTTACAGTCAGACCCCTGCTCCCACACACGGTCAGTTGAGGTGCTGGTCTAACCAGGTTTTTACAGTCAGACCCCTGCTCCCACACAGGGTCAGTAGTGGTGCTGGTCTAACCAGGGTTTTACAGTCAGACCCCTGCTCCCACACAGGGTCAGTAGAGGTGCTGGTCTAATCAGGGTTTTACAGTCAGACCCCTGCTCCCACACAGGGTCAGTAGAGGTGCTGGTCTAACCAGGGTTTTACAGTCAGACCCCTGCGCCCACACAGGGTCAGTAGAGGTGCTGGTCTAACCAGGGTTTTACAGTCAGACCCCTGCTCCCACACAGGGTCAGTAGAGGTGCTGGTCTAACCAGGGTTTTACAGTCAGACCCCTGCTCCAACACAGGGTCAGTCGAGGTGCTGGTCTAACCAGGGTTTTACAGTCAGACCCCTGCTCCCACACAGAGTCAGTAGAGGTGCTGGTCTAACCAGGGTTTTACAGTCAGACCCCTGCTCCCACACAGGGTCAGTAGAGGTGCTGGTCCAACCAGGGTTTTACAATCAGACCCCTGCTCCCACACAGGTTCAGTAGAGGTGCTGGTCTAACCAGGGTTTTACAGTCAGACCCCTGCTCCAACACAGGGTCAGTCGAGGTGCTGGTCTAACCAGGGTTTTACAGTCAGACCCCTGCTCCCACACAGAGTCAGTAGAGGTGCTGGTCTAACCAGGGTTTTACAGTCAGACCCCTGCTCCCACACAGGGTCAGTAGAGGTGCTGGTCCAACCAGGGTTTTACAATCAGACCCCTGCTCCCACACAGGTTCAGTAGAGGTGCTGGTCTAACCAGGGTTTTACATTCAGACCCCTGCTCCCACACAGGGTCAGTAGAGGTGCTGGTCTAACCAGGGTTTTACAGTCAGACCCCTGCTCCCACACAGGGTCATGAGAGGTGCTGGTCTAACCAGGGTTTTACACTCAGACCCCTGCTCCCACACAGGGTCAGTAGAGGTGCTGGTCTAACCAGGGTTTTACAGTCAGACCCCTGCTCCCACACAGGGTCATGAGAGGTGCTGGTCTAACCAGGGTTTTACAGTCAGACCCCTGCTCCAACACAGGGTCAGTAGAGGTGCTGGTCTAACCAGGGTTTTACAGTCAGACCCCTGCTCCCACACAGGGTCAGTAGAGGTGCTGGTCTAACCAGGGTTTTACTGTCAGCCCCTGCTCCCTACAGGGTCTGTAGAGGTGCTGGTCTAACCAGGGTTTTACAGTCAGACCCCAGCTCCCTCACAGGGTCAGTAGAGGTGCTGGTCTACCCAGCGTTTTACAGTTAGACCCCTGCTCCCACACAGGGTCAGTAGAGGTGCTGGTCTAACCAGGGTTTTACAGTCAGACCCCTGCTCCCACACAGGTTCAGTAGAGGTGCTGGTCTAACCAGGGTTTTACAGTCTGACCCCTGCTCCCACACAGGGTAAGTAGACGTGCTGGTCTAACCAGGGTTTTACAGTCAGACCCCTGCTCCCACACAGGGTCAGTAGAGGTGCTGGTCTAACCAGGGTTTTACAGTCAGACCCCTGCTCCCACACAGGGTCAGTAGAGGTGCTGGTCTAACCAGGGTTTTACATTCAGACCCCTGCTCCAACACAGGGTCAGTCGAGGTGCTGGTCTAACCAGGGTTTTACAGTCAGACCCCTGCTCCCACACAGGGTCAGTAGAGGTGCTGGTCTAACCAGGGTTTTACAGTTAGACCCCTGCTCCCACACAGGGTCAGTAGAGGTGCTGGTCTAACCAGGGTTTTACAGTCAGACCCCTGCTCCCACACAGGGTCAGTAGAGGTGCTGGTCTAACCAGGGTTTTACAGTCAGACCCCTGCTCCCACACAGGGTCAGTAGAGGTGCTGGTCTAACCAGGGTTTTACAGTGAGACCCCTGCTCCCACACAGGGTCAGTAGAGGTGCTGGTCTAACCAGGGTTTTACAGTCAGACCCCTGCTCCCACACAGGGTCATGAGAGGTGCTGGTCTAACCAGGGTTTTACAGTCAGACCCCTGCTCCAACACAGGGTCAGTAGAGGTGCTGGTCTAACCAGGGTTTTACAGTCAGACCCCTGCTCCCACACAGGGTCAGTAGAGGTGCTGGTCTAACCAGGGTTTTACTGTCAGCCCCTGCTCCCTACAGGGTCTGTAGAGGTGCTGGTCTAACCAGGGTTTTACAGTCAGACCCCGGCTCCCTCACAGGGTCAGTAGAGGTGCTGGTCTACCCAGCGTTTTACAGTTAGACCCCTGCTCCCACACAGGGTCAGTAGAGGTGCTGGTCTAACCAGGGTTTTACAGTCAAAACCCTGCTCCCACACAGGGTCAGTAGAGGTGCTGGTCTAACCAGGGTTTTACAGTCTGACCCCTGCTCCCACACAGGGTAAGTAGAGGTGCTGGTCTAACCAGGGTTTTACAGTCAGACCCCTGCTCCCACACAGGGTCAGTAGAGGTGCTGGTCTAACCAGGGTTTTACAGTCAGACCCCTGCTCCCACACAGGGTCAGTAGAGGTGCTGGTCTAACCAGGGTTTTACATTCAAACCCCTGCTCCAACACAGGGTCAGTCGAGGTGCTGGTCTAACCAGGGTTTTACAGTCAGACCCCTGCTCCCACACAGGGTCAGTAGAGGTGCTGGTCTAACCAGGGTTTTACAGTTAGACCCCTGCTCCCACACAGGGTCAGTAGAGGTGCTGGTCTAACCAGGGTTTTACAGTCAGACCCCTGCTCCCACACAGGGTCAGTAGAGGTGCTGGTCTAACTAGGGTTTTACAGTCAGACCCCTGCTCCCACACAGGGTCAGTAGAGGTGCTGGTCTAACCAGGGTTTTACAGTCAGACCCCAGCTCCCACACAGGGTCAGTAGAGGTGCTGGTCTAACCAGGGTTTTACAGTCAGACCCCTGCTCCCACACAGGGTCAGTAGAGGTGCTGGTCTAACCAGGGTTTTACAGTCAGTCCCCTGCTCCCACACAGGGTCAGTAGAGGTGCTGGTCTAATCAGGGTTTTACAGTCAGACCCCTGCTCCCACACAGGGTCAGTAGAGGTGCTGGTCTAACCAGGGTTTTACAGTCAGACCCCTGCTCCCACACAGGGTTATGAGAGGTGCTGGTCTAACCAGGGTTTTACAGTCAGACCCCTGCTCCAACACAGGGTCAGTAGAGGTGCTTGTCTAACCAGGGTTTTACAGTCAGACCCCTGCTCCCACACAGGGTCAGTAGAGGTGCTGGTCTAACCAGGGTTTTACTGTCAGCCCCTGCTCCCTACAGGGTCTGTAGAGGTGCTGATCTAACCAGGGTTTTACAGTCAGACCCCGGCTCCCTCACAGGGTCAGTAGAGGTGCTGGTCTACCCAGCGTTTTACAGTTAGACCCCTGCTCCCACACAGGGTCAGTAGAGGTGCTGGTCTAACCAGGGTTTTACAGTCAGACCCCTGCTCCCACACAGGGTCAGTAGAGGTGCTGGTCTAACCAGGGTTTTACAGTCTGACCCCTGCTCCCACACAGGGTAAGTAGAGGTGCTGGTCTAACCAGGGTTTTACAGTCAGACCCCTGCTCCCACACAGGGTCAGTAGAGGTGCTGGTCTAACCAGGGTTTTACAGTCAGACCCCTGCTCCCACACAGGGTCAGTAGAGGTGCTGGTCTAACCAGGGTTTTACATTCAGACCCCTGCTCTAACACAGGGTCAGTCGAGGTGCTGGTCTAACCAGGGTTTTACAGTCAGACCCCTGCTCCCACACAGGGTCAGTAGAGGTGCTGGTCTAACCAGGGTTTTACAGTTAGACCCCTGCTCCCACACAGGGTCAGTAGAGGTGCTGGTCTAACCAGGGTTTTACAGTCAGACCCCTGCTCCCACACAGGGTCAGTAGAGGTGCTGGTCTAACCAGGGTTTTACAGTCAGACCCCTGCTCCCACACAGGGTCAGTAGAGGTGCTGGTCTAACCAGGGTTTTACAGTCAGACCCCTGCTCCCACACAGGGTCATGAGAGGTGCTGGTCTAACCAGGGTTTTACAGTCAGACCCCTGCTCCAACACAGGGTCAGTAGAGGTGCTGGTCTAACCAGGGTTTTACAGTCTGACCCCTGCTCCCACACAGGGTAAGTAGAGGTGCTGGTCTAACCAGGGTTTTACAGTCAGACCCCTGCTCCCAGACAGGGTCAGTAGAGGTGCTGGTCTAACCAGGGTTTTACAGTCAGACCCCAGCTACCACACAGGGTCAGTAGAGGTGCTGGTCTAACCAGGGTTTTACATTCAGACCCCTGCTCCCACACAGGGTCAGTAGAGGTGCTGGTCTAACCAGGGTTTTACAGTCAGGCCCCTGCTCCCACACATGGTCAGTAGAGGTGCTGGTCTAACCAGGGTTTTACAGTCAGACCCCTGCTCCCACACAGGGTCATGAGAGGTGCTGGTCTAACCAGGGTTTTACAGTTAGACCCCTGCTCCCACACAGGGTCAGTAGAGGTGCTGGTCTAACCAGGGTTTTACAGTCAGACCCCTGCTCCCACACATGGTCAGTAGAGGTGCTGGTCTAACCAGGGTTTTACAGTCAGACCCCTGCTCCCACACAGTGTCAGTAGAGGTGCTGGTCTAACCAGGGTTTTACAGTTAGACCCCTGCTCCCACACAAAGTCAGTAGAGTTGCTGGTCTAACCAGGGTTTTACAGTCAGACCCCTGCTCCCACACAGGGTCAGTAGAGGTGCTGGTCTAACCAGGGTTTTACAGTCAGACCCCTGCTCCCACACAGGGTCAGTAGAGTTGCTGGTCTAACCAGGGTTTTACAGTCAGACCCCTGCTCCCACACAGGGTCAGTAGAGGTGCTGGTCTAACCAGGGTTTTACAGTCAGACCCCTGCTCCCACACAGGGTCAGTAGAGGTGCTGGTCTAACCAGGGTTTTACAGTCAGACCCCTGCTCCCACACAGGGTCATAGAGGTGCTGGTCTAACCAGGGTTTTACAGTCAGACCCCTGCTCCCACACAGGGTCAGTAGAGGTGCTGGTCTAACCAGGGTTTTACAGTCAGACCCCTGCTCCCACACAGGGTCAGTAGAGGTGCTGGTCTAACCAGGGTTTTACAGTCAGACCCCTGCTCCCACACAGGGTCATGAGAGGTGCTGGTCTAACCAGGGTTTTACAGTCAGACCCCTGCTCCAACACAGGGTCAGTAGAGGTGCTGGTCTAACCAGGGTTTTACAGTCAGACCCCTGCTCCCTCACAGGGTCAGTAGAGGTGCTGGTCTAACCAGGGTTTTACAGTCAGACCCCTGCTCCCACACAGGGTCAGTAGAGGTGCTGGTCTAACCAGGGTTTTACAGTCAGACCCCTGCTCCCACACAGGGTCAGTAGAGGTGCTGGTCTAACCAGGGTTTTACAGTCAGACCCCTGCTCCCACACAGGGTCAGTAGAGGTGCTGGTCTAACCAGGGTTTTACAGTCAGACCCCTGCTCCCACACAGGGTCATGAGAGGTGCTGGTCTAACCAGGGTTTTACAGTCAGACCCCTGCTCCAACACAGGGTCAGTAGAGGTGCTGGTCTAACCAGGGTTTTACAGTCAGACCCCTGCTCCCACACAGGGTCAGTAGAGGTGCTGGTCTAACCAGGGTTTTACTGTCAGCCCCTGCTCCCTACAGGGTCTGTAGAGGTGCTGGTCTAACCAGGGTTTTACAGTTAGACCCCGGCTCCCTCACAGGGTCAGTAGAGGTGCTGGTCTACCCAGCGTTTTACAGTTAGACCCCTGCTCCCACACAGGGTCAGTAGAGGTGCTGGTCTAACCAGGGTTTTACAGTCAGACCCCTGCTCCCACACAGGGTCAGTAGAGGTGCTGGTCTAACCAGGGTTTTACAGTCTGACCCCTGCTCCCACACAGGGTAAGTAGAGGTGCTGGTCTAACCAGGGTTTTACAGTCAGACCCCTGCTCCCACACAGGGTCAGTAGAGGTGCTGGTCTAACCAGGGTTTTACAGTCAGACCCCTGCTCCCACACAGGGACAGTAGAGGTGCTGGTCTAACCAGGGTTTTACATTCAGACCCCTGCTCTAACACAGGGTCAGTCGAGGTGCTGGTCTAACCAGGGTTTTAAAGTCAGACCCCTGCTCCCACACAGGGTCAGTCGAGGTGCTGGTCTAACCAGGGTTTTACAGTCAGACCCCTGCTCCCACACAGGGTCAGTAGAGGTGCTGGTCTAACCAGGGTTTTACAGTTAGACCCCTGCTCCCACACAGGGTCAGTAGAGGTGCTGGTCTAACCAGGGTTTTACAGTCAGACCCCTGCTCCCACACAGGGTCAGTAGAGGTGCTGGTCTAACCAGGGTTTTACAGTCAGACCCCTGCTCCCACACAGGGTCAGTAGAGGTGCTGGTCTAACCAGGGTTTTACAGTCAGACCCCTGCTCCCACACAGGGTCAGTAGAGGTGCTGGTCTAACCAGGGTTTTACAGTCAGACCCCTGCTCCCACACAGGGTCAGTAGAGGTGCTGGTCTAACCAGGGTTTTACAGTTAGACCCCTGCTCCCACACAGGGTCAGTAGAGGTGCTGGTCTAACCAGGGTTTTACAGTCAGACCCCTGCTCCCACACAGGGTCAGTAGAGGTGCTGGTCTAACCAGGGTTTTACAGTCAGACCCCTGCTCCCACACAGGGTCAGTAGAGGTGCTGGTCTAACCAGGGTTTTACAGTCAGACCCCTGCTCCCACACAGGGTCAGTAGAGGTGCTGGTCTAACCAGGGTTTTACATTCAGACCCCTGCTCCCACACAGGGTCAGTAGAGGTGCTGGTCTAACCAGGGTTTTACAGTCAGACCCCTGCTCCCACACAGGGTCAGTAGAGGTGCTGGTCTAACCAGGGTTTTACAGTCAGACCCCTGCTCCCACACAGGGTCAGTAGAGGTGCTGGTCTAACCAGGGTTTTACAGTCAGTCCCCTGCTCCCACACAGGGTCAGTAGAGGTGCTGGTCTAACCAGGGTTTTACAGTCAGACCCCTGCTCCCACACAGGGTCAGTAGAGGTGCTGGTCTAACCAGGGTTTTACAGTCAGACCCCTGCTCCCACACAGGGTCATGAGAGGTGCTGGTCTAACCAGGGTTTTAGAGTCAGACCCCTGCTCCAACACAGGGTCAGTAGAGGTGCTTGTCTAACCAGGGTTTTACAGTCAGACCCCTGCTCCCACACAGGGTCAGTAGAGGTGCTAGTCTAACCAGGGTTTTACTGTCAGCCCCTGCTCCCTACAGGGTCTGTAGAGGTGCTGGTCTAACCAGGGTTTTACAGTCAGACCCCGGCTCCCTCACAGGGTCAGTAGAGGTGCTGGTTTACCCAGCGTTTTACAGTTAGACCCCTGCTCCCACACAGGGTCAGTAGAGGTGCTGGTCTAACCAGGGTTTTACAGTCAGACCCCTGCTCCCACACAGGGTCAGTAGAGGTGCTGGTCTAACCAGGGTTTTACAGTCTGACCCCTGCTCCCACACAGGGTAAGTAGAGGTGCTGGTCTAACCAGGGTTTTACAGTCAGACCCCTGCTCCCACACAGGGTCAGTAGACGTGCTGGTCTAACCAGGGTTTTACAGTCAGACCCCTGCTCCCACACAGGGTCAGTAGAGGTGCTGGTCTAACCAGGGTTTTACATTCAGACCCCTGCTCTAACACAGGGTCAGTCGAGGTGCTGGTCTAACCAGGGTTTTACAGTCAGACCCCTGCTCCCACACAGGGTCAGTAGAGGTGCTGGTCTAACCAGGGTTTTACAGTGAGACCCCTGCTCCCACACAGGGTCAGTAGAGGTGCTGGTCTAACCAGGGTTTTACAGTCAGACCCCTGCTCCCACACAGGGTCAGTAGAGGTGCTGGTCTAACCAGGGTTTTACAGTCAGACCCCTGCTCCCACACAGGGTCTGTAGAGGTGCTGGTCTAACCAGGGTTTTACAGTCAGACCCCTGCTCCCACACAGGGTCATGAGAGGTGCTGGTCTAACCAGGGTTTTACAGTCAGACCCCTGCTCCAACACAGGGTCAGTAGAGGTGCTGGTCTAACCAGGGTTTTACAGTCTGACCCCTGCTCCCACACAGGGTAAGTAGAGGTGCTGGTCTAACCAGGGTTTTACAGTCAGACCCCTGCTCCCAGACAGGGTCAGTAGAGGTGCTGGTCTAACCAGGGTTTTACAGTCAGACCCCAGCTACCACACAGGGTCAGTAGAGGTGCTGGTCTAACCAGGGTTTTACATTCAGACCCCTGCTCCCACACAGGGTCAGTAGAGGTGCTGGTCTAACCAGGGTTTTACAGTCAGGCCCCTGCTCCCACACATGGTCAGTAGAGGTGCTGGTCTAACCAGGGTTTTACAGTCAGACCCCTGCTCCCACACAGGGTCATGAGAGGTGCTGGTCTAACCAGGGTTTTACAGTTAGACCCCTGCTCCCACACAGGGTCAGTAGAGGTGCTGGTCTAACCAGGGTTTTACAGTCAGACCCCTGCTCCCACACATGGTCAGTAGAGGTGCTGGTCTAACCAGGGTTTTACAGTCAGACCCCTGCTCCCACACAGTGTCAGTAGAGGTGCTGGTCTAACCAGGGTTTTACAGTTAGACCCCTGCTCCCACACAAAGTCAGTAGAGTTGCTGGTCTAACCAGGGTTTTACAGTCAGACCCCTGCTCCCACACAGGGTCAGTAGAGGTGCTGGTCTAACCAGGGTTTTACAGTCAGACCCCTGCTCCCACACAGGGTCAGTAGAGTTGCTGGTCTAACCAGGGTTTTACAGTCAGACCCCTGCTCCCACACAGGGTCAGTAGAGGTGCTGGTCTAACCAGGGTTTTACAGTCAGACCCCTGCTCCCACACAGGGTCAGTAGAGGTGCTGGTCTAACCAGGGTTTTACAGTCAGACCCCTGCTCCCACACAGGGTCATAGAGGTGCTGGTCTAACCAGGGTTTTACAGTCAGACCCCTGCTCCCACACAGGGTCAGTAGAGGTGCTGGTCTAACCAGGGTTTTACAGTCAGACCCCTGCTCCCACACAGGGTCAGTAGAGGTGCTGGTCTAACCAGGGTTTTACAGTCAGACCCCTGCTCCCACACAGGGTCATGAGAGGTGCTGGTCTAACCAGGGTTTTACAGTCAGACCCCTGCTCCAACACAGGGTCAGTAGAGGTGCTGGTCTAACCAGGGTTTTACAGTCAGACCCCTGCTCCCTCACAGGGTCAGTAGAGGTGCTGGTCTAACCAGGGTTTTACAGTCAGACCCCTGCTCCCACACAGGGTCAGTAGAGGTGCTGGTCTAACCAGGGTTTTACAGTCAGACCCCTGCTCCCACACAGGGTCAGTAGAGGTGCTGGTCTAACCAGGGTTTTACAGTCAGACCCCTGCTCCCACACAGGGTCAGTAGAGGTGCTGGTCTAACCAGGGTTTTACAGTCAGACCCCTGCTCCCACACAGGGTCATGAGAGGTGCTGGTCTAACCAGGGTTTTACAGTCAGACCCCTGCTCCAACACAGGGTCAGTAGAGGTGCTGGTCTAACCAGGGTTTTACAGTCAGACCCCTGCTCCCACACAGGGTCAGTAGAGGTGCTGGTCTAACCAGGGTTTTACTGTCAGCCCCTGCTCCCTACAGGGTCTGTAGAGGTGCTGGTCTAACCAGGGTTTTACAGTTAGACCCCGGCTCCCTCACAGGGTCAGTAGAGGTGCTGGTCTACCCAGCGTTTTACAGTTAGACCCCTGCTCCCACACAGGGTCAGTAGAGGTGCTGGTCTAACCAGGGTTTTACAGTCAGACCCCTGCTCCCACACAGGGTCAGTAGAGGTGCTGGTCTAACCAGGGTTTTACAGTCTGACCCCTGCTCCCACACAGGGTAAGTAGAGGTGCTGGTCTAACCAGGGTTTTACAGTCAGACCCCTGCTCCCACACAGGGTCAGTAGAGGTGCTGGTCTAACCAGGGTTTTACAGTCAGACCCCTGCTCCCACACAGGGACAGTAGAGGTGCTGGTCTAACCAGGGTTTTACATTCAGACCCCTGCTCTAACACAGGGTCAGTCGAGGTGCTGGTCTAACCAGGGTTTTAAAGTCAGACCCCTGCTCCCACACAGGGTCAGTCGAGGTGCTGGTCTAACCAGGGTTTTACAGTCAGACCCCTGCTCCCACACAGGGTCAGTAGAGGTGCTGGTCTAACCAGGGTTTTACAGTTAGACCCCTGCTCCCACACAGGGTCAGTAGAGGTGCTGGTCTAACCAGGGTTTTACAGTCAGACCCCTGCTCCCACACAGGGTCAGTAGAGGTGCTGGTCTAACCAGGGTTTTACAGTCAGACCCCTGCTCCCACACAGGGTCAGTAGAGGTGCTGGTCTAACCAGGGTTTTACAGTCAGACCCCTGCTCCCACACAGGGTCAGTAGAGGTGCTGGTCTAACCAGGGTTTTACAGTCAGACCCCTGCTCCCACACAGGGTCAGTAGAGGTGCTGGTCTAACCAGGGTTTTACAGTTAGACCCCTGCTCCCACACAGGGTCAGTAGAGGTGCTGGTCTAACCAGGGTTTTACAGTCAGACCCCTGCTCCCACACAGGGTCAGTAGAGGTGCTGGTCTAACCAGGGTTTTACAGTCAGACCCCTGCTCCCACACAGGGTCAGTAGAGGTGCTGGTCTAACCAGGGTTTTACAGTCAGACCCCTGCTCCCACACAGGGTCAGTAGAGGTGCTGGTCTAACCAGGGTTTTACATTCAGACCCCTGCTCCCACACAGGGTCAGTAGAGGTGCTGGTCTAACCAGGGTTTTACAGTCAGACCCCTGCTCCCACACAGGGTCAGTAGAGGTGCTGGTCTAACCAGGGTTTTACAGTCAGACCCCTGCTCCCACACAGGGTCAGTAGAGGTGCTGGTCTAACCAGGGTTTTACAGTCAGTCCCCTGCTCCCACACAGGGTCAGTAGAGGTGCTGGTCTAACCAGGGTTTTACAGTCAGACCCCTGCTCCCACACAGGGTCAGTAGAGGTGCTAGTCTAACCAGGGTTTTACTGTCAGCCCCTGCTCCCTACAGGGTCTGTAGAGGTGCTGGTCTAACCAGGGTTTTACAGTCAGACCCCGGCTCCCTCACAGGGTCAGTAGAGGTGCTGGTTTACCCAGCGTTTTACAGTTAGACCCCTGCTCCCACACAGGGTCAGTAGAGGTGCTGGTCTAACCAGGGTTTTACAGTCAGACCCCTGCTCCCACACAGGGTCAGTAGAGGTGCTGGTCTAACCAGGGTTTTACAGTCTGACCCCTGCTCCCACACAGGGTAAGTAGAGGTGCTGGTCTAACCAGGGTTTTACAGTCAGACCCCTGCTCCCACACAGGGTCAGTAGACGTGCTGGTCTAACCAGGGTTTTACAGTCAGACCCCTGCTCCCACACATGGTCAGTAGAGGTGCTGGTCTAACCAGGGTTTTACATTCAGACCCCTGCTCTAACACAGGGTCAGTCGAGGTGCTGGTCTAACCAGGGTTTTACAGTCAGACCCCTGCTCCCACACAGGGTCAGTAGAGGTGCTGGTCTAACCAGGGTTTTACAGTTAGACCCCTGCTCCCACACAGGGTCAGTAGAGGTGCTGGTCTAACCAGGGTTTTACAGTCAGACCCCTGCTCCCACACAGGGTCAGTAGAGGTGCTGGTCTAACCAGGGTTTTACAGTCAGACCCCTGCTCCCACACAGGGTCAGTAGAGGTGCTGGTCTAACCAGGGTTTTACAGTCAGACCCCTGCTCCCACACAGGGTCATGAGAGGTGCTGGTCTAACCAGGGTTTTACAGTCAGACCCCTGCTCCAACACAGGGTCAGTAGAGGTGCTGGTCTAACCAGGGTTTTACAGTCTGACCCCTGCTCCCACACAGGGTAAGTAGAGGTGCTGGTCTAACCAGGGTTTTACAGTCAGACCCCTGCTCCCAGACAGGGTCAGTAGAGGTGCTGGTCTAACCAGGGTTTTACAGTCAGACCCCTGCTCCCACACAGGGTCAGTAGAGGTGCTGGTCTAACCAGGGTTTTACATTCAGACCCCTGCTCCCACACAGGGTCAGTAGAGGTGCTGGTCTAACCAGGGTTTTACAGTCAGGCCCCTGCTCCCACACATGGTCAGTAGAGGTGCTGGTCTAACCAGGGTTTTACAGTCAGACCCCTGCTCCCACACAGGGTCATGAGAGGTGCTGGTCTAACCAGGGTTTTACAGTTAGACCCCTGCTCCCACACAGGGTCAGTAGAGGTGCTGGTCTAACCAGGGTTTTACAGTCAGACCCCTGCTCCCACACATGGTCAGTAGAGGTGCTGGTCTAACCAGGGTTTTACAGTCAGACCCCTGCTCCCACACAGTGTCAGTAGAGGTGCTGGTCTAACCAGGGTTTTACAGTTAGACCCCTGCTCCCACACAAAGTCAGTAGAGTTGCTGGTCTAACCAGGGTTTTACAGTCAGACCCCTGCTCCCACACAGGGTCAGTAGAGGTGCTGGTCTAACCAGGGTTTTACAGTCAGACCCCTGCTCCCACACAGGGTCAGTAGAGTTGCTGGTCTAACCAGGGTTTTACAGTCAGACCCCTGCTCCCACACAGTGTCAGTAGAGGTGCTGGTCTAACCAGGGTTTTACAGTCAGACCCCTGCTCCCACACAGGGTCAGTAGAGGTGCTGGTCTAACCAGGGTTTTACAGTCAGACCCCTGCTCCCACACAGGGTCAGTAGAGGTGCTGGTCTAACCAGGGTTTTACAGTCAGACCCCTGCTCCCACACAGGGTCAGTAGAGGTGCTGGTCTAACCAGGGTTTTACAGTCAGACCCCTGCTCCCACACAGGGTCAGTAGAGGTGCTGGTCTAACCAGGGTTTTACAGTCAGACCCCTGCTCCCACACAGGGTCATGAGAGGTGCTGGTCTAACCAGGGTTTTACAGTCAGACCCCTGCTCCAACACAGGGTCAGTAGAGGTGCTGGTCTAACCAGGGTTTTACAGTCAGACCCCTGCTCCCTCACAGGGTCAGTAGAGGTGCTGGTCTAACCAGGGTTTTACAGTCAGACCCCTGCTCCCACACAGGGTCAGTAGAGGTGCTGGTCTAACCAGGGTTTTACAGTCAGACCCCTGCTCCCACACAGGGTCAGTAGAGGTGCTGGTCTAACCAGGGTTTTACAGTCAGACCCCTGCTCCCACACAGGGTCAGTAGAGGTGCTGGTCTAACCAGGGTTTTACAGTCAGACCCCTGCTCCCACACAGGGTCATTAGAGGTGCTGGTCTAACCAGGGTTTTACAGTCAGACCCCTGCTCCAACACAGGGTCAGTAGAGGTGCTGGTCTAACCAGGGTTTTAAAGTCAGACCCCTGCTCCCACACAGGGTCAGTAGAGGTGCTGGTCTAACCAGGGTTTTACTGTCAGCCCCTGCTCCCTACAGGGTCTGTAGAGGTGCTGGTCTAACCAGGGTTTTACAGTCAGACCCCGGCTCCCTCACAGGGTCAGTAGAGGTGCTGGTCTACCCAGCGTTTTACAGTTAGACCCCTGCTCCCACACAGGGTCAGTAGAGGTGCTGGTCTAACCAGGGTTTTACAGTCAGACCCCTGCTCCCACACAGGGTCAGTAGAGGTGCTGGTCTAACCAGGGTTTTACAGTCAGACCCCTGCTCCCACACAGGGTAAGTAGAGGTGCTGGTCTAACCAGGGTTTTACAGTCAGACCCCTGCTCCCACACAGGGTCAGTAGAGGTGCTGGTCTAACCAGGGTTTTACAGTCAGACCCCTGCTCCCACACAGGGTCAGTAGAGGTGCTGGTCTAACCAGGGTTTTACATTCAGACCCCTGCTCTAACACAGGGTCAGTCGAGGTGCTGGTCTAACCAGGGTTTTAAAGTCAGACCCCTGCTCCCACACAGGGTCAGTCGAGGTGCTGGTCTAACCAGGGTTTTACAGTCAGACCCCTGCTCCCACACAGGGTCAGTAGAGGTGCTGGTCTAACCAGGGTTTTACAGTTAGACCCCTGCTCCCACACAGGGTCAGTAGAGGTGCTGGTCTAACCAGGGTTTTACTGTCAGACCACTGCTCCCACACAGGGTCAGTAGAGGTGCTGGTCTAACCAGGGTTTTACAGTCAGACCCCTGCTCCCACACAGGGTCAGTAGAGGTGCTGGTCTAACCAGGGTTTTACAGTCAGACCCCTGCTCCCACACAGGGTCAGTAGAGGTGCTGGTCTAACCAGGGTTTTACAGTCAGACCCCTGCTCCCACACAGGGTCAGTAGAGGTGCTGGTCTAACCAGGGTTTTACAGTCAGACCCCTGCTCCCACACAGGGTCAGTAGAGGTGCTGGTCTAACCAGGGTTTTACAGTCAGACCCCTGCTCCCACACAGGTTCAGTAGAGGTGCTGGTCTAACCAGGGTTTTACAGTCTGACCCCTGCTCCCACACAGGGTCAGTAGACGTGCTGGTCTAACCAGGGTTTTACAGTCAGACCCCTGCTCCCACACAGGGTCAGTAGAGGTGCTGGTCTAACCAGGGTTTTACAGTCAGACCCCTGCTCCCACACAGGGTCAGTAGAGGTGCTGGTCTAACCAGGGTTTTACAGTTAGACCCCTGCTCCCACACAGGGTCAGTAGAGGTGCTGGTCTAACCAGGGTTTTACAGTCAGACCCCTGCTCCCACACAGGGTCAGTAGAGGTGCTGGTCTAACCAGGGTTTTACAGTCAGACCCCTGCTCCCACACAGGGTCAGTAGAGGTGCTGGTCTAACCAGGGTTTTACAGTGAGACCCCTGCTCCCACACAGGGTCAGTAGAGGTGCTGGTCTAACCAGGGTTTTACAGTCAGACCCCTGCTCCCACACAGGGTCATGAGAGGTGCTGGTCTAACCAGGGTTTTACAGTCAGACCCCTGCTCCAACACAGGGTCAGTAGAGGTGCTGGTCTAACCAGGGTTTTACAGTCAGACCCCTGCTCCCACACAGGGTCAGTAGAGGTGCTGGTCTAACCAGGGTTTTACTGTCAGCCCCTGCTCCCTACAGGGTCTGTAGAGGTGCTGGTCTAACCAGGGTTTTACAGTCAGACCCCGGCTCCCTCACAGGGTCAGTAGAGGTGCTGGTCTACCCAGCGTTTTACAGTTAGACCCCTGCTCCCACACAGGGTCAGTAGAGGTGCTGGTCTAACCAGGGTTTTACAGTCAAACCCCTGCTCCCACACAGGGTCAGTCGAGGTGCTGGTCTAACCAGGGTTTTAAAGTCAGACCCCTGCTCCCACACAGGGTCAGTCGAGGTGCTGGTCTAACCAGGGTTTTACAGTCAGACCCCTGCTCCCACACAGGGTCAGTAGAGGTGCTGGTCTAACCAGGGTTTTACAGTTAGACCCCTGCTCCCACACAGGGTCAGTAGAGGAGCTGGTCTAACCAGGGTTTTACAGTCAGACCCCTGCTCCCACACAGGGTCAGTAGAGGTGCTGGTCTAACCAGGGTTTTACAGTCAGACCCCTGCTCCCACACAGGGTCAGTAGAGGTGCTGGTCTAACCAGGGTTTTACAGTCAGACCCCTGCTCCCACACAGGGTCAGTAGAGGTGCTGGTCTAACCAGGGTTTTACAGTCAGACCCCTGCTCCCACACAGGTTCAGTAGAGGTGCTGGTCTAACCAGGGTTTTACAGTCTGACCCCTGCTCCCACACAGGGTCAGTAGACGTGCTGGTCTAACCAGGGTTTTACAGTCAGACCCCTGCTCCCACACAGGGTCAGTAGAGGTGCTGGTCTAACCAGGGTTTTACAGTCAGACCCCTGCTCCCACACAGGGTCAGTAGAGGTGCTGGTCTAACCAGGGTTTTACATTCAGACCCCTGCTCCAACACAGGGTCAGTCGAGGTGCTGGTCTAACCAGGGTTTTACAGTCAGACCCCTGCTCCCACACAGGGTCAGTAGAGGTGATGGTCTAACCAGGGTTTTACAGTTAGACCCCTGCTCCCACACAGGGTCAGTAGAGGTGCTGGTCTAACCAGGGTTTTACAGTCAGACCCCTGCTCCCACACAGGGTCAGTAGAGGTGCTGGTCTAACCAGGGTTTTACAGTCAGACCCCTGCTCCCACACAGGGTCAGTAGAGGTGCTGGTCTAACCAGGGTTTTACAGTGAGACCCCTGCTCCCACACAGGGTCAGTAGAGGTGCTGGTCTAACCAGGGTTTTACAGTCAGACCCCTGCTCCCACACAGGGTCATGAGAGGTGCTGGTCTAACCAGGGTTTTACAGTCAGACCCCTGCTCCAACACAGGGTCAGTAGAGGTGCTGGTCTAACCAGGGTTTTACAGTCAGACCCCTGCTCCCACACAGGGTCAGTAGAGGTGCTGGTCTAACCAGGGTTTTACTGTCAGCCCCTGCTCCCTACAGGGTCTGTAGAGGTGCTGGTCTAACCAGGGTTTTACAGTCAGACCCCGGCTCCCTCACAGGGTCAGTAGAGGTGCTGGTCTACCCAGCGTTTTACAGTTAGACCCCTGCTCCCACACAGGGTCAGTAGAGGTGCTGGTCTAACCAGGGTTTTACAGTCAAACCCCTGCTCCCACACAGGGTCAGTAGAGGTGCTGGTCTAACCAGGGTTTTACAGTCTGACCCCTGCTCCCACACAGGGTAAGTAGAGGTGCTGGTCTAACCAGGGTTTTACAGTCAGACCCCTGCTCCCACACAGGGTCAGTAGAGGTGCTGGTCTAACCAGGGTTTTACAGTCAGACCCCTGCTCCCACACAGGGTCAGTAGAGGTGCTGGTCTAACCAGGGTTTTACATTCAAACCCCTGCTCCAACACAGGGTCAGTCGAGGTGCTGGTCTAACCAGGGTTTTACAGTCAGACCCCTGCTCCCACACAGGGTCAGTAGAGGTGCTGGTCTAACCAGGGTTTTACAGTTAGACCCCTGCTCCCACACAGGGTCAGTAGAGGTGCTGGTCTAACCAGGGTTTTACAGTCAGACCCCTGCTCCCACACAGGGTCAGTAGAGGTGCTGGTCTAACCAGGGTTTTACAGTCAGACCCCTGCTCCCACACAGGGTCAGTAGAGGTGCTGGTCTAACCAGGGTTTTACAGTCAGACCCCTGCTCCCACACAGGGTCAGTAGAGGTGCTGGTCTAACCAGGGTTTTACAGTCAGACCCCTGCTCCCACACAGGGTCAGTAGAGGTGCTGGTCTAACCAGGGTTTTACAGTCAGTCCCCTGCTCCCACACAGGGTCAGTAGAGGTGCTGGTCTAATCAGGGTTTTACAGTCAGACCCCTGCTCCCACACAGGGTCAGTAGAGGTGCTGGTCTAACCAGGGTTTTACAGTCAGACCCCTGCTCCCACACAGGGTTATGAGAGGTGCTGGTCTAACCAGGGTTTTACAGTCAGACCCCTGCTCCAACACAGGGTCAGTAGAGGTGCTTGTCTAACCAGGGTTTTACAGTCAGACCCCTGCTCCCACACAGGGTCAGTAGAGGTGCTGGTCTAACCAGGGTTTTACTGTCAGCCCCTGCTCCCTACAGGGTCTGTAGAGGTGCTGGTCTAACCAGGGTTTTACAGTCAGACCCCGGCTCCCTCACAGGGTCAGTAGAGGTGCTGGTCTACCCAGCGTTTTACAGTTAGACCCCTGCTCCCACACAGGGTCAGTAGAGGTGCTGGTCTAACCAGGGTTTTACAGTCAGACCCCTGCTCCCACACAGGGTCAGTAGAGGTGCTGGTCTAACCAGGGTTTTACAGTCTGACCCCTGCTCCCACACAGGGTAAGTAGAGGTGCTGGTCTAACCAGGGTTTTACAGTCAGACCCCTGCTCCCACACAGGGTCAGTAGAGGTGCTGGTCTAACCAGGGTTTTACAGTCAGACCCCTGCTCCCACACAGGGTCAGTAGAGGTGCTGGTCTAACCAGGGTTTTACATTCAGACCCCTGCTCTAACACAGGGTCAGTCGAGGTGCTGGTCTAACCAGGGTTTTACAGTCAGACCCCTGCTCCCACACAGGGTCAGTAGAGGTGCTGGTCTAACCAGGGTTTTACAGTTAGACCCCTGCTCCCACACAGGGTCAGTAGAGGTGCTGGTCTAACCAGGGTTTTACAGTCTGACCCCTGCTCCCACACAGGGTAAGTAGAGGTGCTGGTCTAACCAGGGTTTTACAGTCAGACCCCTGCTCCCACACAGGGTCAGTAGAGGTGCTGGTCTAACCAGGGTTTTACAGTCAGACCCCTGCTCCCACACAGGGTCAGTAGAGGTGCTGGTCTAACCAGGGTTTTACATTCAAACCCCTGCTCCAACACAGGGTCAGTCGAGGTGCTGGTCTAACCAGGGTTTTACAGTCAGACCCCTGCTCCCACACAGGGTCAGTAGAGGTGCTGGTCTAACCAGGGTTTTACAGTTAGACCCCTGCTCCCACACAGGGTCAGTAGAGGTGCTGGTCTAACCAGGGTTTTACAGTCAGACCCCTGCTCCCACACAGGGTCAGTAGAGGTGCTGGTCTAACCAGGGTTTTACAGTCAGACCCCTGCTCCCACACAGGGTCAGTAGAGGTGCTGGTCTAACCAGGGTTTTACAGTCAGACCCCTGCTCCCACACAGGGTCAGTAGAGGTGCTGGTCTAACCAGGGTTTTACAGTCAGACCCCTGCTCCCACACAGGGTCAGTAGAGGTGCTGGTCTAACCAGGGTTTTACAGTCAGTCCCCTGCTCCCACACAGGGTCAGTAGAGGTGCTGGTCTAATCAGGGTTTTACAGTCAGACCCCTGCTCCCACACAGGGTCAGTAGAGGTGCTGGTCTAACCAGGGTTTTACAGTCAGACCCCTGCTCCCACACAGGGTTATGAGAGGTGCTGGTCTAACCAGGGTTTTACAGTCAGACCCCTGCTCCAACACAGGGTCAGTAGAGGTGCTTGTCTAACCAGGGTTTTACAGTCAGACCCCTGCTCCCACACAGGGTCAGTAGAGGTGCTGGTCTAACCAGGGTTTTACTGTCAGCCCCTGCTCCCTACAGGGTCTGTAGAGGTGCTGGTCTAACCAGGGTTTTACAGTCAGACCCCGGCTCCCTCACAGGGTCAGTAGAGGTGCTGGTCTACCCAGCGTTTTACAGTTAGACCCCTGCTCCCACACAGGGTCAGTAGAGGTGCTGGTCTAACCAGGGTTTTACAGTCAGACCCCTGCTCCCACACAGGGTCAGTAGAGGTGCTGGTCTAACCAGGGTTTTACAGTCTGACCCCTGCTCCCACACAGGGTAAGTAGAGGTGCTGGTCTAACCAGGGTTTTACAGTCAGACCCCTGCTCCCACACAGGGTCAGTAGAGGTGCTGGTCTAACCAGGGTTTTACAGTCAGACCCCTGCTCCCACACAGGGTCAGTAGAGGTGCTGGTCTAACCAGGGTTTTACATTCAGACCCCTGCTCTAACACAGGGTCAGTCGAGGTGCTGGTCTAACCAGGGTTTTACAGTCAGACCCCTGCTCCCACACAGGGTCAGTAGAGGTGCTGGTCTAACCAGGGTTTTACAGTTAGACCCCTGCTCCCACACAGGGTCAGTAGAGGTGCTGGTCTAACCAGGGTTTTACAGTCAGACCCCTGCTCCCACACAGGGTCAGTAGAGGTGCTGGTCTAACCAGGGTTTTACAGTCAGACCCCTGCTCCCACACAGGGTCAGTAGAGGTGCTGGTCTAACCAGGGTTTTACAGTCAGACCCCTGCTCCCACACAGGGTCATGAGAGGTGCTGGTCTAACCAGGGTTTTACAGTCAGACCCCTGCTCCAACACAGGGTCAGTAGAGGTGCTGGTCTAACCAGGGTTTTACAGTCTGACCCCTGCTCCCACACAGGGTAAGTAGAGGTGCTGGTCTAACCAGGGTTTTACAGTCAGACCCCTGCTCCCAGACAGGGTCAGTAGAGGTGCTGGTCTAACCAGGGTTTTACAGTCAGACCCCAGCTACCACACAGGGTCAGTAGAGGTGCTGGTCTAACCAGGGTTTTACATTCAGACCCCTGCTCCCACACAGGGTCAGTAGAGGTGCTGGTCTAACCAGGGTTTTACAGTCAGGCCCCTGCTCCCACACATGGTCAGTAGAGGTGCTGGTCTAACCAGGGTTTTACAGTCAGACCCCTGCTCCCACACAGGGTCATGAGAGGTGCTGGTCTAACCAGGGTTTTACAGTTAGACCCCTGCTCCCACACAGGGTCAGTAGAGGTGCTGGTCTAACCAGGGTTTTACAGTCAGACCCCTGCTCCCACACATGGTCAGTAGAGGTGCTGGTCTAACCAGGGTTTTACAGTCAGACCCCTGCTCCCACACAGTGTCAGTAGAGGTGCTGGTCTAACCAGGGTTTTACAGTTAGACCCCTGCTCCCACACAAAGTCAGTAGAGTTGCTGGTCTAACCAGGGTTTTACAGTCAGACCCCTGCTCCCACACAGGGTCAGTAGAGGTGCTGGTCTAACCAGGGTTTTACAGTCAGACCCCTGCTCCCACACAGGGTCAGTAGAGTTGCTGGTCTAACCAGGGTTTTACAGTCAGACCCCTGCTCCCACACAGGGTCAGTAGAGGTGCTGGTCTAACCAGGGTTTTACAGTCAGACCCCT
Organism: Hypanus sabinus; assembly: GCF_030144855.1. Lineage (NCBI taxonomy): Eukaryota > Metazoa > Chordata > Chondrichthyes > Myliobatiformes > Dasyatidae > Hypanus > Hypanus sabinus. The sequence continues at coordinate 137,043 of NW_026781420.1, read as the reverse complement.
GCTCCCACACAGGGTCAGTAGAGGTGCTGGTCTAACCAGGGTTTTACAGTCAGACCCCTGCTCCCACACAGGGTCATAGAGGTGCTGGTCTAACCAGGGTTTTACAGTCAGACCCCTGCTCCCACACAGGGTCAGTAGAGGTGCTGGTCTAACCAGGGTTTTACAGTCAGACCCCTGCTCCCACACAGGGTCAGTAGAGGTGCTGGTCTAACCAGGGTTTTACAGTCAGACCCCTGCTCCCACACAGGGTCATGAGAGGTGCTGGTCTAACCAGGGTTTTACAGTCAGACCCCTGCTCCAACACAGGGTCAGTAGAGGTGCTGGTCTAACCAGGGTTTTACAGTCAGACCCCTGCTCCCTCACAGGGTCAGTAGAGGTGCTGGTCTAACCAGGGTTTTACAGTCAGACCCCTGCTCCCACACAGGGTCAGTAGAGGTGCTGGTCTAACCAGGGTTTTACAGTCAGACCCCTGCTCCCACACAGGGTCAGTAGAGGTGCTGGTCTAACCAGGGTTTTACAGTCAGACCCCTGCTCCCACACAGGGTCAGTAGAGGTGCTGGTCTAACCAGGGTTTTACAGTCAGACCCCTGCTCCCACACAGGGTCATGAGAGGTGCTGGTCTAACCAGGGTTTTACAGTCAGACCCCTGCTCCAACACAGGGTCAGTAGAGGTGCTGGTCTAACCAGGGTTTTACAGTCAGACCCCTGCTCCCACACAGGGTCAGTAGAGGTGCTGGTCTAACCAGGGTTTTACTGTCAGCCCCTGCTCCCTACAGGGTCTGTAGAGGTGCTGGTCTAACCAGGGTTTTACAGTTAGACCCCGGCTCCCTCACAGGGTCAGTAGAGGTGCTGGTCTACCCAGCGTTTTACAGTTAGACCCCTGCTCCCACACAGGGTCAGTAGAGGTGCTGGTCTAACCAGGGTTTTACAGTCAGACCCCTGCTCCCACACAGGGTCAGTAGAGGTGCTGGTCTAACCAGGGTTTTACAGTCTGACCCCTGCTCCCACACAGGGTAAGTAGAGGTGCTGGTCTAACCAGGGTTTTACAGTCAGACCCCTGCTCCCACACAGGGTCAGTAGAGGTGCTGGTCTAACCAGGGTTTTACAGTCAGACCCCTGCTCCCACACAGGGACAGTAGAGGTGCTGGTCTAACCAGGGTTTTACATTCAGACCCCTGCTCTAACACAGGGTCAGTCGAGGTGCTGGTCTAACCAGGGTTTTAAAGTCAGACCCCTGCTCCCACACAGGGTCAGTCGAGGTGCTGGTCTAACCAGGGTTTTACAGTCAGACCCCTGCTCCCACACAGGGTCAGTAGAGGTGCTGGTCTAACCAGGGTTTTACAGTTAGACCCCTGCTCCCACACAGGGTCAGTAGAGGTGCTGGTCTAACCAGGGTTTTACAGTCAGACCCCTGCTCCCACACAGGGTCAGTAGAGGTGCTGGTCTAACCAGGGTTTTACAGTCAGACCCCTGCTCCCACACAGGGTCAGTAGAGGTGCTGGTCTAACCAGGGTTTTACATTCAGACCCCTGCTCCCACACAGGGTCAGTAGAGGTGCTGGTCTAACCAGGGTTTTACAGTCAGACCCCTGCTCCCACACAGGGTCAGTAGAGGTGCTGGTCTAACCAGGGTTTTACAGTTAGACCCCTGCTCCCACACAGGGTCAGTAGAGGTGCTGGTCTAACCAGGGTTTTACAGTCAGACCCCTGCTCCCACACAGGGTCAGTAGAGGTGCTGGTCTAACCAGGGTTTTACAGTCAGACCCCTGCTCCCACACAGGGTCAGTAGAGGTGCTGGTCTAACCAGGGTTTTACAGTCAGACCCCTGCTCCCACACAGGGTCAGTAGAGGTGCTGGTCTAACCAGGGTTTTACATTCAGACCCCTGCTCCCACACAGGGTCAGTAGAGGTGCTGGTCTAACCAGGGTTTTACAGTCAGACCCCTGCTCCCACACAGGGTCAGTAGAGGTGCTGGTCTAACCAGGGTTTTACAGTCAGACCCCTGCTCCCACACAGGGTCAGTAGAGGTGCTGGTCTAACCAGGGTTTTACAGTCAGTCCCCTGCTCCCACACAGGGTCAGTAGAGGTGCTGGTCTAACCAGGGTTTTACAGTCAGACCCCTGCTCCCACACAGGGTCAGTAGAGGTGCTGGTCTAACCAGGGTTTTACAGTCAGACCCCTGCTCCCACACAGGGTCATGAGAGGTGCTGGTCTAACCAGGGTTTTAGAGTCAGACCCCTGCTCCAACACAGGGTCAGTAGAGGTGCTTGTCTAACCAGGGTTTTACAGTCAGACCCCTGCTCCCACACAGGGTCAGTAGAGGTGCTAGTCTAACCAGGGTTTTACTGTCAGCCCCTGCTCCCTACAGGGTCTGTAGAGGTGCTGGTCTAACCAGGGTTTTACAGTCAGACCCCGGCTCCCTCACAGGGTCAGTAGAGGTGCTGGTTTACCCAGCGTTTTACAGTTAGACCCCTGCTCCCACACAGGGTCAGTAGAGGTGCTGGTCTAACCAGGGTTTTACAGTCAGACCCCTGCTCCCACACAGGGTCAGTAGAGGTGCTGGTCTAACCAGGGTTTTACAGTCTGACCCCTGCTCCCACACAGGGTAAGTAGAGGTGCTGGTCTAACCAGGGTTTTACAGTCAGACCCCTGCTCCCACACAGGGTCAGTAGACGTGCTGGTCTAACCAGGGTTTTACAGTCAGACCCCTGCTCCCACACATGGTCAGTAGAGGTGCTGGTCTAACCAGGGTTTTACATTCAGACCCCTGCTCTAACACAGGGTCAGTCGAGGTGCTGGTCTAACCAGGGTTTTACAGTCAGACCCCTGCTCCCACACAGGGTCAGTAGAGGTGCTGGTCTAACCAGGGTTTTACAGTTAGACCCCTGCTCCCACACAGGGTCAGTAGAGGTGCTGGTCTAACCAGGGTTTTACAGTCAGACCCCTGCTCCCACACAGGGTCAGTAGAGGTGCTGGTCTAACCAGGGTTTTACAGTCAGACCCCTGCTCCCACACAGGGTCAGTAGAGGTGCTGGTCTAACCAGGGTTTTACAGTCAGACCCCTGCTCCCACACAGGGTCATGAGAGGTGCTGGTCTAACCAGGGTTTTACAGTCAGACCCCTGCTCCAACACAGGGTCAGTAGAGGTGCTGGTCTAACCAGGGTTTTACAGTCTGACCCCTGCTCCCACACAGGGTAAGTAGAGGTGCTGGTCTAACCAGGGTTTTACAGTCAGACCCCTGCTCCCAGACAGGGTCAGTAGAGGTGCTGGTCTAACCAGGGTTTTACAGTCAGACCCCTGCTCCCACACAGGGTCAGTAGAGGTGCTGGTCTAACCAGGGTTTTACATTCAGACCCCTGCTCCCACACAGGGTCAGTAGAGGTGCTGGTCTAACCAGGGTTTTACAGTCAGGCCCCTGCTCCCACACATGGTCAGTAGAGGTGCTGGTCTAACCAGGGTTTTACAGTCAGACCCCTGCTCCCACACAGGGTCATGAGAGGTGCTGGTCTAACCAGGGTTTTACAGTTAGACCCCTGCTCCCACACAGGGTCAGTAGAGGTGCTGGTCTAACCAGGGTTTTACAGTCAGACCCCTGCTCCCACACATGGTCAGTAGAGGTGCTGGTCTAACCAGGGTTTTACAGTCAGACCCCTGCTCCCACACAGTGTCAGTAGAGGTGCTGGTCTAACCAGGGTTTTACAGTTAGACCCCTGCTCCCACACAAAGTCAGTAGAGTTGCTGGTCTAACCAGGGTTTTACAGTCAGACCCCTGCTCCCACACAGGGTCAGTAGAGGTGCTGGTCTAACCAGGGTTTTACAGTCAGACCCCTGCTCCCACACAGGGTCAGTAGAGTTGCTGGTCTAACCAGGGTTTTACAGTCAGACCCCTGCTCCCACACAGTGTCAGTAGAGGTGCTGGTCTAACCAGGGTTTTACAGTCAGACCCCTGCTCCCACACAGGGTCAGTAGAGGTGCTGGTCTAACCAGGGTTTTACAGTCAGACCCCTGCTCCCACACAGGGTCAGTAGAGGTGCTGGTCTAACCAGGGTTTTACAGTCAGACCCCTGCTCCCACACAGGGTCAGTAGAGGTGCTGGTCTAACCAGGGTTTTACAGTGAGACCCCTGCTCCCACACAGGGTCAGTAGAGGTGCTGGTCTAACCAGGGTTTTACAGTCAGACCCCTGCTCCCACACAGGGTCATGAGAGGTGCTGGTCTAACCAGGGTTTTACAGTCAGACCCCTGCTCCAACACAGGGTCAGTAGAGGTGCTGGTCTAACCAGGGTTTTACAGTCAGACCCCTGCTCCCTCACAGGGTCAGTAGAGGTGCTGGTCTAACCAGGGTTTTACAGTCAGACCCCTGCTCCCACACAGGGTCAGTAGAGGTGCTGGTCTAACCAGGGTTTTACAGTCAGACCCCTGCTCCCACACAGGGTCAGTAGAGGTGCTGGTCTAACCAGGGTTTTACAGTCAGACCCCTGCTCCCACACAGGGTCAGTAGAGGTGCTGGTCTAACCAGGGTTTTACAGTCAGACCCCTGCTCCCACACAGGGTCATGAGAGGTGCTGGTCTAACCAGGGTTTTACAGTCAGACCCCTGCTCCAACACAGGGTCAGTAGAGGTGCTGGTCTAACCAGGGTTTTAAAGTCAGACCCCTGCTCCCACACAGGGTCAGTAGAGGTGCTGGTCTAACCAGGGTTTTACTGTCAGCCCCTGCTCCCTACAGGGTCTGTAGAGGTGCTGGTCTAACCAGGGTTTTACAGTCAGACCCCGGCTCCCTCACAGGGTCAGTAGAGGTGCTGGTCTACCCAGCGTTTTACAGTTAGACCCCTGCTCCCACACAGGGTCAGTAGAGGTGCTGGTCTAACCAGGGTTTTACAGTCAGACCCCTGCTCCCACACAGGGTCAGTAGAGGTGCTGGTCTAATCAGGGTTTTACAGTCTGACCCCTGCTCCCACACAGGGTAAGTAGAGGTGCTGGTCTAACCAGGGTTTTACAGTCAGACCCCTGCTCCCACACAGGGTCAGTAGAGGTGCTGGTCTAACCAGGGTTTTACAGTCAGACCCCTGCTCCCACACAGGGTCAGTAGAGGTGCTGGTCTAACCAGGGTTTTACATTCAGACCCCTGCTCTAACACAGGGTCAGTCGAGGTGCTGGTCTAACCAGGGTTTTAAAGTCAGACCCCTGCTCCCACACAGGGTCAGTCGAGGTGCTGGTCTAACCAGGGTTTTACAGTCAGACCCCTGCTCCCACACAGGGTCAGTAGAGGTGCTGGTCTAACCAGGGTTTTACAGTTAGACCCCTGCTCCCACACAGGGTCAGTAGAGGAGCTGGTCTAACCAGGGTTTTACAGTCAGACCCCTGCTCCCACACAGGGTCAGTAGAGGTGCTGGTCTAACCAGGGTTTTACAGTCAGACCCCTGCTCCCACACAGGGTCAGTAGAGGTGCTGGTCTAACCAGGGTTTTACAGTCAGACCCCTGCTCCCACACAGGGTCAGTAGAGGTGCTGGTCTAACCAGGGATTTACAGTCAGACCCCTGCTCCCACACAGGGTCAGTAGAGGTGCTGGTCTAACCAGGGTTTTACAGTCAGACCCCTGCTCCCACACAGGGTCATGAGAGGTGCTGGTCTAACCAGGGTTTTACAGTCAGACCCCTGCTCCAACACAGGGTCAGTAGAGGTGCTTGTCTAACCAGGGTTTTACAGTCAGACCCCTGCTCCCACACAGGGTCAGTAGAGGTGCTGGTCTAAACAGGGTTTTACTGTCAGCCCCTGCTCCCTACAGGGTCTGTACAGGTGCTGGTCTAACCAGGGTTTTACAGTCAGACCCCGGCTCCCTCACAGGGTCTGTAGAGGTGCTGGTCTACCCAGCGTTTTACAGTTAGACCCCTGCTCCCACACAGGGTCAGTAGAGGTGCTGGTCTAACCAGGGTTTTACAGTCAGACCCCTGCTCCCACACAGGGTCAGTAGAGGTGCTGGTCTAACCAGGGTTTTACAGTCTGACCCCTGCTCCCACACAGGGTAAGTAGAGGTGCTGGTCTAACCAGGGTTTTACAGTCAGACCCCTGCTCCCACACAGGGTCAGTAGAGGTGCTGGTCTAACCAGGGTTTTACAGTCAGACCCCTGCTCCCACACAGGGTCAGTAGAGGTGCTGGTCTAACCAGGGTTTTACATTCAGACCCCTGCTCTAACACAGGGGCAGTCGAGGTGCTGGTCTAACCAGGGTTTTACAGTCAGACCCCTGCTCCCAAATAGGGTCAGTAGAGGTGCTGGTCTAACCAGGGTTTTACAGTTAGACCCCTGCTCCCACACAGGGTCAGTAGAGGTGCTGGTCTAACCAGGGTTTTACAGTCAGACCCCTGCTCCCACACAGGGTCAGTAGAGGTGCTGGTCTAACCAGGGTTTTACAGTCAGACCCCTGCTCCCACACAGGGTCAGTAGAGGTGCTGGTCTAACCAGGGTTTTACAGTCAGACCCCTGCTCCCACACAGGGTCATGAGAGGTGCTGGTCTAACCAGGGTTTTACAGTCAGACCCCTGCTCCAACACAGGGTCAGTAGAGGTGCTGCTCTAACCAGGGTTTTACAGTCTGACCCCTGCTCCCACACAGGGTAAGTAGAGGTGCTGGTCTAACCAGGGTTTTACAGTCAGACCCCTGCTCCCAGACAGGGTCAGTAGAGGTGCTGGTCTAACCAGGGTTTTACAGTCAGACCCCTGCTCCCACACAGGGTCAGTAGAGGTGCTGGTCTAACCAGGGTTTTACAGTTAGACCCCTGCTCCCACACAGGGTCAGTAGAGGTGCTGGTCTAACCAGGATTTTACAGTTAGACCCCTGCTCCCACATAGGGTCAGTAGAGGTGCTGGTCTAACCAGGGTTTTACAGTCAGACCCCTGCTCCCACACATGGTCAGTAGAGGTGCTGGTCTAACCAGGGTTTTACAGTCGGACCCCTGCTCCCACACAGTGTCAGTAGAGGTGCTGGTCTAACCAGGGTTTTACAGTTAGACCCCTGCTCCCACACAAAGTCAGTAGAGTTGCTGTTCTAACCAGGGTTTTACAGTCAGACCCCTGCTCCCACACAGGGTCAGTAGAGGTGCTGGTCTAACCAGGGTTTTACAGTCAGACCCCTGCTCCCACACAGGGTCAGTAAAGTTGCTGGTCTAACCAGGGTTTTACAGTCAGACCCCTGTTCCCACACAGGGTCAGTAGAGGTGCTGGTCTAACCAGGGTTTTACAGTCAGACCCCTGCTCCCACACAGGGTCAGTAGAGGTGCTGGTCTAACCAGGGTTTTACAGTCAGACCCCTGCTCCCACACAGGGTCAGTAGAGGTGCTGGTCTAACCAGGGTTTTACAGTCAGACCCCTGCTCCCACACAGGGTCAGTAGAGGTGCTGGTCTAACCAGGGTTTTACAGTCAGACCCCTGCTCCCACACAGGGTCAGTAGAGGTGCTGGTCTAACCAGGGTTTTACAGTCAGACCCCTGCTCCCACACGGTGTCAGTAGAGGTGCTGGTCTAACCACGGTTTTACAGTTCGACCCCTGCTCCTACACAGGGTCAGTAGAGGTGCTGGTCTAACCTGGGTTTTACAGTCTGACCGCTGCTCCCACACAGGGTCTGTAGAGGTTCTGGTCTAACCAGGGTTTTACAGTCTGACCACTGATACCACACAGCGTCAGTAGAGGTGCTGGTCTAACCAGGGTTTTACAGTCAGACCCCTGCTCCCACACTGGGTAAGTAGAGGTGCTGGTCTAAACAGGGTTTTACAGTCAGACCCCTGCTCCCAAACAGGATCAGTAGAGGTGCTGGTCTAACCAGGGTTTTACAGTTAGACCTCTGCTCCCACACAGGGTCAGTAGAGGTGCTGGTCTAACCAGGGTTTTACAGTCAGACCCCTGCTCCCACACAGGGTCAGTAGAGGTGCTGCTCTAACCAGGGTTTTACAGTCAGACCCCTGCTCCCACACAGGATCAGTAGAGGTGCTGGTCTAACCAGGGTTTTACAGTCAGACCCCTGCTCCCACACATGGTCAGTAGAGGTGCTGGTCTAACCAGGGTTTTACAGTCAGACCCCTGCTCCCACACAGGGTCAGTAGAGGTGCTGGTCTAACCAGGGTTTTACATTCAGACCCCTGCTCCCACACAGGGTCAGTAGAGGTGCTGGTCTAACCAGGGTTTTACAGTCAGACCCCTGCTCACACACAGGGTCAGTAGAGGTGATGGTCTAAACAGGGTTTTACAGTCAGACCCCTGCTCCCTCACAGGGTCAGTAGAGGTGCTGGTCTAACCAGGGTTTTACAGTCAGACCCCTGCTCCCACACATGGTCAGGAGAGGTTCTGGTCTAACCAGAGTTTTACAGTCAGACCCCTGCTCCCACACACGGTCAGTAGAGGTGCTGGTCTAACCAGGGTTTTACAGTCAGACCCCTGCTCCAACACAGGGTCAGTAGAGGTGTTCGTCTAACCAGGGTTTTACAGTCAGACCCCTGCTCCCACACAGGATCAGTAGAGGTGCTGGTCTAACCAGGGTTTTACAGTCAGACCCCTGCTCCCACACAGGGTCAGTAGAGGTGCTGGTCTAACCAGGGTTTTACAGTCAGACCCCTGCTCCCACACAGGGTCAGTAGAGGTGCTGGTCTAACCAGGGTTTTACAGTCAGACCCCTGCTCCCACACAGGGTCAGTAGAGGTGCTGGTCTAACCAGGGTTTTACAGTCAGACCCCTGCTCCCACACAGGGTCAGTAGAGTTGCTGGTCTAACCAGGGTTTTACAGTCAGACCCCTGCTCCCACACAGGGTCAGTAGAGGTGCTGGTCTAACCAGGGTTTTACATTCAGACCCCTGCTCCCACACAGGGTCAGTAGAGGTGCTGGTCTAACCAGGGTTTTACAGTCAGACCCCTGCTCCCACACAGGGTCAGTAGAGGTGCTGGTCTAACCAGGGTTTTACAGTCAGACCCCTGCTCCCACACAGGGTCAGTAGAGGTGCTGGTCTAACCAGGGTTTTACAGTCAGACCCCTGCTCCCACACAGGGTCTGTAGAGGTGCTGGTCTAACCAGGGTTTTACAGTCTGACCCCTGCTCCCACACATGGTCAGTAGAGGTGCTGGTCTAACCAGGGTTTTACAGTCAGACCCCTACTCCCACACAGGGTCATGAGAGGTGCTGGTCTAACCAGGGTTTTACATTCAGACCCCTGCTCCCACACAGGGTCAGTAGAGGTGCTGGTCTAACCAGGGATTTACAGTCAGACCCCTGCTCCCACACAGGGTCAGTAGAGGTGCTGGTCTAACCAGGGTTTTACAGTCAGACCCCTGCTCCCACACAGTGTCAGTAGAGGTGCTGGTCTAACCAGGGTTTTACTGTCAGACCACTGCTCCCACACAAAGTCAGTAGAGGTGCTGGACTGACCAGGGTTTTACAGTTAGACCCCTGCTCCCACACAGGGTCAGTAGAGGTGCTGGTCTAACCAGGGTTTTACAGTCAGACCCCTGCTCCCACACAGGGTCAGTAGAGGTGCTGGTCTAACCAGGGTTTTACAGTCAGACCCCTGCTCCCACACATGGTCAGTAGAGGTGCTGGTCTAACCAGGGTTTTACAGTCAGACCCCTGCTCCCACACAGTGTCAGTAGAGGTGCTGGTCTAACCAGGGTTTTACAGTTAGACCCCTGCTCCCACACAAAGTCAGTAGAGTTGCTGGTCTAACCAGGGTTTTACAGTCAGACCCCTGCTCCCACACAGGGTCAGTAGAGGTGCTGGTCTAACCAGGGTTTTACAGTCAGACCCCTGCTCCCACACAGGGTCAGTAGAGTTGCTGGTCTAACCAGGGTTTTACAGTCAGACCCCTGCTCCCACACAGTGTCAGTAGAGGTGCTGGTCTAACCAGGGTTTTACAGTCAGACCCCTGCTCCCACACAGGGTCAGTAGAGGTGCTGGTCTAACCAGGGTTTTACAGTCAGACCCCTGCTCCCACACAGGGTCAGTAGAGGTGCTGGTCTAACCAGGGTTTTACAGTCAGACCCCTGCTCCCACACAGGGTCAGTAGAGGTGCTGGTCTAACCAGGGTTTTACAGTGAGACCCCTGCTCCCACACAGGGTCAGTAGAGGTGCTGGTCTAACCAGGGTTTTACAGTCAGACCCCTGCTCCCACACAGGGTCATGAGAGGTGCTGGTCTAACCAGGGTTTTACAGTCAGACCCCTGCTCCAACACAGGGTCAGTAGAGGTGCTTGTCTAACCAGGGTTTTACAGTCAGACCCCTGCTCCCTCACAGGGTCAGTAGAGGTGCTGGTCTAACCAGGGTTTTACAGTCAGACCCCTGCTCCCACACAGGGTCAGTAGAGGTGCTGGTCTAACCAGGGTTTTACAGTCAGACCCCTGCTCCCACACAGGGTCAGTAGAGGTGCTGGTCTAACCAGGGTTTTACAGTCAGACCCCTGCTCCCACACAGGGTCAGTAGAGGTGCTGGTCTAACCAGGGTTTTACAGTCAGACCCCTGCTCCCACACAGGGTCATGAGAGGTGCTGGTCTAACCAGGGTTTTACAGTCAGACCCCTGCTCCAACACAGGGTCAGTAGAGGTGCTGGTCTAACCAGGGTTTTAAAGTCAGACCCCTGCTCCCACACAGGGTCAGTAGAGGTGCTGGTCTAACCAGGGTTTTACTGTCAGCCCCTGCTCCCTACAGGGTCTGTAGAGGTGCTGGTCTAACCAGGGTTTTACAGTCAGACCCCGGCTCCCTCACAGGGTCAGTAGAGGTGCTGGTCTACCCAGCGTTTTACAGTTAGACCCCTGCTCCCACACAGGGTCAGTAGAGGTGCTGGTCTAACCAGGGTTTTACAGTCAGACCCCTGCTCCCACACAGGGTCAGTAGAGGTGCTGGTCTAACCAGGGTTTTACAGTCTGACCCCTGCTCCCACACAGGGTAAGTAGAGGTGCTGGTCTAACCAGGGTTTTACAGTCAGACCCCTGCTCCCACACAGGGTCAGTAGAGGTGCTGGTCTAACCAGGGTTTTACAGTCAGACCCCTGCTCCCACACAGGGTCAGTAGAGGTGCTGGTCTAACCAGGGTTTTACATTCAGACCCCTGCTCTAACACAGGGTCAGTCGAGGTGCTGGTCTAACCAGGGTTTTAAAGTCAGACCCCTGCTCCCACACAGGGTCAGTCGAGGTGCTGGTCTAACCAGGGTTTTACAGTCAGACCCCTGCTCCCACACAGGGTCAGTAGAGGTGCTGGTCTAACCAGGGTTTTACAGTCAGACCCCTGCTCCCACACAGGGTCAGTAGAGGTGCTGGTCTAACCAGGGTTTTACAGTCAGACCCCTGCTCCCACACAGGGTCAGTAGAGGTGCTGGTCTAACCAGGGTTTTACAGTCAGACCCCTGCTCCCACACAGGGTCAGTAGAGGTGCTGGTCTAACCAGGGTTTTACAGTCAGACCCCTGCTCCCACACAGGGTCAGTAGAGGTGCTGGTCTAACCAGGGTTTTACAGTCAGACCCCTGCTCCCACACAGGGTCAGTAGAGGTGCTGGTCTAACCAGGGTTTTACAGTCAGACCCCTGCTCCCACACAGGGTCATGAGAGGTGCTGGTCTAACCAGGGTTTTACAGTCAGACCCCTGCTCCAACACAGGGTCAGTAGAGGTGCTTGTCTAACCAGGGTTTTACAGTCAGACCCCTGCTCCCACACAGGGTCAGTAGAGGTGCTGGTCTAACCAGGGTTTTACTGTCAGCCCCTGCTCCCTACAGGGTCTGTACAGGTGCTGGTCTAACCAGGGTTTTACAGTCAGACCCCGGCTCCCTCACAGGGTCTGTAGAGGTGCTGGTCTACCCAGCGTTTTACAGTTAGACCCCTGCTCCCACACAGGGTCAGTAGAGGTGCTGGTCTAACCAGGGTTTTACAGTCAGACCCCTGCTCCCACACAGGGTCAGTAGAGGTGCTGGTCTAACCAGGGTTTTACAGTCTGACCCCTGCTCCCACACAGGGTAAGTAGAGGTGCTGGTCTAACCAGGGTTTTACAGTCAGACCCCTGCTCCCACACAGGGTCAGTAGAGGTGCTGGTCTAACCAGGGTTTTACAGTCAGACCCCTGCTCCCACACAGGGTCAGTAGAGGTGCTGGTCTAACCAGGGTTTTACATTCAGACCCCTGCTCTAACACAGGGGCAGTCGAGGTGCTGGTCTAACCAGGGTTTTACAGTCAGACCCCTGCTCCCAAATAGGGTCAGTAGAGGTGCTGGTCTAACCAGGGTTTTACAGTTAGACCCCTGCTCCCACACAGGGTCAGTAGAGGTGCTGGTCTAACCAGGGTTTTACAGTCAGACCCCTGCTCCCACACAGGGTCAGTAGAGGTGCTGGTCTAACCAGGGTTTTACAGTCAGACCCCTGCTCCCACACAGGGTCAGTAGAGGTGCTGGTCTAACCAGGGTTTTACAGTCAGACCCCTGCTCCCACACAGGGTCATGAGAGGTGCTGGTCTAACCAGGGTTTTACAGTCAGACCCCTGCTCCAACACAGGGTCAGTAGAGGTGCTGCTCTAACCAGGGTTTTACAGTCTGACCCCTGCTCCCACACAGGGTAAGTAGAGGTGCTGGTCTAACCAGGGTTTTACAGTCAGACCCCTGCTCCCAGACAGGGTCAGTAGAGGTGCTGGTCTAACCAGGGTTTTACAGTCAGACCCCTGCTCCCACACAGGGTCAGTAGAGGTGCTGGTCTAACCAGGGTTTTACAGTTAGACCCCTGCTCCCACACAGGGTCAGTAGAGGTGCTGGTCTAACCAGGATTTTACAGTTAGACCCCTGCTCCCACATAGGGTCAGTAGAGGTGCTGGTCTAACCAGGGTTTTACAGTCAGACCCCTGCTCCCACACATGGTCAGTAGAGGTGCTGGTCTAACCAGGGTTTTACAGTCGGACCCCTGCTCCCACACAGTGTCAGTAGAGGTGCTGGTCTAACCAGGGTTTTACAGTTAGACCCCTGCTCCCACACAAAGTCAGTAGAGTTGCTGTTCTAACCAGGGTTTTACAGTCAGACCCCTGCTCCCACACAGGGTCAGTAGAGGTGCTGGTCTAACCAGGGTTTTACAGTCAGACCCCTGCTCCCACACAGGGTCAGTAAAGTTGCTGGTCTAACCAGGGTTTTACAGTCAGACCCCTGTTCCCACACAGGGTCAGTAGAGGTGCTGGTCTAACCAGGGTTTTACAGTCAGACCCCTGCTCCCACACAGGGTCAGTAGAGGTGCTGGTCTAACCAGGGTTTTACAGTCAGACCCCTGCTCCCACACAGGGTCAGTAGAGGTGCTGGTCTAACCAGGGTTTTACAGTCAGACCCCTGCTCCCACACAGGGTCAGTAGAGGTGCTGGTCTAACCAGGGTTTTACAGTCAGACCCCTGCTCCCACACAGGGTCAGTAGAGGTGCTGGTCTAACCAGGGTTTTACAGTCAGACCCCTGCTCCCACACGGTGTCAGTAGAGGTGCTGGTCTAACCACGGTTTTACAGTTCGACCCCTGCTCCTACACAGGGTCAGTAGAGGTGCTGGTCTAACCTGGGTTTTACAGTCTGACCGCTGCTCCCACACAGGGTCTGTAGAGGTTCTGGTCTAACCAGGGTTTTACAGTCTGACCACTGATACCACACAGCGTCAGTAGAGGTGCTGGTCTAACCAGGGTTTTACAGTCAGACCCCTGCTCCCACACTGGGTAAGTAGAGGTGCTGGTCTAAACAGGGTTTTACAGTCAGACCCCTGCTCCCAAACAGGATCAGTAGAGGTGCTGGTCTAACCAGGGTTTTACAGTTAGACCTCTGCTCCCACACAGGGTCAGTAGAGGTGCTGGTCTAACCAGGGTTTTACAGTCAGACCCCTGCTCCCACACAGGGTCAGTAGAGGTGCTGCTCTAACCAGGGTTTTACAGTCAGACCCCTGCTCCCACACAGGATCAGTAGAGGTGCTGGTCTAACCAGGGTTTTACAGTCAGACCCCTGCTCCCACACATGGTCAGTAGAGGTGCTGGTCTAACCAGGGTTTTACAGTCAGACCCCTGCTCCCCCACAGGGTCAGTAGAGGTGCTGGTCTAACCAGGGTTTTACATTCAGACCCCTGCTCCCACACAGGGTCAGTAGAGGTGCTGGTCTAACCAGGGTTTTACAGTCAGACCCCTGCTCACACACAGGGTCAGTAGAGGTGATGGTCTAAACAGGGTTTTACAGTCAGACCCCTGCTCCCTCACAGGGTCAGTAGAGGTGCTGGTCTAACCAGGGTTTTACAGTCAGACCCCTGCTCCCACACATGGTCAGGAGAGGTTCTGGTCTAACCAGAGTTTTACAGTCAGACCCCTGCTCCCACACACGGTCAGTAGAGGTGCTGGTCTAACCAGGGTTTTACAGTCAGACCCCTGCTCCAACACAGGGTCAGTAGAGGTGTTCGTCTAACCAGGGTTTTACAGTCAGACCCCTGCTCCCACACAGGATCAGTAGAGGTGCTGGTCTAACCAGGGTTTTACAGTCAGACCCCTGCTCCCACACAGGGTCAGTAGAGGTGCTGGTCTAACCAGGGTTTTACAGTCAGACCCCTGCTCCCACACAGGGTCAGTAGAGGTGCTGGTCTAACCAGGGTTTTACAGTCAGACCCCTGCTCCCACACAGTGTCAGTAGAGGTGCTGGTCTAACCAGGGTTTTACAGTCAGACCCCTGCTCCCACACAGGGTCAGTAGAGTTGCTGGTCTAACCAGGGTTTTACAGTCAGACCCCTGCTCCCACACAGGGTCAGTAGAGGTGCTGGTCTAACCAGGGTTTTACATTCAGACCCCTGCTCCCACACAGGGTCAGTAGAGGTGCTGGTCTAACCAGGGTTTTACAGTCAGACCCCTGCTCCCACACAGGGTCAGTAGAGGTGCGGGTCTAACCAGGGTTTTACAGTCAGACCCCTGCTCCCACTCAGGGTCAGTAGAGGTGCTGGTCTAACCAGGGTTTTACAGTCAGACCCCTGCTCCCACACAGGGTCTGTAGAGGTGCTGGTCTAACCAGGGTTTTACAGTCTGACCCCTGCTCCCACACATGGTCAGTAGAGGTGCTGGTCTAACCAGGGTTTTACAGTCAGACCCCTACTCCCACACAGGGTCATGAGAGGTGCTGGTCTAACCAGGGTTTTACATTCAGACCCCTGCTCCCACACAGGGTCAGTAGAGGTGCTGGTCTAACCAGGGATTTACAGTCAGACCCCTGCTCCCACACAGGGTCAGTAGAGGTGCTGGTCTAACCAGGGTTTTACAGTCAGACCCCTGCTCCCACACAGTGTCAGTAGAGGTGCTGGTCTAACCAGGGTTTTACTGTCAGACCACTGCTCCCACACAAAGTCAGTAGAGGTGCTGGACTGACCAGGGTTTTACAGTTAGACCCCTGCTCCCACACAGGGTCAGTAGAGGTGCTGGTCTACCCAGCGTTTTACAGTTAGACCCCTGCTCCCACACAGGGTCAGTAGAGTTGCTGGTCTACCCAGGGTTTTACAGTCAGACCCCTGCTCCCACACAGGGTCAGTAGAGGTGCTGGTCTAACCAGGGTTTTACAGTCAGACCCCTGCTCCCACACAGGGTCAGTAGAGGTGCTGGTCTAACCAGGGTTTTACAGTCAGACCCCTGCTCCCACACAGGGTCAGTAGAGGTGCTGGTTTAACCAGGGTTTTACAGTCAGACCCCTGCTCCCACACAGGGTCAGTAGAGGTGCTGGTCTAACCAGGGTTTTACAGTCAGACCCCTGCTCCCACACAGGGTCAGTAGAGGTGCTGGTCTAACCAGGGTTTTACAGTCAGTCCCCGGCTCCCTCACAGGGTCAGTAGAGGTGCTGGTCTACCAAGCGTTTTACAGTGAGACCCCTGCTCCCACACAGGGTCAGTAGAGGTGCTGGTCTAACCAGGGTTTTACAGTCAGACCCCTGCTCCCACACAGGGTCAGTAGAGGTGCTGGTCTAACCAGGGTTTTACAGTCTGACCCCTGCTCCCACACACGGTAAGTAGAGGTTCTGGTCTAACCAGGGTTTTACAGTCAGACCCCTGCTCCCACACAGGGTCAGTAGAGGTGCTGGTCTAACCAGGGTTTTACAGTCAGACCCCTGCTCCCACACAGGGTCAGTAGAGGTGCTGGTCTAACCAGGGTTTTACATTCAGACCCCTGCTCCCACACAGGGTCAGTAGAGGTGCTGGTCTAACCAGGGTTTTACAGTCAGACCCCTGCTCCCACACAGGGTCAGTAGAGGTGCTGGTCTAACCAGGGTTTTACAGTCAGGCCCCTGCTCCCACACATGGTCAGTAGAGGTGCTGGTCTAACCAGGGTTTTACAGTCAGACCCCTGCTCCCACACAGGGTCAGTAGAGGTGCTGGTCTAACCAGGGTTTTACAGTCAGACCCCTGCTACCACACAGGGTCAGTAGAGGTGCTGGTCTAACCAGGGTTTTACAGTCAGACCCCTGCTCCCACACAGGGTCATGAGAGGTGCTGGTCTAACCAGGGTTTTACAGTCAGACCCCTGCTCCAACACAGGGTCAGTAGAGGTGCTGCTCTAACCAGGGTTTTACAGTCTGACCCCTGCTCCCACACAGGGTAAGTAGAGGTGCTGGTCTAACCAGGGTTTTACAGTCAGACCCCTGCTCCCAGACAGGGTCAGTAGAGGTGCTGGTCTAACCAGGGTTTTACAGTCAGACCCCTGCTCCCACACAGGGTCAGTAGAGGTGCTGGTCTAACCAGGGTTTTACAGTTAGACCCCTGCTCCCACACAGGGTCAGTAGAGGTGCTGGTCTAACCAGGATTTTACAGTTAGACCCCTGCTCCCACATAGGGTCAGTAGAGGTGCTGGTCTAACCAGGGTTTTACAGTCAGACCCCTGCTCCCACACATGGTCAGTAGAGGTGCTGGTCTAACCAGGGTTTTACAGTCGGACCCCTGCTCCCACACAGTGTCAGTAGAGGTGCTGGTCTAACCAGGGTTTTACAGTTAGACCCCTGCTCCCACACAAAGTCAGTAGAGTTGCTGTTCTAACCAGGGTTTTACAGTCAGACCCCTGCTCCCACACAGGGTCAGTAGAGGTGCTGGTCTAACCAGGGTTTTACAGTCAGACCCCTGCTCCCACACAGGGTCAGTAAAGTTGCTGGTCTAACCAGGGTTTTACAGTCAGACCCCTGTTCCCACACAGGGTCAGTAGAGGTGCTGGTCTAACCAGGGTTTTACAGTCAGACCCCTGCTCCCACACAGGGTCAGTAGAGGTGCTGGTCTAACCAGGGTTTTACAGTCAGACCCCTGCTCCCACACAGGGTCAGTAGAGGTGCTGGTCTAACCAGGGTTTTACAGTCAGACCCCTGCTCCCACACAGGGTCAGTAGAGGTGCTGGTCTAACCAGGGTTTTACAGTCAGACCCCTGCTCCCACACAGGGTCAGTAGAGGTGCTGGTCTAACCAGGGTTTTACAGTCAGACCCCTGCTCCCACACAGGGTCAGTAGAGGTGCTGGTCTAACCAGGGTTTTACAGTCAGACCCCTGCTCCCACACAGGGTCAGTAGAGGTGCTGGTCTAACCAGGGTTTTACAGTCAGACCCCTGCTCCCACACAGGGTCAGTAGAGGTGCTGGTCTAACCAGGGTTTTACAGTCAGACCCCTGCTCCCACACGGTGTCAGTAGAGGTGCTGGTCTAACCACGGTTTTACAGTTCGACCCCTGCTCCTACACAGGGTCAGTAGAGGTGCTGGTCTAACCTGGGTTTTACAGTCTGACCGCTGCTCCCACACAGGGTCTGTAGAGGTTCTGGTCTAACCAGGGTTTTACAGTCTGACCACTGATACCACACAGCGTCAGTAGAGGTGCTGGTCTAACCAGGGTTTTACAGTCAGACCCCTGCTCCCACACTGGGTAAGTAGAGGTGCTGGTCTAAACAGGGTTTTACAGTCAGACCCCTGCTCCCAAACAGGATCAGTAGAGGTGCTGGTCTAACCAGGGTTTTACAGTTAGACCTCTGCTCCCACACAGGGTCAGTAGAGGTGCTGGTCTAACCAGGGTTTTACAGTCAGACCCCTGCTCCCACACAGGGTCAGTAGAGGTGCTGCTCTAACCAGGGTTTTACAGTCAGACCCCTGCTCCCACACAGGATCAGTAGAGGTGCTGGTCTAACCAGGGTTTTACAGTCAGACCCCTGCTCCCACACATGGTCAGTAGAGGTGCTGGTCTAACCAGGGTTTTACAGTCAGACCCCTGCTCCCCCACAGGGTCAGTAGAGGTGCTGGTCTAACCAGGGTTTTACATTCAGACCCCTGCTCCCACACAGGGTCAGTAGAGGTGCTGGTCTAACCAGGGTTTTACAGTCAGACCCCTGCTCCCACACAGGGTCAGTAGAGGTGATGGTCTAAACAGGGTTTTACAGTCAGACCCCTGCTCCCTGACAGGGTCAGTAGAGGTGCTGGTCTAACCAGGGTTTTACAGTCAGACCCCTGCTCCCACACATGGTCAGGAGAGGTTCTGGTCTAACCAGAGTTTTACAGTCAGACCCCTGCTCCCACACACGGTCAGTAGAGGTGCTGGTCTAACCAGGGTTTTACAGTCAGACCCCTGCTCCAACACAGGGTCAGTAGAGGTGTTGGTCTAACCAGGGTTTTACAGTCAGACCCCTGCTCCCACACAGGATCAGTAGAGGTGCTGGTCTAACCAGGGTTTTACAGTCAGACCCCTGCTCCCACACAGGGTCAGTAGAGGTGCTGGTCTAACCAGGGTTTTACAGTCAGACCCCTGCTCCCACACAGGGTCAGTAGAGGTGCTGGTCTAACCAGGGTTTTACAGTCAGACCCCTGCTCCCACACAGTGTCAGTAGAGGTGCTGGTCTAACCAGGGTTTTACAGTCAGACCCCTGCTCCCACACAGGGTCAGTAGAGTTGCTGGTCTAACCAGGGTTTTACAGTCAGACCCCTGCTCCCACACAGGGTCAGTAGAGGTGCTGGTCTAACCAGGGTTTTACATTCAGACCCCTGCTCCCACACAGGGTCAGTAGAGGTGCTGGTCTAACCAGGGTTTTACAGTCAGACCCCTGCTCCCACACAGGGTCAGTAGAGGTGCTGGTCTAACCAGGGTTTTACAGTCAGACCCCTGCTCCCACACAGGGTCAGTAGAGGTGCTGGTCTAACCAGGGTTTTACAGTCAGACCCCTGCTCCCACACAGGGTCTGTAGAGGTGCTGGTCTAACCAGGGTTTTACAGTCTGACCCCTGCTCCCACACATGGTCAGTAGAGGTGCTGGTCTAACCAGGGTTTTACAGTCAGACCCCTACTCCCACACAGGGTCATGAGAGGTGCTGGTCTAACCAGGGTTTTACATTCAGACCCCTGCTCCCACACAGGGTCAGTAGAGGTGCTGGTCTAACCAGGGATTTACAGTCAGACCCCTGCTCCCACACAGGGTCAGTAGAGGTGCTGGTCTAACCAGGGTTTTACAGTCAGACCCCTGCTCCCACACAGTGTCAGTAGAGGTGCTGGTCTAACCAGGGTTTTACTGTCAGACCACTGCTCCCACACAAAGTCAGTAGAGGTGCTGGACTGACCAGGGTTTTACAGTTAGACCCCTGCTCCCACACAGGGTCAGTAGAGGTGCTGGTCTACCCAGCGTTTTACAGTTAGACCCCTGCTCCCACACAGGGTCAGTAGAGTTGCTGGTCTACCCAGGGTTTTACAGTCAGACCCCTGCTCCCACACAGGGTCAGTAGAGGTGCTGGTCTAACCAGGGTTTTACAGTCAGACCCCTGCTCCCACACAGGGTCAGTAGAGGTGCTGGTCTAACCAGGGTTTTACAGTCAGACCCCTGCTCCCACACAGGGTCAGTAGAGGTGCTGGTTTAACCAGGGTTTTACAGTCAGACCCCTGCTCCCACACAGGGTCAGTAGAGGTGCTGGTCTAACCAGGGTTTTACAGTCAGACCCCTGCTCCCACACAGGGTCAGTAGAGGTGCTGGTCTAACCAGGGTTTTACAGTCAGTCCCCGGCTCCCTCACAGGGTCAGTAGAGGTGCTGGTCTACCCAGCGTTTTACAGTGAGACCCCTGCTCCCACACAGGGTCAGTAGAGGTGCTGGTCTAACCAGGGTTTTACAGTCAGACCCCTGCTCCCACACAGGGTCAGTAGAGGTGCTGGTCTAACCAGGGTTTTACAGTCTGACCCCTGCTCCCACACACGGTAAGTAGAGGTTCTGGTCTAACCAGGGTTTTACAGTCAGACCCCTGCTCCCACACAGGGTCAGTAGAGGTGCTGGTCTAACCAGGGTTTTACAGTCAGACCCCTGCTCCCACACAGGGTCAGTAGAGGTGCTGGTCTAACCAGGGTTTTACAGTCAGACCCCTGCTCCCACACAGGGTCAGTAGAGGTGCTGGTCTAACCAGGGTTTTACAGTCAGGCCCCTGCTCCCACACATGGTCAGTAGAGGTGCTGGTCTAACCAGGGTTTTACAGTCAGACCCCTGCTCCCACACAGGGTCATGAGAGGTGCTGGTCTAACCAGGGTTTTACAGTTAGACCCCTGCTCCCACACAGGGTCAGTAGAGGTGCTCGTCTAACCAGGGTTTTACAGTCACACCCCTGCTCCCACACATGGTCAGTAGAGGTGCTGGTCTAACCAGGGTTTTACAGTCAGACCCCTGCTCCCACACAGGGTCAGTAGAGGTGCTGGTCTAACCAGGGTTTTACAGTCAGACCCCTGCTCCCACACATGGTCAGTAGAGGTGCTGGTCTAACCAGGGTTTTACAGTCAGACCCCTGCTCCCACACAGGGTCAGTAGAGGTGCTGGTCTAACCAGGGTTTTACAGTCAGACCCCTGCTCCCACACATGGTCAGTAGAGGTGCTGGTCTAACCAGGGTTTTACAGTCAGACCCCTGCTCCCACACAGGGTCAGTAGAGGTGCTGGTCTAACCAGGGTTTTACAGTTAGACCCCTGCTCCCACACAGGGTCAGTAGAGGTGCTGGTCTAACCAGGGATTTACAGTCAGACCCCTGCTCCCACACAGGGTCAGTAGAGGTGCTGGTCTAACCAGGGTTTTACAGTCAGACCCCTGCTCCCACACAGTGTCAGTAGAGGTGCTGGTCTAACCAGGGTTTTACAGTTAGACCCCTGCTCCCACACAAAGTCAGTAGAGGTGCTGGTCTAACCAGGGTTTTACAGTCAGACCCCTGCTCCCACACAGGGTCAGTAGAGGTGCTGGTCTAACCAGGGTTTTACAGTCAGACCCCTGCTCCCACACAGGATCAGTAGAGGTGCTGGTCTAACCAGGGTTTTACAGTCTGACCACTGATACCACACAGCGTCAGTAGAGGTGCTGGTCTAACCAGGGTTTTACAGTCAGACCCCTGCTCCCACACTGGGTAAGTAGAGGTGCTGGTCTAAACAGGGTTTTACAGTCAGACCCCTGCTCCCAAACAGGATCAGTAGAGGTGCTGGTCTAACCAGGGTTTTACAGTTAGACCTCTGCTCCCACACAGGGTCAGTAGAGGTGCTGGTCTAACCAGGGTTTTACAGTCAGACCCCTGCTCCCACACAGGGTCAGTAGAGGTGCTGCTCTAACCAGGGTTTTACAGTCAGACCCCTGCTCCCACACAGGATCAGTAGAGGTGCTGGTCTAACCAGGGTTTTACAGTCAGACCCCTGCTCCCACACATGGTCAGTAGAGGTGCTGGTCTAACCAGGGTTTTACAGTCAGACCCCTGCTCCCCCACAGGGTCAGTAGAGGTGCTGGTCTAACCAGGGTTTTACATTCAGACCCCTGCTCCCACACAGGGTCAGTAGAGGTGCTGGTCTAACCAGGGTTTTACAGTCAGACCCCTGCTCCCACACAGGGTCAGTAGAGGTGATGGTCTAAACAGGGTTTTACAGTCAGACCCCTGCTCCCTCACAGGGTCAGTAGAGGTGCTGGTCTAACCAGGGTTTTACAGTCAGACCCCTGCTCCCACACATGGTCAGGAGAGGTTCTGGTCTAACCAGAGTTTTACAGTCAGACCCCTGCTCCCACACACGGTCAGTAGAGGTGCTGGTCTAACCAGGGTTTTACAGTCAGACCCCTGCTCCAACACAGGGTCAGTAGAGGTGTTGGTCTAACCAGGGTTTTACAGTCAGACCCCTGCTCCCACACAGGATCAGTAGAGGTGCTGGTCTAACCAGGGTTTTACAGTCAGACCCCTGCTCCCACACAGGGTCAGTAGAGGTGCTGGTCTAACCAGGGTTTTACAGTCAGACCCCTGCTCCCACACAGGGTCAGTAGAGGTGCTGGTCTAACCAGGGTTTTACAGTCAGACCCCTGCTCCCACACAGTGTCAGTAGAGGTGCTGGTCTAACCAGGGTTTTACAGTCAGACCCCTGCTCCCACACAGGGTCAGTAGAGTTGCTGGTCTAACCAGGGTTTTACAGTCAGACCCCTGCTCCCACACAGGGTCAGTAGAGGTGCTGGTCTAACCAGGGTTTTACATTCAGACCCCTGCTCCCACACAGGGTCAGTAGAGGTGCTGGTCTAACCAGGGTTTTACAGTCAGACCCCTGCTCCCACACAGGG
Source organism: Hypanus sabinus (assembly GCF_030144855.1). Classification (NCBI taxonomy): domain Eukaryota; kingdom Metazoa; phylum Chordata; class Chondrichthyes; order Myliobatiformes; family Dasyatidae; genus Hypanus; species Hypanus sabinus. Next base: position 114,504 of record NW_026781420.1, on the reverse strand, counting down.
TCAGTAGAGGTGCTGGTCTAACCAGGGTTTTACAGTCAGACCCCTGCTCCCACACAGGGTCAGTAGAGGTGCTGGTCTAACCAGGGTTTTACAGTCAGACCCCTGCTCCCACACAGGGTCTGTAGAGGTGCTGGTCTAACCAGGGTTTTACAGTCTGACCCCTGCTCCCACACATGGTCAGTAGAGGTGCTGGTCTAACCAGGGTTTTACAGTCAGACCCCTACTCCCACACAGGGTCATGAGAGGTGCTGGTCTAACCAGGGTTTTACATTCAGACCCCTGCTCCCACACAGGGTCAGTAGAGGTGCTGGTCTAACCAGGGATTTACAGTCAGACCCCTGCTCCCACACAGGGTCAGTAGAGGTGCTGGTCTAACCAGGGTTTTACAGTCAGACCCCTGCTCCCACACAGTGTCAGTAGAGGTGCTGGTCTAACCAGGGTTTTACTGTCAGACCACTGCTCCCACACAAAGTCAGTAGAGGTGCTGGACTGACCAGGGTTTTACAGTTAGACCCCTGCTCCCACACAGGGTCAGTAGAGGTGCTGGTCTACCCAGCGTTTTACAGTTAGACCCCTGCTCCCACACAGGGTCAGTAGAGTTGCTGGTCTACCCAGGGTTTTACAGTCAGACCCCTGCTCCCACACAGGGTCAGTAGAGGTGCTGGTCTAACCAGGGTTTTACAGTCAGACCCCTGCTCCCACACAGGGTCAGTAGAGGTGCTGGTCTAACCAGGGTTTTACAGTCAGACCCCTGCTCCCACACAGGGTCAGTAGAGGTGCTGGTTTAACCAGGGTTTTACAGTCAGACCCCTGCTCCCACACAGGGTCAGTAGAGGTGCTGGTCTAACCAGGGTTTTACAGTCAGACCCCTGCTCCCACACAGGGTCAGTAGAGGTGCTGGTCTAACCAGGGTTTTACAGTCAGTCCCCGGCTCCCTCACAGGGTCAGTAGAGGTGCTGGTCTACCCAGCGTTTTACAGTGAGACCCCTGCTCCCACACAGGGTCAGTAGAGGTGCTGGTCTAACCAGGGTTTTACAGTCAGACCCCTGCTCCCACACAGGGTCAGTAGAGGTGCTGGTCTAACCAGGGTTTTACAGTCTGACCCCTGCTCCCACACACGGTAAGTAGGGGTTCTGGTCTAACCAGGGTTTTACAGTCAGACCCCTGCTCCCACACAGGGTCAGTAGAGGTGCTGGTCTAACCAGGGTTTTACAGTCAGACCCCTGCTCCCACACAGGGTCAGTAGAGGTGCTGGTCTAACCAGGGTTTTACATTCAGACCCCTGCTCCCACACAGGGTCAGTAGAGGTGCTGGTCTAACCAGGGTTTTACAGTCAGACCCCTGCTCCCACACAGGGTCAGTAGAGGTGCTGGTCTAACCAGGGTTTTACAGTCAGGCCCCTGCTCCCACACATGGTCAGTAGAGGTGCTGGTCTAACCAGGGTTTTACAGTTAGACCCCTGCTCCCACACAGGGTCAGTAGAGGTGCTCGTCTAACCAGGGTTTTACAGTCACACCCCTGCTCCCACACATGGTCAGTAGAGGTGCTGGTCTAACCAGGGTTTTACAGTCAGACCCCTGCTCCCACACAGGGTCATGAGAGGTGCTGGTCTAACCAGGGTTTTACAGTCAGACCCCTGCTCCAACACAGGGTCAGTAGAGGTGCTGGTCTAACCAGGGTTTTACAGTCAGACCCCTGCTCCCACACATGGTCAGTAGAGGTGCTGGTCTAACCAGGGTTTTACAGTCAGACCCCTGCTCCCACACAGGGTCAGTAGAGGTGCTGGTCTAACCAGGGTTTTACAGTCAGACCCCTGGCTTGTGTTGCCGCATTGAGGTTGCTTTTCATGGAAGATGGCGGGACAGCTCAATAGCATGGTAGTTAGTGTAACATAATTACACTGTGAACAATGCAGCTTCAATTCCCACTGTCTGTCTGTGAGGAGTTTGCATGTTCTCCCTATGACTGTGTGCCTTTCCTCTGGGTGCCATTCCAGATGAGCTTTATTTGTCACGGGTCCATCGAGACATTGAAACACACAATGCAATGTGTCACCTACATCAATGTCTGATCACAGTCTGAGGATGTGCTGGGGACACATTCCCCATGTCACCACACCAGCAGAACCCTAACCCAAACATCTTTGGAATGTGGGAGGAAACCGGAGCACCAGGAGAAAGCCACAGGGAAGACATCCAAACTCCTTACAGATATCAGGAGGGAACTGAACTCCCAACATGATCTGGTCTCATCCTAACCTCAAAGCTATCATGTCATCTTGAGTTAGTAGGTTAATTGGTCACATTGAGGTAATTTGGTGGCACAGGCTTGTTAGGCTGTATCTCTAAGTTATAAAAAAATAAATATATATTTCTGTCTGAATCCCCTTAGATATACGACTCTTGCTTCTTCTGGGACAATGCCAAAGATCCAAGCATTATGTCCCTGTCCCAAGTTGGCATCCAATTCCCTGGGCTGCAGTTAAACTTGAAGTATTTACACAGGTACGTAGGCGCACACATTGTGTCACCGTGTCGATAGACAGCTCAGCACTGTGTCATAGTCCATAGATCACTGCCTCCCCACCGTGGCACTCCATACTGAGACTGGGTCTCTGGTCTTATGGATGGGGAGTGGGGAGGGGCAGGGGTAAAGGGGAACTGCACTGTGAGAGCGACAGTACTGAGGGAGTGCTTCAGGGTTGGTACTGAGGGGGCTGTGGCAGATCAAGGGATGGGGAGGGGTGGGGTGAAGCTGATAGAGGTGGCAGTCAGTGGGGGAGGGGTATTTCAGGGGATGTCTGTATGACTGTAGAACCATCCATGCTCCCCCCCTCTACAGGGTGTCGTACCAGTCGGAATTCGACCTGCGGACCCTGGATCCCGAGGGAGTGATCTTCTATGGAGACAAAGAAAATGGAATAAATTGGTTCATGCTGGCTCTGAGGGACGGTCATCCTGAGATTCAGCTGGCTAGCAAGCATTGCCTCACTGCTGTCTCATCTGGACAAGTCCTCAATGACGGCAAATGGAGGAGGGTGAGTCAGAGAGGGCCGACGTGTCCATTCAGCCAATCACACATTGCGTCCCTAATCCAGGAACCAGATGAGGCCCTTCACCCCTCTGGACTGGTCCTGTCTGTCGGTGACTGCTCATCACCCTGCTCCCTTCCCCAGATCTCTGCCCCTCCCACTTGGGACCACTGTGACTGTTTGCTGCTGGCGGTGCAGGGGGGGTTGGGGCATTTGCCCCACCTTAACCATGGGGTGAGGAGCTACCAGGGTGAGGCTTAGTGACCAATCTCTTGTTACTGACCCCTCCCACCATGACAGCCCCAGAACTCCACACCCTGCACCCCACTGTCTTGCTCCTGATGAGAGGACTCTGGCCTGGAGTGGGCAGGGTTCTGTAGCACAGCATGGATTACAGAAGGTGAGGTGTGCACATATAATGTAGTGGTGTAATGCCATTCACATACATCACACACAAAGTGTGCACAACTATAGCAGAGTGCCTAGACTTTTGCACAGTACTGTGTTTGACAACGTGGAGCAGAGACTGAGATTGTAAATGGCAGGAGCAAAGGATGCTGGGAATGGTGAGGGCGGAGCGCCATGGGAGGGGTGTAGGACAGGTGGCAGCGAAGGAATGCCTGGGGTAGGGTGTAGTGCGGGTGCAAACTCACCCAGCCCTGAGACACAGGCAAGGTCATTTGATTCCATTTTTCATCTTTACAGAATAACTCTCTGGTGCTTCCCGCTCCCTCCCCTCTCCCTGCCCCCTTCTCACTCTCAGTCCACAATAGAGAACCAGATCAGAATCAGGTTTATCATCAGAATCGGGTTTATTATCACCGGCCCGTGATGTGAAATTTGTTAACTTAGCAGCAGCAGTGCAATGCAATACATACTCTAGCAGAGAGAAAAAATAATGATAATAATAAATAAAATAAAACATGACAATAAATAAACAAGTAAATCAATTACATGTATTGAATAGATTGTTAAAAATGTGCAAAAACAGAAATACTGTATATTAAAAGAAGTGAGATATTGTCCAAAGCTTCAAAGTCCATTCAGGAATTGGATGGCAGAGGGGAAGAAGCTGTTCCTGAATCGCTGAGTACGTGCCTTCAGGCTTCTGTACCTCCTCCCTGATGGTAACAGTGAGAAAAGGGCTTGCACTGGGTGTTGGAGGTCCTTAATAATGGATGCTGCCTTTCTGAGATACTCTTCCCTAAAGATGTCCTGGGTACTTTGTAGGCTAGTGCTCAAGATGGAGCCGACTAGATTTACAACCCTCTGCAGCTTCTTTCAATCCTGTGCAGTAGCCCCTCCATACCAGACAGCAATGCAGGTACAACTATAGAAGTTTTTGAGTGTATTTGTTGACATGCCAAATCGCTTCAAACTCCTAATAAAGTATAGCCGCTGTCTTGCCTTCTTTATGTGTTGGGACCAGGTTAGATCCTCAGAGATCTTGGCAACCAGGAACTTGAAGCTGCTCACTCTCTCCATTTCTGACCCCACTATGGGGACTGGTACGTGTTCCTTCATCTTGCCCTTCCTGAAGTCCACAATCAGCCTTTTTGTCTTACTGACGTTGAGTGCGGGTTGTTGCTGTGGCACTAGTTGGCATATCTCGCTCCTGTATGCCTTCTCGTCACCACCTGAGATTCAACAATGTTTGTATCATCAGCAAATTTGTAGATGGTATTTGAGTTATGCTGAGTGTTACATGGTGGGCAACAATGAATATAGGATTGAGTCAGGTTTTATAAACAAATAAACATTTATTAAACTCTGCTCAACAAAAGTGAAAAGTAAACAAACGACTAACTTAAGCGGAAGTTAACTGCTGTACAGCAATTTAACAAACAGCCAAACTCTGGAATAGTTCTTAAAGTGGTAAATTCGAACACAGACTTAAAGTGGTAAATACAGTCAGTAAGGAGAGACTTCCCTGAAAACTGATTCCTTCGAAGATGTGACTTTACTGCTGATCTCATCCGAGAGATGCCTTGTACAAAGGATTCACGATGAAGGAAATAAAACAGCTTAAAGGAACTGACATTTTTGCTGGAGGGTGAACACTGCACAACCCTTCCTGATCATGCAGGGGGTATCTCAGATGCAGACCACTATTCCTGAATGAAGATTCAATAAGGTCGATCCTTTATAAAACCACCAAATGACAACAACTTCACTCAATCCTTTGGGTTCCTGTACTTTGTGTAAAGTCTTCACTCTCCAATACTAGACTGTAGAGGTAACAAAGGTACAATAGACAAGAACTGGGTTTGCACCTTACAATAGAAAGTAAAAACTCCACTTTAAAACAAAACTGTGTCATGAGACAAAAACGCAGCAAGACTAGCTAACAAACTAACCACATGACAACAGGGGCTTCCTCTTATATACCTGTTGAAACATGACATCACGTGACCTCACACCAATGGGAAAATTACATCACCCCGCCATCACAAGACAATTACATCATGCTCACAAGATACTCAATTACATCATGGTCATAAGACAGTCACAAGATACCCACAGGGTATGTAACACTAGCCACGCAATCATGTGGATACAAAGAGTAGAGCAGTGGGCTAAGCACACTGGGGTGTGCCAGTGTTGATCATCAGCAAAGAGGAGATGTTATCACCAATCCACACAGATTGTGGTCTTCCGTTTAGGACGTCAAGGATCCAATTACAGAGGGAGGTACAGGGCCCAGGTACTGCAACTTCTCAATCAGGATTGTGGGAATGATGGTATTAAATGCTGAGCTATAGTTGATGAACAGCGTCCTGACATAGGTGTTTGTGTTGTCTAGGTGGTCTAAAGCTGTGCGGAGAGCCACTGAGATTGCATCTGCCATTTACCTATTGTGATGATAGGTGAATTGCAATGGGTCCAGGTCCTTGCTGAGGCAGGAGTTCAGTCTAGTCATTACCAACCTCTCAAAGCATTTCACTCACATATGTCATGAAATTTGTTTTTTTTTGCAGCAGTACCGGACAATGCATACAGTACTCTGCAAAAGTCTTAAGCACCCTCGCAATACATGTTTGTCTAAGACTTTTGCACGCTGCTGTAGAAATACAGTATACTATATAATATAGCTACTACATAGACATCAATAGCATAGTCAATTTTAAATTGTCCCATTCAGGCTTAAAGATTTAATCGCTGTGGAGGATTTCTTATTGTTGTGGGATAATGTCTTTCCTGACCGGGGTGGGGTCACTCAGCTCGACAGGTGAGACCTGTGGCTGTGAAACAATCTCAGGTTCTGGGGCCTCCTCCACGCTGGTTGTAGGAGTTGACTCTTGGACAGCTCTGGAACCTTTCTCCTAGGCGTGTTGGCATCCCGTACAGCGAATGGCAGGCTGCTCGATCTGCTGACCTACCCAGGCCGCCAGACAAAGCTTCGAGCCTACACTTTCACTTTGGCCACACCTTGACACTTTCGCGTCCAGCTTGGAAGGAACAACTCTCAATTCCCACAAAGCAATCTCAGTCAAGGTCAAGTTGATCCCAGTGCTGGTAAAACTGGGGGTATTGGAGTTTCTGCTGCACATTCCAGCCATTTTGGGGGTCATGTAGACCTGAGAGAGTGTAGGGTTTTTTCTGATTTCCCTTTGGATCATCTTTGCTGTAATAGGGAGACTTTCAATTTCCAAGAGGAGAGTCCCCTTTTGTAAATGTCTTGTGTATTTTCTGTTTCAAGGGTAAATGGGACAATCCATCAGCATTTCCCTGATGTATCATCCTCTTGAATTTGATCTTGTCCTCCAAGAAACAGACCCCATCTCTGCATTCCTGTTCTGCTCTTAGTGAGACACCCTTTTGTGGATTGAAAATTTATACCAGTGGTTGATGATCAGTAATGAGGGTAAAATCCCTCCCATACAGGTATTGGTTGAAATGCTTTACCTCCCAAACCAGAGTCAATGCCTTTCTGTCAATCTACATAATTTTTCTCTGCAGCAATAAGGGAACGTGATGCAAAGGCTATGGGCGTTCATTTCCATTACTCATAGCATGACTGCTATACCATAAGGTGAGGAGTCATTGGCAAGATTCACTGCGCACTGTGAATATGTGAGTACAATGTCAGATGTCACAATTTTCTTTGCCTTTTTGGAAAACCACCTCACACTGCTATTTCTTCCCAGTCTGCAGTAATGAGTTCAAGGGGTGGAGCACAATAGCCAGGTTTGGCAGGAACTTGTTACAGTAATTGACAAATCTTAAAAAGGACCACAACTGACACATATCCTTTGCCCTTGGAGCATCCACCACTGCTTGACTTTTCTCAGTACACTTGTGTAAACCTTGTATGTCAGTGGTGTGACCACAGTAAGCGATGCTTGGTTTAAAAAATTCACACATGTTGCAGCGTGCTCTCCACCCATAATCTTCTAATCCTTTTAATATTGTCTTGAGATTTTGGAGTTGTTCCTTGTCATTCTTACCAGTAACAATGATGTAATTCAGTTAACACTGAGTGCCTGGGCAGCTTTGGTCTATAGCTTTCTGCCAGAGTGTAGGAGCAGATTCTACACCAAAAATACACCTATTATAGTGATAAAGCCCTTTGTGAGTTGTTATGGTGACAAACACATTGGACTCTACTTCCATCTCCGTCCATAGGTAGGCCTCTGCTATGTCACTTTGCTGAATGGTTTCCCTCCAGAAAGGTTTGCAAAGATATCCTCATGGGCAAATTTTTCAGTATTAGGTTGATGGTGACCTTAAAATCACCATAAATCATGACAGACCTCTTTTTCTAGGCTACTGGGACCACAGGTGTTGCCCATGGAGCCCATCAAATCTTGGAAATAATTTCTTCAGCCTCCATGTGATCTAGCTCACTGGCTACTTTTTCACAGATAGAATAAGGAACCAGATGGACTTTGTAAAACTTGGTATGGCATTTTCATTTAACACTATTTAACCCTTCATATGCTTGAGTTTTCCAATGCCATCCTTGAACACTGCTGTGGCATCATCCAGTACCTTTCTTAATTTTCCTTCAGTGACAATATTGCAGGGTATGTGGCATGCAAATAGTGGATGGGTCTCCAATCAAGTTAGCTCAGCCGATCAGAGTCCCACGATTCTGACCCTCCTATTTTTACTTCACACATCCAATGTGGTGCCTTTGTTGTATTTTGCTGTTAAAAGTCATTCGCAGAGGAGTTAGCTTTTCTCCAGTATAGGTTCTTAGTTGGATATCTACAGGCTTTGAAATGCCATTTAAACTCTTTTTGTGGAATAACTGGAACAGCTGACCCAGTGTCCAATTTCATTTTAATTAATTTTCTATTGACTTCTGGTGTAAGCCGTAATTCATGTGTATTGTTAGTTTTCACATGGTAACTCTCAAGCTTGCTCAGTCCTGTGTCACTGTCATCATTAGACTTGACTTGAATTGAATTATCAGATTTTTCATCAGCAGCATGCAGATTACTGCTCTTTTTGAAATTGCAACTTGACTTTTTATATTTTTCTCCTCCTTGTGCAGTCCATATGTTTTGTCTGCCTGGAATGCTCTTTGTATGTGTCCTACTTTGTTGTGCTTCCTGCAAGTTTTGCCTTTAAACCTACATTAGTCTGGTCTGGTGTACATAGGCCCCTGCCACAACAGTAACACAATTTGTTTAACCTGGCAGATTCCTGTTTAGATGTTGCAATTTTGTTCATGAACACTTTCATTTCTGACTGCAACTCAATTGTGTCTTTGGCTGCTGTTTCCAGTGAGACAGCAATTTCAAATACTCTTTTAAATGAGAGTTGTACTTCAGTTAGGAGCCATTTTTGAATACTTTCCTCTAAGATTCCACAAACTAAATGATCTTTCAGTACTTAATTAAGCCCATTTCTGAACTGATAATGTTCAAACAATCTCTTCAATTCAGCCATTTAGGTTGAAATGGACTCCCTCTCTTTTTGATTCCATTTATGAAACCTAAAGCATTCTTCAGTCAGAAATGGCTTTGGTTTCAAATGTTCCTGCATTACTTTCACAATATCAGCAAAGCTCATTTCAGCTGGTTTGGTTAGAGCAGTTAAACTTCTAAGCAAACTGTATGTTCCACCTATTACACTCAGTAAAACTATCACTTGTTTATCATTGGTTAGAACCACAGAACACTAGAGCACAGAAAACAGGCCATTTGACCCTTGTAGGCTGTGCCGAAACTTTATTCCACTAATTTTATTTTATTTTATTTGCTTCAAGATACTGCTCAATTCATTCAGTATACATCAACCAATTATCTGTTGTGCAATTGAACGCATCTATCTTTCAATGGTTCAATGATTCCATTTGATATCAGAGAATGTATACAACATATTACCTGAAATTCTTACTCTCCACAGACATCCATGAAACAAAAGAAAAAGTCTAAAGAACGAATGACAACAAAAACACAAGAACCCAAAAGATCCCTCCCCCTCCCACAAACAAACAAGCAGCAGCAAAAGTATTGACTCTACCCCTCCTCACTTATTCCAATAGAAAGCATCAGCACCCACCATGCCAGCAACAGCAAAGCCCCAAAGAGAGAGCATGATCATCAAAAACCACTGTTCACCAAACAATTCGACATCCACAGGCTCTCTCTCTAATAATGGAGAGAGAGGTATCACTCTTTCCACAGCAAGAGGGGAGATGAATGGCTCACTCTTCAGTCTGTAGCACTGCTTTTATTTTGAGTTCCTCAACTTGAGAATCAACAGCAAACTCTCACTCTGCCAAGAGAGAGAGTATCGAGGCCTCCGACACTGCACCCACAGTCTCGATGGTTCAATCTCCTGCAAAGTTTCTTTTGGCAACAGTGGTAAGGAATTAGGTCCACAGGGCCACACAAGGCAGCACTCTGAAGGTGCTTGTAATCCAGGATGCTCCTGGAGATGTTGAAATGTGACTGATTGCGAGCTCCAGGAATGAGAGCATGAATAACCACAGTTTGAGTGCAGTTGTAGATCATGGACTCCAACAGGACCCCAGCCACCTTAAAGTAGTCAGCAATCTTTTCTTCTTTTTTTCATTTATGATTATTATCACCTATTATCACTGTTTATGAACCCAGGAATGTATCTATTTTCTACTTTTTTTTAAACTTGACCATTTCTGTCACTTTGCAAAGAAATAAAATGTGCTGTTCTTTTAAACATGAATGTTGCACTACTATCTTTTTTAAAACTTGAGAGTCTCACTGTGTTTCAACAGGTAGGTAGTCATCTTGGGGTTGTTTAAAACTCTCTCGTCACCACTGTTATATTTTGTCTCCAAAGCATAAAACTGATCAAAAGAAAACCACATGGAACTGGCAGATGTGGGTACATTTCATTTTCACTTTGTGACATGCACATACATGATGTGATGGTGTAATGATGTGTGCCATTCATGTACTTTGTACTTATAACCCGTAGCGAATTATGTAAACAATAAAGAATGACTAATCAAATAATATATTTACAACATCACTCAATATTATTGAAATATTAAATAAGTAATTAAAGCTTTCTGCCCATTGAATCCGTAATTACTCACTATGAGTTATTGAGTCATTCAGTCAGTAGACAGGCCTTTTGGCCCAAATCATCCTTGCTAACCAACATTCCCATCTATGCCAGTCCCATTTGCCAGATTTGGACCTTATCTCTATAAACCAGGGGCTTCCAACCTTTTTTCTGCCATGGACCAATATGATTAAGCAAAGGGTCCTTGGATCCCAGGTTGGGAACCTCTAATCTATATCCTATTCAAGTGTCTGTAAATGTTATTCTGCATGTCTCAGCTACTTCCTCTGGTGGCCCATTGCATAACCTCATCACCTTCTGGATGAAAATGATTCCAATACTCTCTGCCTTTGGGTGAGACATGGCAGTCCATGGGTGGACAGAGTCACAGAGCCCATTCCATAGGTATAAGTCCTCAGACCAACTGGTCCATAACTCCATTCAGAAATCCATAATTCCTTGAAAGTAGTATCACCAATGGATAGAGTGGTAAAGTGGACTCTTGGCACCTCAGCCTTCATGTATCAGAGTGCTGAGTACAGGAGTTGGGATTGTCACGTTGAAGTTGTACAAGATGCTGAAGAGGCCAAAGTTGGAGTATTGAGTGTAGCTCTGATCACCTACCTACAAGAAAGATATCAATAAGATTGAAAGAGTGCAGAGAAGATTTACAAGGATGTCATAAGATGTGAAGTTTGTTGTGTGGCAGCAGAGGCATAAAATTATCATAAATTACAAAATAAATAATAGTGAGAAAAAGGAATAATTCATGGGTTCACGGACCATTCAGAAATCAGATGGAGGCCTGAAAGAAGCTGTTCCTGAATTGTTGAGTGTGTGCCTCTTCCCTGATGGTGGCAATTAGAAGAGTGCATGTCCTGGGGGGTGAGGATCCTTAATGGTGGATGCCCCCTTCTTGAGATATCCCCTTTTGAAGATGTCCTCAGTGGTGGGAAGCTAGTGCCCATGCTGGAGCTGGCTGAGTTTACAACCCTGTGCAGCATCTTCTGACCCTCCATAGCAGAAGAGCCATAACAGCCAGACCACTCTGTACAGTACATCTGTAGAAATTTGCAATAGTCTTTGGTGACGTACCAGATCTTCCTAAACATCAAATGAAATGTCTGGGCCCTCAGGCTCCTGTAGTTCCTCCTTGATGGTAGTAATCAGAAGATAGCTTGTCAAGTGGGTCACAGTCAGGAGGGGGAAGGGGAAGAGTCGGGTACTAGAGAGTACCCCTGTGGCTGTACCCCTTGACAATAAGTACTGCTGTTCGAGTACTGTTGGGGGGGGACAGCCTACCTGGGGGAAGCAACAGTGGCCGTGCCTCTGGCAAAGAGTCCGGCCCTGTGGCTCAGAAGAGTAGAGAAAGGAAGAGGAAGGCAGTAGTGATAGGGGACTCTATAGTCACGGGTTCAGGCAGGCAATTCTATGGACGCAGGAAAGAAACTCGGATAGTTGTTTGCCTCCCAGGTGCCAGGGTCCGGGATGTTTCTGATCGCGTCCAAGATATCCTGTAGTGGGAGGGAGAACAGCTAGAGGTCATGGTACATATTGGTACCAACGACACAGGTAGGAAAAGGGAGGAGGTCCTGAAGAATACTACAGGGAGTTAGGAAGGAAGTTGAGAAGCAGGACCTCAAAGGTAGTAATCTCAGGAATATTGCCTTTGCCATGTGATGGAGAGAATAGGAATAGGATGAGGTGGAGGATAAATGTGTGGTTGAGGGATTGGAGCGGGGGGCAGGGATTCAGATTTCTGGATCATTGGGACCTCCTTTGGGGCAGGCGTGACCTGTACAAAAAGGTTGCACTTGAATCCCAGAGGACCAATATCCTGGCAGGGAGGTTTTCTAAGGCTACTGGGGAGAGTTTAAACTAGAATTGTTGGGGGGTGGGAACCGAACTGAAGAGACTGGGGAAGAGAACGTTAACTCACAAATAGAGAAAGCTCATAGACAGTGTGAGATGGAGGATAGACAGGTGAGAGAGAAGGGACGCGCTCAGACCGAAGGCTTGAGATGTGTCTATTTTAATGTAAGGAGTGTTCTGAACAAAGCGGATGAGCTTAGAGCGTGGATCAGTACTTGGAGATATGATGTGGTGGCCATTAGAAAGACTTGGATGGCGCAGGGACAGGAATGGTTACTTCAAGTGTCGGGTTTTAGATGTTTCAGAAAAGACAGGGAGGGAGGCAAAAGAGGTGGGGGTGTGGCACTGTTGATCAGAGATAGTGTCACAGCTGCAGAAAAGGTGGACACAATGGTGAAATTGTCTATGGAGTCTCTGTGGTTGGAGGTTAGGAACAGGAAGGGATCAATAACTTTACTGGGTGTCTTTTTAGGCCGCCTAATAGTAACAGGGATATCGAAGAGCAGATAGGGAAGCAGATCCTGGAAAGGTGTAATAATAACAGAGTTGTCATGATGGGAGATTTAAAATTCCCAAATATCGATTGGCATCCCCCTAGAGCAAGGGGTTTTGATGGGGTGGAGTTTGTTAGGTGAGTTTAGGAAGGTTTCTTGACACAATATGTAGATATGTAGAATATGTACAGAGGCGAGGCTGTACTTGATTTGGTATTGGGAAATGAACCTGGTCAGGTGTCAGATCTCTCAGTGGGAGAGCATTTTGGAGATTGTGATCATAATTCTATCTCCATTACAATAGCATTGGACAGAGATAGGAAAAGACAAGTTAGAAAAGCATTTAATTGGAGTAAGGGGAATTATGAAGCTATCAGGCAGGAAATTGGAGGCTTAAACTGGAAACGGATGTTCTCAGGGAAAAGTATGGAAGAAATGTGGCAAATATTCGGGGGATATTTGTGTAGAGTTCTGTATAGGTACGTTCCAATGAGACAGGGAAGTTATAGTAGGATACGGAACCGTGGTGTACAAAGGCTGTAATAAATCTAGTCAAGAAGAAAAGAAAAGCTTACAAAAGGTTCAGAGAGCTAGGTAATGTTAGAGATCTAGAACATTTTAAGGCTAATGGGAAGGAGCTTATGAAGGAAATTAGAAGAGCCAGAAGGGGACATGAGAAGGCATTGGCAGCCAGAAATAAGGAAAACCCCCAAGGCATTCTACAAGTATGTGAAGAGCAAAAGGATAAGACGTGAAAGAATAGGACCTATCAAATATGACAGTGGGAAAGTGTGTATGGAACCGGAGATAATAGCATAATTACTTAATGAGTACTTTACTTCAGTATTCACAATGGAAAAGGATCTTGGTGATTGTAGTGATGACTTGCAGCAGACTGAAAAGCTTGAGCATGTAGATATTAAGAAATAGGATGTGCTGGAGGTTTTGGAAAGCATCAAGTTGGATAAGTTGCCGGGACCGAATGAGATGCACCCCGGACTACTGTGGGAGGAGATTGCTGAGCTTCTGGCAATGACCTTTGCATCATCAGTGGGGACGGGAGACGTTCTCGAGGATTGGAGGGTTGCGAATGTTGTTCCTTTATTCATTAAAGGGAGTAGAGATAGTACAGAAAATTACAGACCAGTGAGTCTTACTTAAGTGGTTGTTAAGTTGATGGAGAAGATCCTCAGAGTCAGGATTTATGACCATTTGAAGAGGTATAATACGATTAGGAGTAGTCAGCATGGCTTTGTAAAGGGCAGGTCGTGCCTTACAAGCCTGATTGAATTTTTTGAGGATGTGACTAAACGCATTGATGAAGGAAGAGCAGTAGATGTAGTGTATGTGGATTTCAGCAAGGCATTTGATAAGGTACTCCATGCAAGGCTTATAGAGAAAGTAAGGAGGCATGGGATCCAAGGGGACATTGCTTCGTGGATCCAGAACTGGCTTGCCCACAAAAGGCAAAGAGTGGTTGTAAACGGGTCATATTCTGCATGGAGGTCAGAGACCAGTGGATCTCAGATCCTCAGGGATCTGTTCTGGGACCCTCATGATCTTTATAAATGACCTGGATGAGGAAGTGGAGGGATGGGTTAGTGAGTTTGCTGAGGACACAAAGGTTGGGTGTGTTGTGGATAGTGTGGAGGGCTGTCAGAGGTTACAGTGGGACATTGATAGGATGCAAAACTGGGCTGAGAAGTGGCAGATGGAGTTCAACCCAGATAAGTGTGAAGTGCAGACACAAGGAAATCTGCAGATGCTGGAAATTCAAACAACACACACAAAATGCTGGTGGAACACAGCAGGCTAGGTAGCATCTGTAGGGAGAAGCGCTGTTGACGTTTCGGGCCGAGACCCTTCTGTCTTGTTGTGCTGCTATTGAGAGAGACAAGATTTCATGTTCTGGTTCCTCGGCTGATTGTTTACTTTTCTCCAGGGACACTTTTGCCTGCTTGTTAAGATTCCTGCAGAACAGCAGGGCAGAGCCGGTTGATGGACAGCCAGTGTCCAGCATGGGGAGATAAAAAGCAGGTCTGTGGAGACACAGACAGACACACCACGGGACACTGAACGAGCTTTGTGCACCCACGTGAAGGTGGGGTTTTGGAGGATCGATTCAGGGAATCGATCAGTGCTCACAGTGTGTGAAGGTGCGACCGGTAGAGAACTGTTTGTGTGTCCACCCTTGCCTGGGTGATAGTTCTACCACTGAAGAACGGTCGTACGTGGTATGGTCATAGTCAGTGACCACGACAGGAAGACAACGGGAAGATCAATGACGATGGCATCACCTCTCATCACCTCTCTCCAACGATACTCAAACAATTACCTCGACCTGAACTGAAATGAACTCTTCACCATCATAAGACTCTATCCGTTTACCCCTAGCTCTGGAAGAGCCTAGCTTTGGTTCCTATTTCCACACTTCTGTATATATCATTGCTAACCTGTTTCATATATTTGCATTTTATAGCACTATATTGCTTAGTTTACTAATAAGCACTATTAGTTTACAGTAATACCAGACTCCAAAGTGTTCTCCATTTCTGCTGGTTCTTAACCCGGTCACAGGGTATGTGACACCTGACAGAAGTGTACAACAGAAGGGTTAGGGAACTCCCAGATAGTTGGCCTAAGTAGTGCCTGAGGAACAGGGCGTGAGGTTTACTGTGTGGGGAGGAGATGTCACTGTTTGTGCTTGGGTTACGGTGTGTTGGCAGGAAAGGTTGCGAGTTATTTAATAGTCATGAAGACATGACTTTTATTTGCTGGGGGGAGAGTATAAAGGGGGGGGTTTCTTCTTTTTTCTTTGTTACTGTTGGGAAAGGGTTTCTTTGTTTTGTTAAAAGCAGGAATGTTTCTTTGTTGCGAGAGAGTGCTGGGAGAATTGTATTCCTTTGTAAACCAAATGGGGATTAATGTTCTTTCTTCTGAGTCTGTTGACGGCTTTTGGGCAGATTGGCGCGAGGGGGTCGAGAGAGAGGATGCAATGCTGTAAGCTGGGCGAGGAATGGACCCCAAGCAGGGGGTCCGAGGCCCGGAGGTACTCCGAGGAGGGGGGATGAAGCTAGATGTGCTTGGTTGACCACTCGGAGGGTCCTGAGCTGCGAATCGAGGAGTTCGGAGGGGATCGAATGGTGGCCAGAAGACTTCAGAAATTGAGCTCCAACGGCTGTGCACGAAGTGGTTTGGACTTTGATAAGTTTGGCGCCTTTTCTTTATTTTTTTCTCTTCATATATACTGTATCGTTATTAATCACTTAGTTATAGTAACCTTTATAAATTGTACTCATTTAATCGCATATGGTGTACTGTCTGTTTTTGGGCGAGGCGGGGACATCACACAGCATCCACACCAGCTGATTACCCAGTTTGGCGGGGCCGAAGGCTGCTCCCCTAGACGAAACGAGCTGAGTGAGCCTGAGGTGACCCAGGGGGTTACACAGGGTACGTGACACCTGACAGAAGTGTACAAGATGATGAGAGGCATTGAGCGTGTGGATAGTCAGGGCTGAAATGGTTGCCACAAGAGGTTACAGGTTTAAGGTGCTGGGAAGTAGGTACAGAGGAGATGTCAGTGGTAAGTATTTTACGCAGAGAGTGATAAGTGCGTGGAATGGGTTGCTGGCAATGGTGGCAGAGGCGGATTCGATAGGGTCTTTTAAGAGACTTTTAGATGGGTACATGGAGCTTAGAAAAATAGAGGGCTATAGGTAAGCCTAGTAATTTCTAAGGTAGGGACATGTTCAGCACAACTTTGTGGGCCGAAGGGCCTGTGTTGTGCTGTAGGTTTTCTATGTTTCTGTGTCCTTGATGGTGAGGGTCCTTTATGATGGAGGCCACCTTCTTGAGACACTGTTTATTGAAGATGTTCTTGATTAAAGGGAGGGTTGTGCCATGATGGAGCTGGCCAAGTCTCCAACCGTCTGCATCTATACATCGGATCTTCCACTGATGCAACCAGTCAAAATGTTTTCCACCATATATCCGTAGAAATTTGACCCCTCTTGAAGCACAGGATGCCGTTGGCCAGTGTTGGAAAGATGCCCCATCTATACTTGCATTCATGTGTGGTGTGTTTGTTTCTCTCCTCCATCCCTGTCTCCTACAGATAATGGTGCAGAGTGGGGAAAAAACCGTCAGGCTCCTGGTGGACGGGAAGCCCAGCCTGATCCTCAGCATCCTTCCCAACATTGGCTTTGAGGAGAATCAGTTCACTGTGCGCATCACCCTGGGGAAATCCCTCATCAATGAGTCTGAATTCATCCTCCCAGTGAGTTTCTTGGAGTTCACTGTGGTATCTGGGAGCCTGACGGGGGGGAATGTGTGGATCATTCAGTTGACAATAGAAGCAGGGACTGAAAGATGAAGATATATACATTAGTTTTATTTGTTGCATTACATCAAAATGTACACTGAGATGCTTCATTTACGTCAATGACCATCACAGATTCCAACATAGCTGCCTCCCAGTGGTGGATGCCCATATGTGAGTTTGTCCCCAAAGCCCCCACCCCCTCCTCCAATGTGTCAGAATCAGGCTTATTATCTCTGACATACCATGAGACCATTCAGCCCATCATTCTGCTCCACATTGCTGATTTATTAACATTCTCCTACCTTCCCCCCATAACCTCTGATTCCCTGACTAATCAAGAACTTGTCAACAACCGCTTTCAATATCCCAAGGACTCGGCCTCCACAGCCATCTGTGGCAACCAATTCCACAGATTCACACCCTCTGGCTAAAGAAATTCTTCCTCATCTCTGTTCTAAAGGGATGCCCTTGTATTCCTGCGTGGTGCCCTTTGGTCCCAGATTCTCCCACTATGGGATGCATTCTCTCCACATCCGCTCTATCAAGGCCTTTCAATATTTGATAGATTTCAATGAAATCACTCCTCATTCTTCTAAACTCCAGTGAGTACAGGCCCAGAGTTGTCAAATGCTCCTCATATGTTAACCCTTTATCTGACTAAAATACATCATGAGTTTTGTTGTTTCTGAGGCTGAAGTATAGTGCAAGACATGAAAGAGTCCTCAAGTTACTGTAATAAGATAAATCAGTATTTCAAAGAGGAATTGTGAGGTAGTGTTTAAGGACCATTCAGAATCTGATGGCAGAGTGGAAGAAATTGTTCCTAAAAATTTGAATGTGGGTTCGCAAGCTCCTGTACTTCCCTTGATGGTAGTAATGAGAAGAGGGAATGTCCTGGGTAGTGACGATCCTTCATGATTAATGCCACCCTCTTGAGGCATCACCTTTAGAAGCTCTCCTCCATGGTGGAGTTGGCTGTCTGCAGACTTTTTTCATCCAATGTAGAGCTGCCTCCATACTAGACGAGTCAGAATGCTCTCTCCAATACATTTGCTAGTGCCTTTGGTGACTTAGCAAGTCTTCTCAAATTCCTAATGAATTATCACCAATGGAGGGGGAGTGAGAGAGGATAGTAGTTACATTTGTTTGAGAGAGGGGGAGTGAGAGGGGTTAGTGGTGAAGTTGGTAATGAAGGACGGTAGTGATGGTGGTAGTGAAGAGTTTTGTAATGAGGGAAGCGGAGTGAGAGGGGGTAGTGATGAGGTTGGTAATTAGGGAGGAGGAGTAAGGGGATACTGATGAGTTTGCTAATGAGGGTGGAGGAGTGAGAGGGTAGTTTTGAGGTTGTTAATGAGAGAAGAGAAATGAGAGGTGTTAGTGATGAGGTTGGTAATGACGGAGGGGGACAGAGGGAGTATTGATGAGATTGGTAATGAGGGAGGCGGTGTGAGTGAGGGTTGTGGTGAGGTTGGTGATGAGGGAGGGGGAGTGAGAGGGGGTTGTGGTGAGGTTGGTAATGGGGGAGTGAGGGGGGTTGTGGTGAGGTTGGTAATGAGGGAGGGGGAGTGAGAGGAGGTAGTTATGAGGTTAGTAATATGGGAGAGGGAGTGAGAGGGGGTAGTGATGAGGTTGGTAATGAGAAGGGAGACTGAGAGGGGAATAGTGATGAGGTTGATAATGAGGGAGGGGAGAGAGAGGGGGTAGTGGTGAAGTTGGTAATGAGGAACGGTAGTGATGGTGTTAGTGAAGAGGTTGGTAATGAGGGAGGTGAAGTGAGAGTGGGTAGTGATGAGATTGGTAATTAAGGAGGGAGAGTGAGAGGGGATAGCGTTGAGTTGTCTAATGAGGGTGGAGGAGTGAGGGGATAGTGGTGAGGTTAGTAATGAGGGAAGCAGAGTGAGAGGGGGTAGTGATGAGGTTGGTAATGAGGTAGGGTGAGTGAGAGGGGCATAGTGGTGTGTTTCATGATGAGGAAGGAGTGAGGGTGGTAGTGAGGTTGGTAATGAAGGAAGGTGAATGAAAGGAGGAAGTGGTAAAGTGGCAAATGAGGGAGGGGGAGTGAGAGGAGTAGTGGTGAAGTTAGTAATGAGGGAAGAGAAGTGAGGGGGGTAGTGATGAGTTTGGAAATGAGGGAAGCAGAGTGAGGGGGTACTGATGAGGTTGGTAATGAGCTGGGGGAGTGAGAGGGGGTAGTGGTTATATTTGTTTGAGGGAGGGGGAGGGAGAGGGGGTAGTGATGAGGTTGGTAATGATGGAGGGGGAGTGAGAGGGGATAGCGTTGAGTTGTCTAATGAGGGTGGAGGAGTGAGGGGATAGTGGTGAATTTGGTAATGAGGGAAGAGAAGTGAGGGGGTAGTGATGAGGTTGGAAATGAGGGAGGGGGTCTGAAAGGTGGTAGTGATGAGGGTGGTAATGAGGTAGGGGGAGTGAGGGGGTAGTGATGATGTTGGTAATGAGGGAGGGTGAGTGAGGGGAGTAGTGGTGAGGTTGGTAATGAGGGAAGAGAAGTGAGAGGGGGTAGTGATGAGGTTGTTAATGAGGAAAGTGGAGTGAGGGGGTAGTGATGAGGTTGGTTCTGAGGGAGGGATTTGAGAGGGTGTAGTGATATGGTTGGTAATGAGAGAGGTTGAGCGAGGGGGGTGTAGTGATGAGGTTGGAAATGAGGGAAGCAGAGTGAGGGGGTACTGATGAGGTTGGTAACGAGCTGGGGGAGTGAGAGGGGGTAGTGGTTATATTTGTTTGAGGGAGGGGAGAGGGGGTAGTGATGAGGTTGGTAATGATGGAGGGGGAGTGAGAGGGGATAGCGTTGAGTTGTCTAATGAGGGTGGAGGAGTGAGGGAATAGTGGTGAATTTGGTAATGAGGGAAGAGAAGTGAGGGGGTAGTGATGAGGTTGGAAATGAGGGAGGGGGACTGAAAGGTGGTAGTGATGAGGGTGGTAATGAGGTAGGGGGAGTGAAGGGGTAGTGATGATGTTGGTAATGAGGGAGGGTGAGTGAGGGGAGTGGTGGTGAGGTTGGTAATGAGGGAAGAGAAGTGAGAGGGGGTAGTGGTGAGTTTGGAAATGAGGGAAGCAGAGTGAGAGGGGGTAATGAGGTTGGTAATGAGCTAAGGGGAGTCCGAGGGGGTAGTAGTGAGATTTGTTTGAGGGAGGGGGAGTGAGAGGGTGTAGTGATAAGGTTGGTAATTAGTGACGGGGAGTGAGAGGGGGTAGTAACATTTGTTAGAGGGAGTGGAGGGAGAAGGGGTAGTGATGAGGTTGGTAATGATGGAGGGGAAGTGAGAGGGGATAGTGGTGAAGTTGGTAATGAGGTAGGCGGTGTGAGTGGGGGTTGTGGTGAGGTTGGTAATGAGGGTGGGGGAGTGAGAGGGGGTAGTTATGAGGTTGGTAATATGGGAGAGGGAGTGAGGGGGTAGTGTTGAGATTGGTAATGAGGGAGGGGGAGTGAGAGGGGATAGTGATGAGTTTGCTAATGAGGATGGAGGAGTGAGGGGCTAGTGTTGAGGTTGGTAATGAGGGAAGAGAAGTGAGAGGGGGTAGTGATGAGGTTGGTTCTGAGGGAGGGATTTGAGAGGGTGTAGTGATGAGTTAGGTAATGAGGGAAGCTGTTTGAGAGGGGGTAGTGATAAGGTTGGTAATGAGAGAGGTTGAGCGAGGGGGGTGTAGTGATGAGGTTGGTAATGAGGGAGGAGGAGTGAGAAGGGGTAGTGATGAGGCTGGTAATGAGGGAGGGGGATGGAGAGGGGGTATTGATGAGGTTGTTAATGGGGGTGAGAGGGGGTATTGATGAGGTTGTTAATGAGGGGGGTGAGAGGGGTGTAGTGATGAGGCTGGTAATGAGGGAGGCGGAGTGAGGGTAGTTATGAGGTTGGTAATATGGGAGAGGGTGTGGGAGAGGGAGTGAGAGAGGGTTTTGGTGAGGTTGCTAATGGGGGGAGTGAGAGGGGGTAGTGGTGAGGTTGGTAATGAGGGAGGGGGAGTGAGAGAAGGTAGTGATGAGGTTGGTAATGAGGGAGGGGGATGGAGAGGGGGTATTGATGAGGTTGTTAATGGGGGTGAGAGGGGGTATTGATGAGGTTGTTAATGAGGGGTGAGAGGGGTGTAGTGATGAGGCTGGTAATGAGGGAGGCGGAGTGAGGGTAGTTATGAGGTTGGTAATATGGGAGAGGGAGTGAGAGAGGGTTTTGGTGAGTATGCTAATGGGGGAGTGAGAGGGGGTAGTGATGAGGTTGTTAATGAGGGGGGTGAGAGGGGGTATTGATGAGGTTGTTAATGAGGGGGGTGAGAGGGGTGTAGTGATGAGGTTGGTAATGAGGGAGGGGGATTGAGAGGGGGTATTGATGAGGTTGTTAATGAGGGGGGTGAGAGGGATGTAGTGATGAGGTTGGTAATGAGGGGGGTGAAAGGGGTGTAGTGATGAGGTTGGTAATGAGGGGGGTGAAAGGGGTGTAGTGATGAGGTTGGTAATGAGGGGGGTGAGAGGGGTGTAGTGATGAGGTTGGTAATGAGGGAGGGTGAGTGAGGGGAGTAGTGATGAGGTTGGTAATGAGGGAGGGTGAGTGAGGGGAGTAGTGATGAGGTTGGTAATGAGGGGGGTGAGAGGGGGTTTTGATGAGGTTGTTAATGAGGGGTGTAGTGATGAGGTTGGTAATGAGGGAGGGGGATGGAGAGGGGGTATTGATGAGGTTGTTAATGAGGGGGGTGAGAGGGGTGTAGTGATGAGGTTGGTAATGAGGGAGGGGGATGGAGAGGGGGTATTGATGAGGTTGTTAATGAGGGGGGTGAGAGGGGTGTAGTGATGAGGTTGGTAATGAGGGAGGGGAAGTGATGAGTCCTGCCATCAGAACTCGATGGTCTGAACTGTGACATTAACCCTTTCAGCTCAAGCACCGACTGGATGCCTGCATCACCAACTGGAACTGGCTTCAGCAGAACACGTCATTGCTGTCTCAGAAAGTTGCCATGAACCCCAACCTCCAGTGTCCGATGGACATCATGCCTGGAACCTTCTTCCCGGGAGGGGGAGTGGTGGCGTTCCAGGCTGGTGGTAAGGGCATTACCTTCTCTCTGTCCGTTGGCCAATTGTATGTCTGGGGTTGACTGCCTGGGGTCATGGGAGTGGGTGGGGGGGCACACTTACACAGGATGGGTCCAAGCTTGAGGTAATTTAGACTAGCATGGGTGATAATGTGGAAATATAGATTTGTAGATGATACGACATAGAGCAGACCATCCAGCCCGCAATGTTATGCTGAGAAGCAATTCCTTCTGCTTTCACAATGTCCATTCCCTTCTATTTTTAAGAGCCTCTAAGAGGCTTTTAAATGCCTTTATTGTACTTGGCACCATCACAGCCCCTGGTAGTGTGTTCCAGGCAGCCACCACTTTCTGTGTAAAGACAAAGTAGCCCCACACATCTCCTTTGAATGAGTATCTTCCTCTCATCTTAAATGCATGCTCTCTACCTGGGGAAAAATGTCACGTTTCTGGTGCCAACATAGCATGCCCACAACTTACTCACTCTAACTTGGTACTTCTTTGGAATGTGGCAGGAAGCTGGAGTACCTGTAGGAAACCCTCACGGAAATGAGAACATACAATCTCGGCGGGAAAGGAAGCCCGGTTGCTGATCATTAGCACCGTGAAGTGTTGTGCTAAATGCTATCTGAACTGTTCATTTCTTACCCTTTGGCAAGCAGTCCTGCCAGCCTTGTCCGCTCTAACCCAGTTCAGGGGTAATTAAGATTGGTTTGGGGGCTTGCGTGCCTCAATGACCCAGAGAGCGTTGTTGACTGGAGTCAGGGCTTTATGCTTTGGCTCTTGGTAGGGTCACCCATGCCAAACAGGTCAAAGGGTTCACTGGACCTCCAGGTTCAGGGGTTCAGCTCAGGGCTAATGACCTTGACTGGTCAAAAGAAAATGTTACAGAAATAGCAATGAAGAATATCCTATATATCTATGCGTGACGGTATTCTTGAGTTTCCACCTGGAATTAGCATGGCCGACAGTAGTGAAAACTCAAAGGAAGCTACTGGCACAATGTACACTGCCAGTACATTGCCTGAACACCTCCCTCTGCAACTGGATCCTAGACATCCTGACTGGGAGACCTCAGTCAGTCCGGATCGGGAGCAGCATCTCCAACACCATCACTCTGAGCACAGGGGCTCCCCAGGGCTGTGTGCTCAGTCCATTGCTGTTCACTCTGCTGACCCACGACTGTGCAGCAACACACAGCTCAAATCACATCATCAAGTTTGCAGATGACACGACCGTGGTGGGTCTCATCAGCAAGAACGACGAGTCAGCTTACAGAGAGGAGGTGCAGCGGCTAATGGACTGGTGCAGAGCCAACAACCTGTCTCTTAATGTGAACAAAACAAAAGAGATGGTTGTTGACTTCAGGAGAGCACAGAGCGACCACTCCCCGCTGAACATTGACAGCTCCTCCATTGAGATCGTTAAGAGCAAATTTCTTGGTGTTCACCTGGCAGAGAATCTCACCTGGTCCCTGAACACCAGCTCCATAGCAAAGAAAGCCCAGCAACATCTCCACTTTCTGCAAAGGCTGAGAAAAGTCCATCTCCCACTCCCCCATCCTCATCACATTCAACAGGGGTTGTATCGAGAGCATCCTGAGCAGCAGCATCACTGCCTGGATCGGGAATTGCACCATCTCGGATCACAAGACCCTGCAGCAGATAGTGAGGTCAGCTGAGAAGATCATCGGGGTCTCTCTTCCCACCATTATGGACATGTACACTACACACTGCATCCGCAAAGGAAACAGCATTATCAAGGACCCCATGCACCGCTTATACAAACTCTTCTCCCTCCTGCCATCTGGGAAAAGGTACCGAAGCATTCGGGCTCTCATGGCCAGACTGTGCAACAGTTTCTTCCCCCCAAGCCATCAGACTTCTCAATACTCAGAGTCTAGACTGACATCTACATCATTTATTATTATATTGTGATTTGTCCTCTACTGTGCCTATTGTCTTGTTTATGAATTATAGTACTGCCCCACACTATTTTGTGCACTTTATGTAGTCCTGTGCAGTCTGTAGTCTAGTGCAGTTTTTATGTTGTTTTGTGTAGTCTAGTGTAGCCTTGTGCTGTCTCACAGAGTCTAGTGTAGTTTGGTGTTGTTTCATGTAGCACCAGGGTCCTGGAGGAACGTTGTTTTGTTTTTACTATGTACTGTACCAGCACTCTATGGTTGAAATGACAATAAACTCGACTTGACCTGACCTGAGCTGGAAGACCTTCGTTGCTGCAATAAAAGCCATTGGTGTAACTGCTCCTACTGTTTATTTGTGGGATATCCCACCAGAAGTGTGTCGATGAGTGTAAGATCCTCTCCACATGCATGACCTTGTATTTCACCCCTCCAGGTTTCCAAAATGATTCCGAGTCTCCAGAAGACTGGTCTCTGAGGTTCGAGGCTGTCATTCGTCCCAAAAAACATACTGGGGTCGTGCTGGCCGTACTATCCAAGACATACAATCTTCTGATGCAGCTCGACATTGTTCTAAAGGACAGGCAGGAGGTGGGTTATGTTCCCATTGTGACTGCGTGAGGGAGCCCTGTGCCAGGTTTATCCAAATAAGACAAGGATAGACAGTCAGAATATTGTCTTTAAATGGAAGAGGGGTTTATTCTGAATCCTCCCTTTGATATCTTGGTGTGCTAGACACTAGAGATACATAAACACTAGATTTTGCAGATGCTGGAAATCTTGAGCAATACACGCTATAAATGCTGGAAGAACTCAGCACATCAGACAGTATCAATGGAGAGGAATAAGTAGTTGATGTTTTGGGTTGAGGCGTTGTGGTGAACTACGTGTGCCTGTCTGGACACGCCCCCTGCTGACTGCTCCTGTGGCTCCTCCCACAGACCCCTGTATAAAGGCAATCAAGGCCTGAGCCCGGCCTCTCAGTCTCCAGGATGTAGCATGGTGGTCAAAGTTTCCCACCGTCACCCTGTACTCAGCCTCTTCTCCCTTGCTGATGCATCCAACTATGGCAGAGTCATCAGAAAACTTCTGAAGATGACAAGACTCTGTGCAGTAGTTGAAGTCCGAGTGAGGTGGGGTGGAGTTGGGTGGGGTGGGGGTGAGCTACTTCTCTACCAAAGGAGGTGTGAAGTGCTCCTTCCCTCCCCTAGCCTGCAGGTTACCCTTGGGCAAGGTGTATCATCTGCTTAGCCCCCCACCCCTGATCAGGGTCACGTGAAGCCATGGGGAGCAGGTGGTGGATGGTCGTATGAGCAGCTGGTGCATATCCCAACTCCTGGTTATGTGATCACTGACGCCTGGCAGACAATCTCTGAAGAGTATTGATCATGACTGGGGTCACCCAGCTGGTAAAGACACTGCCCAGAAGTAGGCAACAGAAAATCACTTCTGTAGAAAAATATGCCAAGGATAACCACAGCATATATGGAAGACCATAATCACCCATGTGGAAAGACATGGCACATAATGATGGTGACGATGAGGGCATCCTGTTCTATGTTTTTGCCCAGTAGGAGATAGAGGGGGTAGGGAAATAGGGGAGAGGTAAGTCCTCTGTTACAAGTCCAGCTCTCTCTGCCAGGGGCTCCCAACTAGTGTGGCTTCTCGAACAGAACCACAGATGTCTCCATACCAGGGCAGTAACTCTACAGGCCCCACCCCAAATGACCCAGACCGTCCAGGCACCTCCAGAATTTAGAGAGCTCTGCAGCTTTTTCTGATCCTGTGCAGTGGGCCCTCCGTGCCAGTTAGAATGCTCTCAGCACCATAGCTGTAGAAATTTCCTGGAGTTTTTGGTATTTGCTGATCATACTAACTCTGGGAGGAACCGGGTGCTAAGAGTGCCACACACTAATGTCTGCTGCCCTCCCCAGGTATTCTGCCTAAAGCTTGGAGACACAGTGCTATTTGAATTGCCCGCTCCCAACAAACTATGCAATGGCCACAAGATCGTCCTCAGCCTCTCTGCTGAAATGATCTCCCTGCAGGTGGTTGACGAACTCAGGACCCTGCAGGAAACACGTAACAGCATTGCTACACTGAGGTCTGCCTGGATCAAGAAGGAAGCCTTTGTGTTTCTGGGGGGATTGCCTGGTGAGTTGTCCGCCAACCCCACAACCCAACAAACTGTATATGGGCCAGAGGGTGTTACAGAGGCAGGAAGTGATATAGTGGCCAGAAGAAGTTACAGAGATGGGGATGGGTGTAGAGGCCAGAGGCGGTTACGGAGACGGGGAGGGGTATAGGGACAGTGAGAAGTGTAAGGGCCAGAGGGAGTTACAGAGATGAGAAGGAGAGTAATGACTGGAAGGGATTACAGAGATGGAAAGTGTGTTACAAAGACAGGAATTGGTGTAAGGTTCAGAGTGAGTGGGGGGGTAAATTTCAGAAATGGTGCTGGGATGGGATTTGGATGAAGTGAGGAGTGAGGTGGGAATGGGATTGGGATTCAGTGAGGAGTGGGAATGGGATTGGGATTCGGAGAGGAGTGGGAATGGGATTGGGAGTCGGTGAGGAGTGGGAATGGGATTGGGATTCAGTGAGGAATGGGAATGGGATTGGGATTCGGTGAGGAGTGGGAATGGGATTGGGATTCAGTGAGGAGTGGGAATGGGATTGGGAGTCGGTGAGGAGTGGGAATGGGATTGGGATTCGGAGAGGAGTGGGAATGGGATTGGGAGTCGGTGAGGAGTGGGAATGGGATTGGGATTCGGAGAGGAGTGGGAATGGGATTGGGAGTCGGTGAGGAGTGGGAATAGGATTGGGATTTGGTGACAGGTGTGGGTGAGGACTGTATATCAGTGAAGGGTGGGAATGGGATTTGGATTCAGTGAGAGATAGGGATTGGGATTTGGGGAGGTGTGGGGATTAGATTGGGCTTCGGGAGGGTGGGGAAAGGGAATGGGAATCAGTGAGGGGTGGGAATGGGATTGGGATTCAGTGAGTGGTGGAGATGATTGGAATTCGGTGAGTGCTGGGGATTGGACTGGGATTCAGTAAGGGTGGGAGTGGGATTGGGATTCAGTGAGGAGTGGAAATGGGATTGGGATTCGGAGAGGAGTGGGAATGGGATTGGGAGTCGGTGAGGAGTGGGAATGGGATTGGGATTCAGTGAAGAGTGGGAATGGGATTGGGATTTGGTAAGGAGTGGGAATGGGATTGGGATTCGGAGAGGAGTGAGAATGGGATTGGGATTCAGTGAGGAGTGGGAATGGGATTGGGATTTGGTGAGGAGTGGGAATAGGATTGGGATTCAGTGAGGAGTGGGAATGGGATTGGGATTTGGTGACAGGTGTGGGTGAGGACTGTATATCAGTGAGGAGTGGGAATGGGATTGGGATTTGGTAAGGAGTGGGAATGGGATTGGGATTCGGAGAGGAGTGAGAATGGGATTGGGATTCAGTGAGGAGTGGGAATGGGATTGGGATTTGGTGAGGAGTGGGAATGGGATTGGGATTCGGAGAGGAGTGGGAATGGGATTGGGATTCGGAGAGGAGTGAGAATGGGATTGGGATTCAGTGAGGAGTGGGAATGGGATTGGGATTTGGTGAGGAGTGGGAATGGGATTGGGATTCGGAGAGGAGTGAGAATGGGATTGGGATTCAGTGAGGAGTGGGAATGGGATTGGGATTTGGTGACAGGTGTGGGTGAGGACTGTATATCAGTGAAGGGTGGGAATGGGATTTGGATTCAGTGAGAGATAGGGATTGGGATTTGGGGAGGTGTGGGGATTAGATTGGGCTTCGGGAGGGTGGGGAAAGGGAATGGGAATCAGTGAGGGGTGGGAATGGGATTGGGATTCAGTGAGTGGTGGAGATGATTGGAATTCGGTGAGTGCTGGGGATTGGACTGGGATTCAGTAAGGGTGGGAGTGGGATTGGGATTCAAGAGGTTGAGGATGGGGATTGGCATTTGGGAGAGTTGGGGATGTGTATTGGGATTCAGTGAGGAGATGGGGATTTGAATTGGGATTTGGTGAAGGATGGGTATTGGGATTCATTGAGGAGTGGGAATTGAGATCGAGGTGGGAATGGGATCCACATACAGTTAGGGTGGTGTATCCTCAGTATTGCAGACTAACCCTCTCTTTCCCCTTTTATTCCACAGCCCTGGATACGTTAGGCCACGGATGGTATTACTTCCAGGGCTGTATGCAGAATCTGAGGATGCAGGGGGAGCCCTTGGACATGAACCAGGCCCTGTTTGTCCACCACGCCATCTTGACCCACAGTTGTCCGGCTTCAAAATAGCAGTCTGGCCTCCTCGTCTGCCCATCCACAATCAACCTGTCTCAGTCTCCGTGCCTCATCCACCGCACATTAAAATCTCTTGTGGATGGACCTCATGTGTTGTCTTTGGAGTCTAGGAATTCCACCGTGCTCCCTTTTAGTCTGTGTGCGTACACCTCTCCCCACCTCTGTGACCTCCCCCTGCAACCCCCACACACTTCCCTGTCTCTGTAACCCCCTCTGGCCCCACCTCTGTGACCCCTCCGGTCTCCACACCTCTCCCCACCTCTGTGACCCCTTTGGCCCCTACATGCTTCTCCATCTCTGTGTACCTTCTGGCCCCCTACACCTCACCACATCTCTGTAACCCCTTCTGATGACAATACCCCTCTCTATAGGAGCCCCCTCTGGTCCCTACACCCCTCCCCATCTCTGTGACCCATCTGGCCCCTCCACACCCCACCACATTTCTTCTCTGACTCCAACACCTCTCCCTATAGGAGTGCCCCTATGACTCCTACTCCCCTTCCTATCTCTGTGACTCTTCTGACCCCTTACACCCCACCACATTTCTGTAACCCCATCTGACTCCAACACCCCTCCCTATAGGAGCCCCGTCTGTTCTCTACTCCCTTCCCATCTCTGTGACCCATCTGACCCCAACACCCCTCCCTATAGGAGTCCCCTTATGGCCCCCAAACCCCTCCCCACCTCTGTGACCCCTCTGGCCCCCTACACCCCATCTCTGTGACTCCTTGGCCCCACTATACCCCTCCCCACCTCTGTGACCCCTCTGGCCCCCTACACCCTTTCCCTGACACTGTACTTATCCAAACTTCTTTTAAAGGTTGCAATCAAATCCACATTTCTGTTCCACACTCTCACCACCTCTGTGACGTAGCTCCCCCTCAGATTCCTCTTAAACATTTCACCTTTCATCCTTAACCCACGACCCCTAGTTCTAGTCTCACCCACCCTCAGCGGGAAAAGCCTGCTTGCATTTACCCTGTCTGTACCCCTCATGATTTTGTATCCCTCTATCAAATCTCCCCTCATTCTCCTACAGCAGCGATTCAAGTCCTAACCTACTCAACCTTTCTCAGGTCCTCAAGTCCCAGCAAACCCTTGCATTCTGTCTAACTTATCTACATCTTTCCTGTAGGTCGGTGACCAAAACTGCACACGGTACTGCAAATTAGGTCTCGCCAAAGTCTTACACAACTTCAACATAACATCCCGTCTCCTGTGCTCAACATTGATTTACGAAGGCTATTGTGCCAAACGTTTTCTTGCCACTTGTGATGCCACTTTCAATGAATTAGGATCTGTTCTACCACACTCCTCAGGGCTCTATGGCTCACCGTGTAAGTCCCACCCTGGGCCAGGTTGGAGATTTCTCCTCTCTGAACTTTGCCCTTGAGAAGCCTGAGCCTCTGGGACACATATGGAGGTCACTGGTCACCCCAGAGCTGAGCTTTTGATGAATGTCTGAGCTGACTCCATTCTTGCTGCTTGTAGGGTACCAATCCCATCAGCCACATTGCTTAGTTCTCCTCCATCCAGGCCCTTTATCAGGATGCTGCCTGGTTTAGAGAGTATGACATGAGGAGAGGTTGAGTGAGTTGGGCCTTTTCTCTCTGGAGTGAAGAAGGATGAGAGGTGACTTGGTAGAGGTGTACGAGATGTTGGGTGGATAGATAAAGACTTTTCCTCAGGACGGAAAGGGCTAACACCAGGAGGCATTGTTCTAAAGTGATTGGAGTGGAGTGGGGGGGTAAATGTCAGAGGGTTGTGGGTGTATGGAATGGGGTGGTAATGCAGATACATTAGAGGGATTTAAGACACTCTTAGGATAGGCACATGGATGAATGAAAACTGGAGGGCTCTTGGGGTAGACAATAGACAATAGGTGCAGAAGTAGACCATTCAGCCCTTCGAGCCTGCACCGCCATTTTGAGATCATGGCTGATCATCTACTATCAATACCCGGTTCCTGCCTTGTCCCCATGTCCCTTGATTCCCCTATCCATAAGATACCTATCTAGCTCCTTCTTGAAAGCATCCAGAGAATTGGCCTCCACTACCTTCTGAGGCAGTGCATTCCAGACCCCCACAACTCTCTAGGAGAAGAAGTTTTTCCTTAATTGTCCTAAATGACCTACCCCTTATTCTCAAACCATGTCCTCTGGTACTGGACTCTCCCAGCATCTGGAACATATTTCCTGCCTCTATCTTGTCCAATCCCTTAATAATCTTATATGTTTCAATCAGATCCCCTCTCAATCTCCTTAATTCCAGCGTGTACAAGCCCAGTCTCTCTAACCTCTCTGCGTAAGACAGTCCGGACATCCCAGGAATTAACCTCGTGAATCTACGCTGCACTTCCTCTACAGCCAGGATGTCCTTCCTTAACCCTGGAGACCAAAACTGTACACAATACTCTAGGTGTGGTCTCACCAAGGCTCTGTACAAATGCAAGAGGATTTCCTTGCTCTTGTACTCAATTCCCTTTGTAATAAAGGCCAACATTCCATTAACCTTCTTCACTGCCTGCTGCATTTGCTCATTCACCTTCAGTGACTGATGAACAAGGACTCCTAGATCTCTTTGTATTTCTCCCTCACCTAACTCTACACCTTTCAGATAATAATCTGCCTTCCTGTTCTTACTCCCAAAGTGGATAACCTCACACTTATTCACATTAAACGCCATCTGCCAGGTATCTGCCCACTCACCCAGCCTATCCAAGTCACCCTGAATTCTCCTAACATCCTCATCACATGTCACACTGCCACTCAGCTTAGTATCATCAGCAAATTTGCTGATGTTATTCTCAATGCTTTCATCTAAATCGTTGACGTAAATCGTAAACAGCTGTGGTCCCAATACCGAGCCCTGTGGTACCCCACTAGTCACCACCTGCCATTCCGAGAAACACCCATTCACCGTTACCCTTTGCTTTCTATCTGCCAACCAGTTTTCTATCTGCCAACCAGTTTTCTAACCATGTCAATGACTTCCCCCCCAATGCCATGAGCTCTGATTTTACCCACCAATCTCCTATGTGGGACCTTATCAAATGCCTTCTGAAAATCGAGGTACACTACATCCACTGGATCTCCCCCATCTAACTTCCTGGTTACATCCTCGAAAAACTCGGAGGGGTTAGATTGATCTTGGAGTAGGTTAAATGATCGGCAGAACAAGGGCCTGTACTGTGCTGTTCTAGGATCAGTCTGGTCTGAGAATGTTGAATTTCTGCTGAGGCTCTCTAGATTTTCGAAGTGGTTTTATAGAAATGGAGTCAGGTAATCTCACCTCACCCTCAATGAGGTTCAATCACATTTGCTGAAGAGGGCACTGGGTGGAAACTGGACCCCCCTCCACCCACTGGCTCGGGCAGCCCAAGTCCTATACCCTGGATAAAGCACTTTCCTGGGCAATGCTTGGAGACTGTGGTTTAGATTTCTTCTAAAAGACACCCAGCCCTTTGGATCACAGCTAAAGGCCATTCAGCCCCTCTTGAGCAGGGCATATGGGGACAGAAGGAGGTGCCACAGAGAGATGATGAAGCAGGTGAGGAGCACTCTGAGATCCCTGATGCCAAAACAGAAAACCAACAATGCAGAATACATTCTGGAAAAATGAAACACTTTATCCACGCTGGTAAGAGATCTTTGGTGTTTAATAAAATGCAAATCACATCGTCCCCGAGGGCTGCAGATAGACAGTGTCATACATATGGAGAGACACTTTCAGGGGTGGTACTGAGGGAGGGTCACTCTGTGGGAGGGGCGGTACTGAGGGAGGGTCACACTGAGAGAGGGGCTGTACTGAGGGAAGGGTTGTAGTGAGGGAGAGTCACATTGAGAGAGGGACTGTACTGAGGGAAGGGTTGTAGTGAGGGAGAGTCACATTGAGAGAGGGACTGTACTGAGGGAAGGGTTGTAGTGAGGGAGAATCACACTGAGAGAGGGACTGTACTGAGGGAAGGGTTGTAGTGAGGGAGAGTCACATTGAGAGAGGGGCTGTACTGAGGGAGGGTCACACTGAGAGAGGGACTGTACTGAGGGAAGGGCTGTAGTGAGGGAGAATCACACTGAGAGGGGCTGTACTGAGGGAGGGTCACACTGTGGGTGGTGGTTGGACATGACGGGTGCCAATAGCACACCCGACTGTGCAGAGAGTCCCTGCTCTGTGTGCAGACCTGTCTCTCGCTACATTGCCACTGTCGTACTGTGCTGTCCCTTCAGAGGAGTACGCATGTGCCTGACTTTCTGCTGGCCGAATCCTCCTCCTCATCTGCAACTTTGCCATCTTCCTCCCAGATATTCATCTCATCAAAGACGCCAGTCTCAATCATCTCCTCCTGCCAGGGGATCGCTATGTTTCCCGAAGCAAACTCATTGTAAAAGTCTTTGTCGCTGTCAGTGATGATCACCCCTTTCACCGAGGAGAACATCCCTACGTCTCCAATGTCTTTCGCGTACACTGTTTTGGGGTCGGGGATGAATGGAGGCGTCACCAAACCTGGGGGTGGGGGCGAGGGGAGAAAGAGCAGAGGTTAGAGCACTTGGGACGTGTGCCCCACACTTGCCCAGACAACGTCAGGGGCCACAACACACCATTCAACCCTCTCTCTGCCTGGCATCAGCCCCACCCCCCCCACCAGTCACCACCTTCCCCTCTCCTAAGATGCAGAGATTTTCCCCAGGTAATTCATCATTGAAAATAGGGGGCAGAATTTTAAGGTGATTGGAGGAAAGTATAACGGGATATGAGGTAGTTTTTTTTATGCAGAGTTCAAAGTTCAGAGTACGTTTATTATCAAAGTATGCATAAATTATACAACCTTGAGATTCGTCTGCTTACAGGCAGTCACAAAACAATAAATACAAAAAACACTAAAAAAGAGACCATCAAACACCCAATGCACAGAGAGCGAGAGAAATAAACACAAATCGTGCAAACAATAGAACCAAGCAAACAGTATTCAGAATGTGAAGCCCAGAGCCGTCGGCCTCGGCCTCGGCCTCA
Source organism: Hypanus sabinus (assembly GCF_030144855.1). Lineage (NCBI taxonomy): Eukaryota > Metazoa > Chordata > Chondrichthyes > Myliobatiformes > Dasyatidae > Hypanus > Hypanus sabinus. The sequence goes on along the minus strand of NW_026781420.1, from coordinate 80,996 downwards.
GTGCACTGTCAGGACCGGTGGAAGACGCAGATACATTAGGGAGATTAAAGAGACTCTTAAATAGGAACATGGATGATAGAATAATGGAGGGGTATGTGGGAGGGAAGGGTCAGATTGGTCTTGGAGTAGTTGGCACAATCTGTGCTATACTGTTTTATGTTCTATCAGGTCATAAGACATCGGGCAGAGTTCAGCCCCTGAGTCTGCTCGGCCCTTCCATCGTGACTGATTTATTACCCCTCTCAACCCCATTCTTCCTTTTAGAATATAGAACAGTGCAGACTAGCCACCGGTCCTTCGGCCTACAACGTTCTGCCAAACCTATTAAATCAAATGGCTAACTTATCTCTTTCGCCTACACAATGTCCATCTCCTTCCATTTTCCTCACATTCACGTGCATATTTAAATGTCTCTTAAAAGCCCCAGATGTATCTGCCTCTAACACTGCCCCAGACAACACGTTCCAGGCACACATCACTCTGTGTAAAAAAAACTTGCCCCTCAAAGGGATATTACATTGCATAGTGTTGTTTAGAATTATTAGACTGAAAGGAGGTGGCTCTGCAGGATTTCTGCCACCAGAAGCTATGGCTCCTGTGTAGGAACTAGGCCCCACCATTCTGGAGCTGCAGCCCACCATATTAAAGCCCCACACAGTCTGAAATCAAAATATCACTGAATTAACACAGTCACAGCACTTAGCAGACTTTCAAAGAGCAGTTCTTGGAAGAGAGAAAGGATAGGAGTCTCCTCCATACAGGTAGGAAGTCTGTGTGATGAAACTCCAGCACTGACCCTCCCTCGTCACAGTTCTTCACAATTTATTTCCAAAATAAATTGACATTTTTTTCCGAGAGCTCACACACCACTGTCCGTACCACAGGGTGACCCTCCCTCAATACAGACCCTCGGGATGCTCAACAGAAAATACCTACCTCCCTCCCTCCCTCTGAAAAGCCCCTATGGTAGTGGGATGCTCTCTCAGTTACCTGCTTCCAGTCTAACCCAGTTGATGGTGCTGAAGAAGGGCTGGTTCTTCACCTCGGAGCAGTTCCCATCCTTGAAGCCGAGCCGCTCGGACACATCTTTGGCCATCAGCGCCTCGCACAGAGACTTGCACTCCCCACTAAACGAGAGGGGGTACTGCACTACATCGTTCAGGATTCTCCGTGTCACTTCCTGGTTCTCCACCTGACAGGAGAGGGTGGTGTCAGTGTCTGCAGTGCCCACACTATCCCCTGGGACCCCCACCTCACCCAACCCAGCCTGTTACTCACTGCCAAAGAGCCATTATATGAAAAATTCCCACTTATGACGGGATTAGATCCCACTCCTGGGAACCTATTGTTTTATGTTTATTTATTTATTTATTGAGGTACATCACAGAATAGGCCCAGCCATGCCACCCAGCAGCCTCCTAATCACAGGATAGTTTACAATGATCAATTAACTTACCAACCAGACGTCATTGAACCATGGGAGGAAACTAGAGCAGTTGGAGGAAACCCATGTGGTAACGGGGAGAACGTACAAACTCCTTACATGCAGCAACGGAAATTTGACCCAGGTTGCTGGTACTGTAATATGTTGTGCTAACCACTACACTCCCAAGCTGGCCTCCAATATGACCCCTCCCCGCACCAAACCCCTGAATTAAATTCCAGCCATTTACCCACTCTTGGGCATCTGTGATTCTATGTAGAAATTACGTGGCTTTCTGGAATTAGATCCCAGCTTGTAACCCACTTCCAGGGATCTGTTACTCTATATACACGTGCCAAATCCCCAGTGTTAGATTTTAGCCTGTAACCCCTCCCAGGGATCTATTATTCTATATATAAATTCCAGCCTGTAACCCTCTCCCGGGGATCTGTCATTCTATATATAAACCCCAAAAATCCCTGGATTAAATTCCAGCCTGTAACCCCTCCCAGGGATCTATTATTCTATATATAACCCCCCCTCCTCAAATCTGGATTAAATTCCAGCCTGTAACCCCTCCCAGGGATCTATTATTCTATATATAACCCCCCCTCCTCACATCTGGATTAAATTCCAGCCTGTAACCCCTCCCAGGGATCTATTATTCTATATATAACCCCCCCTCCTCACATCTGGATTAAATTCCAGCCTGTAACCCCTCCCAGGGATCTATTACTCTATATATAACCCCCCCTCCTCACATCTGGATTAAATTCCAGCCTGTAACCCCTCCCAGGGATCTATTATTCTATATATAACCCCCCCTCCTCACACCTGGATTAAATTCCAGCCTGTAACCCCTCCCAGGGATCTATTATTCTATATATAACCCCCCCTCCTCACATCTGGATTAAATTCCAGCCTGTAACCCCTCCCAGGGATCTATTACTCTATATATAACCCCCCCCCCTCACATCTGGATTAAATTCCAGCCTGTAACCCCTCCCAGGGATCTATTATTCTATATATAACCCCCCCTCCTCACACCTGGATTAAATTCCAGCCTGTAACCCCTCCCAGGGATCTATTATTCTATATATAACCCCCCCTCCTCACATCTGTATTAAATTCCAGCCTGTAACCCCTCCCAGGGATCTATTATTCTATATATAAATTCCAGCCTGTAACCCACTCCCGGGGATCTGTCATTCTATATATAAACCCCAAAAATCCCTGGATTAAATTCCAGCCTGTAACCCCTCCCAGGGATCTATTATTCTATATATAACCCCCCCCTCCTCACATCTGGATTAAATTCCAGCCTGTAACCCCTCCCAGGGATCTATTATTCTATATATAACCCCCCCTCCTCACATCTGGATTAAATTCCAGCCTGTAACCCCTCCCAGGGATCTATTACTCTATATATAACCCCCCCTCCTCACATCTGGATTAAATTCCAGCCTGTAACCCCTCCCAGGGATCTATTATTCTATATATAACCCCCCCTCCTCACATCTGGATTAAATTCCAGCCTGTAACCCCTCCCAGGGATCTATTATTCTATATATAACCCCCCCTCCTCACATCTGGATTAAATTCCAGCCTGTAACCCCTCCCAGGGATCTATTATTCTATATATAACCCCCCCTCCTCACATCTGGATTAAATTCCAGCCTGTAACCCCTCCCAGGGATCTATTATTCTATATATAACCCCCCCTCCTCACACCTGGATTAAATTCCAGCCTGTAACCCCTCCCAGGGATCTGTTATTCTATATATAACCCCCCCTCCTCACATCTGGATTAAATTCCAGCCTGTAACCCCTCCCAGGGATCTGTTATTCTACATATAACCCTAGAACCCCAGGGTTAAATCCAAGCCTATAAGTCACTCCCAGTGATCTGTTATTCTATATATAAACTCCCCTGAACCCCTAGTGAGACCCCAGCCTGAAACCAATTCCCAGGAATCTATTATTATATAGAGTGCCTTTAAAAAATATTCACCCCCTTGGAAGTTTTCATAGAAACATGGAAAACATAAAGCACAATACAGGCCCTTTGGCCCACAAAGCTGTGATGAACATGTCCCAACTTTAGAACTACCTCGGCTTTACCCATAATCCTGTATACAGCACAATACAGGCCCTTTGGCCCACAAAGCTGTGCGGAACATGTCCCTACCTTAGAACTACCTCGGCTTTACCCACAGCCCTCTGTTTTTCTAAGCTCCATGTAGCCATCCAGGAGTCTCTTAAATGACCCTATCGTTTCCACCTCCACCACCGCCACCGGCAGCCCATTCCACGCACTCACCACTGTCTGTGTAAAAAAAACTTGCCCATGACATCTCCTCTGTACCTGCTTCCAAGCACCTTAAAATTATGCCCTCTCATTCTAGCCACTTCAGCCCTGGAGAAAAGCCTCTGACTATCCACACGATCAATGCCTCTCATCATCTTATACACCTCTATCAAGTTGCCTCTCATCCATCACTCCAAGGAGAAAAAGCCGAGTTCACTCAGCCTATTCTCATAAGGCATGCTCCCCAATCCAGGCAACATCCTTGTAAATCTCCTCTGCACCCTTTCTATGGCTTCCACATCCTTCCTGTGGTGAGGCAACCAGAACTGAGCACAGTACTCCAAGTGGGGTCTGACCAGGCTCCTATATAGCTGCAACTTTACCTCTCGGCTCCTAAGCTCAATCCCATGGTTGATAAAGGCCAATGCACCATACGCCTTCTTAACACAGAGTCAACCTGCTTTGAGTGTCCTATGGACTCAGACCCCAAGATCCCTCTGATCCTCCATACTGCCAAGAGTCTTACCATTAATACTATATTCTGCCGTCATATTTGACCTACCAAAATGAACCACTTATCCAGGTTGAACTCCATCTGCCTCTTCTCAGCCCAGTTTTGCATCCTGTCAATGTCCTGTTGCAGCCTATGACAGCCCTCCACACTATCCACAACACCTCCAACCTCTGTGTCATCAGCAAATTTACTAACCCATCCCTCCACTTCCTCATCCAGGTCATTTATAAAAATCACGAAGAGTAAGGGTCCCAGAACAGATCCCTGAGGCACACCACTGGTCACTGACCTCCATGCAGAATATGACCCATCTACAAGCATTCTTTGCCTTCTATGGGCAAGCCAGTTCTGGATCCACAAAGCAATGTCCCCTTGGATCCCATGCCTCCTTACTTTCTCAATAAGCCTTGCATGGGGTACCTCATCAAATGCCCTGCTGAAATCCATATACACTACATCTACTGCTCTTCCTTCATCAATGTGTTTAGTCACATCCTCAAAAAAATTTGATCAGGCTCGTAAGGCATGACCTGCCTTTGACAAAGCCATGCTGACTACTCCTGATCATATTATACCTCTTCAAATATTCATAAATCCTGCCTCTCAGGATCTTCTCCATCAAATTACCAACCACTGAAGTAAGACTCACTGGTCTATAATTTCCTAGGCTATCTCTACTCCCTTTCTTGAATAAAGGAACAACATCCACAACCCTCCAATCCTCCGGAACCTCTCCCGTCCTCATTGATGATGCAAAGATCATCTCCAGAGGCTCAGCAATCTCCTCCCTCGCCTCCCTCAGTAGCCTGGGGTACATTTTGTAGTCCTGGTGACTCATCCAACTTGCTGCTTTCCAAAAGCTCCAGCACATCCTCTTCCTTAATATCTACATGCTCAGGCTTTTCAGTCCGCTGCAAGTCATCCCTACAATCACTAAGATCCTTTTCCGTAGCGAATACTGAAGCAAAGTGTTCGTTAAGTACTTCCACTATTTCGTCTGGTTCCGTACACACTTTTCCACTGTCACACTTGATAGGCCCTATTCTCTCACATCTTATCCTTTTGTTCTTTACATTTGATTTTCCCAAGGCATTCATGTTTTATTGTTTTACAACATTGAATCTCAGTGCATTTAATTTGTTTTGGTTTTGACACTGATCGACAGAAAAGACTCTTTAATGTCAAAGTGAAAACAAAATTCTACAAATTGGTCTAAATTTATTATAATTACAAAGTATTGACTGCATAATTACTCACCCCCTTCAAATCAGTATTTAATAGATGCACCTTTGGCAGCAACTACAGCCTTGAGACTGTGGATGGGTCTCTATCAGCTTTGCACATCTGGACACTGCAGTTTTTCCCCATTCTTCTTTACAAAACTGCTCACAGTGCAGACAGTGATAGCCCTCGATATCAAGGCAACATTTGACAGTATGGCATTTATGTGCCCGAGCTAAAATGGAGTCAGTGGGAATTAGGGGAAAACCCTCCACTGGCTGGAATCATACCTGACACAGAGGAAGATGGTTGTGGTGGTGGGAATTCAGTCACCTCATCCTCAGGACATCACTGCAGGAGTTCCTCAGGAAAGTGTCCGAGGACCAACTGTCTTCAGCTGCTTCATCAATTCCATCATTAGGTCAGAAGTGAGGATGTTCGCAGATGACTGCACAATGTTCTGCACCATTTGTGACTCCTCAGATGGTGAAGCAGTTCGTTCCCAAATGCAGCAGGACCTGGACAATATCCAGACCTGGGCTGACAAGTAGAAAGTAACATTCAAGCCAGGTAATAACCATCTCCAACAAGAGAGGTTCTAACCATCGTCCGTTTATATTCAGTGGCATCACCATCACTGAATCCCCTACTATCAACATCCTGAAGGTTACTAATGACTTGTAACTGAACTGGTTTAGCCATATAAACAACGTGACTACCAGAACAGGTCAAAGGCTAAGAACCATGCAGGGTGTAACTCACCTCCTGACTCTCTAAAGCCTGTCCACCATCTACAAGCCTCAGGTCAGGAGTGTAATGGAATACTCACCACCCGCCTGGATGAGTGAACATGCAAGAAGCTTGACACCATCCAGTACAAGGCAGCCCCTTCCTCAAGCATCCAATCCCTCCACTATCAATGAACAGTTGAAGCAGTGTGTACTATCGCCAAGATACACCGCAACAACACACCAGAGTTCATAAGGCAGCAACTTCCAGACCCACAACCACTACCATCTAGGACGAGAACAGCTGGTAACTAGGAACACCACCACTTGGAAATCCCCCTCCAAGTCACTCACCATTCTGGCTTAGAAACATATTGCCGTTCCTTCATTGTCAATGGGTCAAAATTCCCTCCCTAACAGCACTGTGGGTGTACCTCAAGTCGTCACTTTTATTGTCATTTCGACCATAACTGCTGGTACAGTACATAGTAAAAATGAGACAACGTTTTTCAGGACCAAGGTGTTACATGACACAGTACAAAAACTAGACTGAACTACACAAAAAAAAACAGAGAAAGCTACACTAGACTACAGACCTACACAGGACTGCATAAAGTGCACAAAAACAGTGCAGGCATTACAATAAATAATAAACAGGACAAAAGGGCAGTAAGGTGTCAGTCCAGGCTCTGGGTATTGAGGAGTCTGATAGCTTCGGGGAAGAAACTGTTACAAAGTCTGGTCGTGAGAGCCGGAATGTTTTTTCCCAGACGGCTGGATGGAGAAGAGATTGTATGAGGGGTGCGTGGGGTCCTTCATAATGCTGTTTGCTTTGCAGATGCAGCGTGTGGTGTAAATGTCGGGATGGCGGGAGGAGAGACCCCGATGATCTTCTCAGCTGACCTCAGGGACTGCAGCGATTCAAGAAGGCAGCTCATCACCACCTTCTCAAGGGCAACTAGGGATGGGCAATAAATGTTGGCTTAGCTGGTGATGAGTGAATAAATAAAAAAAGAGTGCATCAGGTTTTCCTCCAGGATTTTGCGGTAGTTTTGCTCATTCATTTTACCTCCTACCTTCACAAGCCTTCCAGGGCCTGATGCAGGGAAGCATCCCCACAGAATGATGCAGCCACCACCATGCTTCACTGTAGGGATGGCGTGTCTTTGATGACAAAATAGCAAACATAATGTTTTCATAATTTTTTCAATGATTTTAAGTTCCCTGGCCCCCACCGCCTTATTTTCACCATGGACATCCAGTCCCTATATACCTCCATCCCCTACTCGGACGGTCTCAAAGCACTTCGCTTCTTTTTGGATTCCAGACATAACCAATTCCCCTCTACCTCCACTCTCTTCCGTCTAGCAGAATTAGTTCTTACTCTCAATAATTTCTCCTTTGGCTCCTCCCACTTCCTCCAAACCCACATGGGTCCCAGTTATGCCTGTCTTTTTGTTGGCTTTGTGGAACAGTCCATGTTCCAAGTCTATACGGGTATCCGTCCCCCTCTTTTCCTTCGCTACATCGACGACCATATTGGCGCTGCCTCCTGCACGCATGCTGAGCTCGTTGACTTCATTAACTTTGCCTCCAACTTTCACCCCACCCTCAAATTTACCTGGTCCATTTCTGACACCTTCCTCCCCTTTCTTGATCTTTCCGTCTCGATCTCTGGAGACGGCTTATCTACTGATATCTACTATAAGCCTACAGACTCTAACAGCCACCTGGACTATTCCTGTTCCGACCCTGTCTCTTGCAAAAAGGCTATCCACTTCTCACAATTCCTCCGTCTCCACCGCATCTGCTCTCAGGATGAGGCTTTTCATTCCAGAACGAAGGAGATGTCTTCCTTTTTTAAACAAAGGAGCTTCCCTTCTTCCACCATCAACTCTGCTCTCAAACGCATCTCTCCCATTTCCCACACAACTGCCCTCACCCTATCCGCCCGCCACCCCACTTAGGATAGGGTTCCCCTTGTCCTCACCTACCACCCCACCAGCCTCCAGGTCCAACATATAATTCTCCGTAACTTCCGCCACCTCCAACGGGATCCCACTACCAAGCACATTTTTCCCTCCCCCCCCTTTCTGCTTTTCGCAGGGATCGCTCCCTACACGATTCTCTTGTCCACTCGTCCCCCCCATCGCTTCCCACCGATCTCTCTCCTGGCACTTATCCTTGTAAGCGGAACAAGTGCTACACCTGCCCTTACACTTCCTCCCTCACCACCATTCAGGGCCCCAGACAGTCCTTCCAGGTGAGGCAACACTTCACCTGTGAGTCGGCTGGTGTGGTATACTGCATCCGGTGCTCCCGGTGTGGCCTTTTATATATTGGTGAGACCCGACACAGACTGGGAGACCGTTTCGCTGAACACCTACGCTCTGTCCGCCAGAGAAAGCAGGATCTCCCAGTGGCCACACATTTTAATTCCACGTCCCATTCCCATTCTGATATGTCTATCCATGGCCTCCTCTACTGTCAAGATGAATCCAAACTCAGGTTGGAGGAACAACACCTTATATACCGGCTGGGTAGCCTCCAACTTGATGGCATGAACATTGACTTCTCTAACTTCCGTTAATGTCCCTCCTCCCCTTCTTACCCCATCCCTGACATATTTAGTTGTTTGTTTTTTCTCTCTCTCTCTCTGCCCATCACTCTGCCTGTTCTCCATCTCCCTCTGGTGCTCCCTCCCTCTTTCTTTCTCCCGAGGCCTCCCGTCCCATGACCCTCTCCCTTCTCCAGCTCTGTATCGTTTTCGCCAATCACCTTTCCAGCTCTCAGCTTCACCCCACCCCCTCCGGTCTATCATTTCGCATTTCCCCCTCCCCCCACTACTTTCAAATCTCTTAGTATCTTTCCTTTCAGTTAGTCCTGACGAAGGGTCTCGGCCCAAAATGTCGACAGCGCTTCTACTTATAGATGCTGCCTGGCCTGCTGTGTTCCACCAGCATTTTGTGTGTGTGGTTTGAAGTTCCAGCATCTGCAGATTTCCTCGTGTTTGTTCGTTAGAAACATAATGTTTACTCTGATGGCCAAAAAGCTTAATTGTGGTTTCATCAGACCACAGAACCCTCTTCAAGCAGACTTCAGAGTCTCCCATATGCCTTCTGGCAAACTCTAGCTGTGACTTCATATGAGTTTTTTCCAACAGTGGCTTTCTCTTTGCCACTCTCCCATAAAGCTGGTCAAGCACCCGGGCGACAGTCTCTCCCATCTCATCCACTGAAGTTTATAACCCCTCCAGAGTTGCCATAGGTCTCTCAGTGGCCTCTCTCATGAATTCCCTTCTTGCACGGTCACAGTTTTTGAGGACGGCCTGCTCTGGGCAGATTCACAGCTGTGCCATATTCTTTCCATTTTTGATGATTGACTTAACTGTACTCCAGGGGATATTCAGTGACTTGGAAATCCATCACCTGACTTTTGCTTTTCAATAACTTTTTGCAGAGTTGCTTGTGGTGTTCTTTTGACTTCATGGTGTAGTTTTTGCCAGGATACTGACTCACCGGCAGTTGGAACTTCTGCTGACTCTTAATGGCAGTTGTCAGTCCAACTAAAGGTGCACTACTGCCACCAACTGGACTGGAGTGTGGTGTAGGGAGCTAATTCTTTATCAACTGAAAACTACATTACCACAAAAGACCTATAGATTTTAAATAATTAAAGACAATATTGTGAATTAAGTTAAAGTCACTTCCATAACTTAGTACAGTTTTTAAATGAAAACTGTCAATCCCCAAAGCTAGCAGTGCAGCCTGCATTTGCTTTCTTTCAACCTTGTATGCTTCACATTGTAAAATAAAGTGTTCATCTGTTTCATAATGATGAAAAAACCTACACAATTCAGAATAATGCTTTCCTACAAGGTATAAGGAATAACTAAGCACAGTATGTCAAATCTAAGTCAAATCAATATAATTCCTTCGTTGTCTTACCCCCTTCTCCCTTCAATGCAACAGCTTTATGTATTCTGTAAAGGTGTCTCCCCTTGTGCCATTATCCCACAGGTCTTGCCATAATCCCTTAATTCTTAGCCCCGTCAACCCCTTAGCTTCTGATTGGCCAAATGGAAGGTCTATATCCACAGACAAACTTTTAACAGCCTTTTTGGCCAAACAATCAACCCACTCATTTCTATGTGCTGGAACACATAAGAAGAGGACATGTAGACCAATACTTTGAATATGAAATAAAGTTTGAAGAGCTTCCAGCAGTAAATCAGACATGCTACTAGAATGACCTGTTTTAAGACCAGTCAGAGCCAAAAAAGAATCTGAACAAATTATAACTTTGCAGTCCTGACAAAGGGTCTCGGCCCGAAACGACGACAGCGCTTCTCCCTATAGATGCTGCCTGGCCTGCTGTGTTCCACCAGCATTTTGTGTGTGTTGTTGTTTGAATTTCCAGCATCTGCAGATTTCCTCGTGATAACTTTGCAGGACAGTTTTCCTCCATCCACTGTAAGCCCAAAATGATTACAACCAATTCTGCAGTATACACTGATAAATGGTCAGTAAGACATTTCTTTATTGTTACCTGTAATTCAGGCACAAAAACAGCCACACCAACATCGCCAGCTAAATTATCATTTGATCCATCAGTAAAGATGGTTAACATATCACAATAATTCTCCTTAAGGTACCGATGAACCAACAGACTCTCGGGCATATCAGGTTCCTTGGATTTCATTAAATCATCCAACCTAAAATCAACTAGTCTGATGAGAACCCAGCCACACAGAACTAAAAACACTCTTCTTGTGATGTTCCCAGCAGCCTTCCAATGCACTTCTCACAGGGTGATCATTCCTCTGCCCCCTCAAGTTAACCCGACTTCATCCTCTGCAACTGGAAAGGTTAAGTGTCCCATTTCAAGCTGAAACAGGAGACGACCTTACTGCACCACAACAATCTTAAAGCCTGAGCTTGTGTCACTTCCAAACATTTTAAATTTGAAGATGAAGCTGATCCGTAAGCCACACAGCCATAATCAAGTACTGATCTAATTGAACACATATATATAACCAACAGAAATATTCATATAACAGCCCGAAAATAACCACATAGACACCCCTTTATATTTGTCAGCTATCTTTTTGATGCGGTGCTTACTATCCAGCCACGTACCAGGAAATCTGACACTTTCACTGTACAATTTCAAATTGAGTGCAGGTTTATTGATCTGCTTTGTAAAACATAGAACTTGTGTTTTAGCTACCGAAAACTTAATTCCCATCTATCTGCCATTGTTTGACCTTATTAATTACTAATTGCATCCTAAATGCAGTTAAATTGAAATTTTTACCTCTGATCCATAAAGCTCCGTCATCTGCAAAAAGTGATTTACCCACCATAGTGCCTGTCTCGGAGAAAATATCATTAATCATAATATTAAACAATAAAGTTGGACCTTCCAGATCGGGGTGTATTTTTACTACAATAGATTGAAACAACTTGACTGCACATGGTGATCTCCATTTAATTAATTATGTGACTTCTAAAACCATTTGGCTGCACCAGTGACAAATGATGTATCATATTAACAGGTGTGTCATATTAACGGGTATATCGTATTAATGGGTGTGTCATATTGACGGGTATGTCATATTAACGGGTATGTTGTATTAATGGGTATATCATATTAACAGGTGTGTCATATTGACGGGTATGTCGTATTAACGGGTATATCGTATTAACGGGTGTGTCGTATTAATGGGTATGTCGTATTAACGGGTATATCATATTAACGGGTGTGTCATATTAACGGGTATATCGTATTAACAGGTGTGTCGTATTAACGGGCGTGTCATATTAACAGGAGTGTCGTATTAACAGGTGTGTCGTATTAATGGGTGTGTTGTATTAACGGGTATATCGTATTAACAGGTGTGTCGTATTAACTGGTATGTCATATTAACGGGCGTGTCATATTAACAGGTGTGTCGTATTAACAGGTATGTCGTATTAATGGGTGAGTCGTATTAACGGGTATGTTGCATTAACGGGTATATCATATTAACGGGTGTGTCATATTAACGGGTATATCGTATTAACAGGTGTGTCGTATTAACAGGTGTGTTGTATTAACGGGTATATCGTATTAACGGGTGTGTCGTATTAACAGGTGTGTCATATTAACGGGTATATCGTATTAACAGGTGTGTCATATTAACAGGTGTGTTGTATTAACGGGTATATCGTATTAACGGGTGTGTCATATTGACGGGTATGTCGTATTAACAGGTGTGTCGTATTAACAGATATGTCATATTAACGGGTATATCGTATTAACGGGTGTGTCATATTAACAGGTGTGTCATATTGACGGGTATGTCATATTAACAGGTACGTCGTATTAACAGGTGTGTTATATTCACGGGTATGTCGTATTAACGGGTATATCGTATTAACAGGTGTGTCATATTGACGGGTGTGTCATATTAACGGGGGTGTCATAATACATATGCAATCAATTTTTTTGCAAATCAATTTAGATTCAATGCTGTAAAGCAATAAGATGTGGAAGGGGGTGGATACTCTTTACAGACGCTGTATATAAACGTCTGTGTCTGATTCCAGCCTGTTTCTCACACTGAGATACAGGGCCCGCCGCCCAGGTCATTGTCCAGCCTCTGGTCCAACCTTCTCCCCACGGGTCCTGAAGGGCCCCTTCGCCGCCACCATCTCGTACAGCGTGACCCCGAGCGTAAAGTAGTCCACAGAGAAGCTGTATGGTTCTCCTTTCAGCATCTCTGGGGCCATGAAACCTGTGGAAGAGACATGGAGAGAGTCAGTGACCCGAGGGAGTGTGGGAGGGAGCATGTCCATTGTTGCACAGCAAAATTCCACAGACATCAGCCCAGTATTGTCATTGTTTGCACTGTCACCCTCAGACTTGAAGGCATCGCGCCTCCTGCAGAGGTCAGGGCCCACATTACCCATGGCCAGGCCTGATGGCATCACAATTCTCTGCAGAGGTCGGGGCCACACTCTCCCCTCCCAGACCTGATGGAATCACAATTCTCTGCAAAGGTCGGGGCCACACTCTCCCCTCCCAGACCTGGAGGCATCACAATTCTCTGCAGAGGTCGGGGCCACACTCTCCCCTCCCAGACCTGGAGGCATCGCAATTCTCTGCAGAGGTCGGGGCCACACTCTCCCCTCCCAGACCTGGAGGCATCACAATTCTCTGCAGAGGTCGGGGCCACACTCTCCCCTCCCAGACCTGATGGAATCACAATTCTCTGCAGAGGTCAGGGCCCACACTCTCCCCTCCCAGACCTGATGGCATCACAATTCTCTGCAGAGGTCGGGGCCACACTCTCCCCTCCCAGACCTAGGAGGCATCACAATTCTCTGCAAAGGTCGGGGCCACACTCACCCCTCCCAGACCTGGAGGCATCACAATTCTCTGCAGAGGTCGGGGCCACACTCTCCCCTCCCAGACCTGATGGCATCACAATTCTCTGCAGAGGTCGGGACCACACTCTCCCCTCCCAGACCTGATGGCATCACAATTCTCTGTAAAGGTCGGGGCCACACTCTCCCCTCCCAGACCTGATGGCATCACAATTCTCTGCAAAGGTCGGGGCCACACTCTCCCCTCCCAGACCTGGAGGCATCACAATTCTCTGCAGAGGTCGGGGCCCACATTACCCATGGCCAGGCCTGATGGAATCACAATTCTCTGCAGAGGTCGGGGCCACACTCTCCCCTCCCAGACCTGATGGCATCACAATTCTCTGCAGAGGTCGGGGCCACACTCTCCCCTCCCAGACCTGATGGCATCACAATTCTCTGCAGAGGTCGGGGCCACACTCTCCCCTCCCAGACCTGATGGCATCACAATTCTCTGCAGAGGTCGGGGCCACATTACCCATGGCCAGACCTGATGGCATCACAATTCTCTGCAGAGGTCGGGGCCACACTCTCCCCTCCCAGACCTGATGGCATCACAATTCTCTGCAAAGGTCGGGGCCACATTACCCATGGCCAGACCTGATGGCATCACAATTCTCTGCAGAGGTCGGGGCCACACTACCCATGGCCAGACCTGATGGCATCACAATTCTCTGCAGAGGTCGGGGCCACACTCTCCCCTCCCAGACCTGACGGCATCACAATTCTCTGCAGAGGTCGGGGCCACACTACCCATGGCCAGACCTGATGGCATCACAATTCTCTGCAGAGGTCGGGGCCACATTACCCATGGCCAGACCTGACGGCATCACAATTCTCTGCAGAGGTCGGGGCCACATTACCCATGGCCAGACCTGACGGCATCACAATTCTCTGCAGAGGTCGGGGCCACATTACCCATGGCCAGACCTGACGGCATCACAATTCTCTGCAGAGGTCGGGGCCACATTACCCATGGCCAGACCTGACGGCATCACAATTCTCTGCAGAGGTCGGGGCCACATTACCCATGGCCAGACCTGACGGCATCACAATTCTCTGCAGAGGTCGGGGCCACATTACCCATGGCCAGACCTGACGGCATCACAATTCTCTGCAGAGGTCGGGACCACACTCTCCCCTCCCAGACCTGATGGCATCACAATTCTCTGCAGAGGTCGGGACCACACTCTCCCCTCCCAGACCTGATGGCATCACAATTCTCTGCAGAGGTCGGGACCACACTCTCCCCTCCCAGACCTGATGGCATCACAATTCTCTGCAGAGGTCGGGGCCACATTACCCATGGCCAGACCTGATGGCATCACAATTCTCTGCAGAGGTCGGGGCCACATTACCCATGGCCAGACCTGACGGCATCACAATTCTCTGCAGAGGTCGGGGCCACATTACCCATGGCCAGACCTGATGGCATCACAATTCTCTGCAGAGGTCGGGGCCACATTACCCATGGCCAGACCTGATGGCATCACAATTCTCTGCAGAGGTCGGGGCCACATTACCCATGGCCAGACCTGACGGCATCACAATTCTCTGCAGAGGTCGGGGCCACATTACCCATGGCCAGACCTGACGGCATCACAATTCTCTGCAGAGGTCGGGGCCACATTACCCATGGCCAGACCTGACGGCATCACAATTCTCTGCAGAGGTCGGGGCCACATTACCCATGGCCAGACCTGACGGCATCACAATTCTCTGCAGAGGTCGGGGCCACACTCTCCCCTCCCAGACCTGATGGCATCACAATTCTCTGCAGAGGTCGGGGCCACACTCTCCCCTCCCAGACCTGATGGCATCACAATTCTCTGCAGAGGTCGGGGCCACACTCTCCCCTCCCAGACCTGACGGCATCACAATTCTCTGCAGAGGTCGGGGCCACACTCTCCCCTCCCAGACCTGACGGCATCACAATTCTCTGCAGAGGTCGGGGCCACACTCTCCCCTCCCAGACCTGACGGCATCACAATTCTCTGCAGAGGTCGGGGCCACATTACCCATGGCCAGGCCTGACGGCATCACGCCTCCTACAGCGGTCGGACTGCGCAGCTGCTCTCTCACACGGACAAGCTTCCGACTCACCAGGAGTACCAGCATATCCCTTGGTGTATTCTCGGTCTTCCTTGAGCGCCGTGGCAAGCCCGAGGTCCGATATCCGCACATGACCTGCACAGAGTAGGGGGAGAGCAGAGGAGTGAGGCACAGCTGGGGAGAGGGCAGACAGACACGCAGAAGCAAACTGAGAGGCCTTGATGTGAATGAAATGAACCATCTGTTGTAGCAAGAGCGGTGTGAGTCTAAAGGGGTGGTGGAGAAAACATTTGTATTGTCCCATCACACACTCCCAGGGTCAGACACAGAGAGAATCTCCCTCCACACTGTCCCATCACACACTCCCGGGGTCAGACACAGAGTGAATCTCCCTCCACACCATCCCATCACACACTCCCAGAGTCAGACACAGAGTGACCCTCCCTCCACACCGTCCCATCACACACTCCTGGAGTCAGACACAGAGTGAATCTCCCTCCACACCATCCCATCACACACTCCCGGGATCAGACACAGAGTGAATCTCCCTCCACACCGTCCCATCACACACTCCCGGGGTCAGACACAGAGTGAATCTCCCTCCACACCGTCCCATCACAGACTCCCAGAGTCAGACACAGAGTGAATCTCCCTCCACACCGTCCCATCACACACTCCCAGAGTCAGACACAGAGTGAAGCTCCCTCCACACCGTCCCATCACACACTCCCAGGGTCAGACACAGAGTGAAGCTCCCTCCACACCGTCCCATCACACACTCCCCCCATATGGTAGTATCGCGTTCTTCACTGGGACATAGCCCATGGATTAGACTGCAAGCCCAGCCCTCGACATTTCCCTCTCCTCATCCACATCCCAGCTGCCTTGTGGCCTGTCAGGATGCTGACGAAGACCAGTTGGAGGACCGTGAGGAAGTTGTTCCGCCCCACGTGTCACGAGTTGCGACCCCTGCCCGCCATACCTCCGTTGTCGAGGAGCACGTTCTCGGGTTTGAGGTCTCGATAGATGATTCGGTGCTGGTGGAGATGTTCCAGGCCACAGATGATCTGTGCCGTGTAGAACTGTGCGCGTGACTCCTCAAAGCCGGGATTCTTCTCATCCACGTTGTAGATGTGGTACCTGGGGAGCAGGGAACGAGGAGGCGTACAGGACTGAGATGGATTGACTGGTTGAATGGTGTTGCAATAACAACCTTGCAGTCAATGTCAGTAAGACCAGAGAACTGACTGTGGGCCAGGAAGGGGAAGTCAAAAGAGCACATGCCAGCCCTCATGGATGGATCAGCAGTGGAAAGGGTGAACAGTTTCACCTTTCTGTGTGTCAGTTTCTCTTAAGTTAGGAGTTTGCGGAAACTCGGTATGTTACCAAACACTAGCAAATTTATACAGAAACATTCATACGAGACCATTCTGACTGGTAACATCACTGTCTGCTATGGAGGGGCCAGTGCACAGGATCAGAAAAATCTGCAGAGGGTTGTAAACCCAGCCAACTCCATCATGGGCACGAGCCTCCACAGCATCGAGGACATCTTCAAAAGGAGATGCCTCACGAAGGCAGCGTCCATCGTGGAGGATCCTGACCATTTGGGACAAGCCATCAGGGAGGAAGCACAGGAGCTTGTAGACCAACACTCTATGTTTTAGTAACAGCTGCTTCCTCTCTGCCGGCAGATTTCTGAAACCATGAACACTACTTCACTGTTTTCAGCTCTTTTAGTGCTGTTTATTTTCCATCTATCTGTCTAAATATCTATTTATTAAACTGTATATTATTATTGTAATTTAAAATAATTTTTATGTACCACACTGCATTGCAGCTGCAAAACAACAAATTTGATGACACATGCCAGTGAAAATAAACCTGACTGTGATTCAGAAAGAGATGATTGGGGAGGGGCGTGCTCAGATGTCCCACTCACACAGTCTCCTCAAAGTCAACTTATTACCAAAGTACATACTGTATATGTCACCATAAGGTTGTGGTACCTTTATTATTTAGAAAATTTATAAAATATATTTATCAGAACATAATTAATTACAGGGTATTTCACAGTTATATTAACATAGATTTCAAAATTATGTAGGCATAATTTCAAAAATATATGAACATAATTTGGAATTATATTCACTGTATATAAAAGAAATTCCAGCTGTGCACAGCAAAGGCTTTGTGCGTGGGGGGCGTTTCAGTTACTGTGCAGCCACACACCTGCCCCACTGAGAGTGAACAATGACTCAGATTCAGTCTCCTGCAGGTCTCTACTTTCTCAGAAGTTTGTGTAAATTTGGCATGTATCCAGAAACTCTAACAAACTCCTACAGATGCCCAGTGGAGAGTATCCTAACTGGTTGCATCATGGCCTAGTATGGAAACACCAAAGTTCAGGAACAGAAAGTGGTGGATGCAGCCCGGTCTATCACAGACAAAGCCCTTCCCACCGTTGAGTGCATTTGCATGGAGTACTGTCACAGGAAAGAAGCATCAAGGACCCCAACCATCCAGGCCGTACTCTCCTCTCACTACTACTATCAGCCAGGTGGCACAGTAGTCTCAGGTCCCACACCTCCAACAGTTATTACCCGAGAACGATTGGGCACCAACGTGGATAATTTCACTCACCACAACTCTACTCTGATTGATCGGCCTACAGACTCACAGTCCAGGTCTCTACAGCTCAACCTTTTAGTATTATCTTTTACCTTGGTTATCGATCCTTTTATGCATTGTATTTCTTTTATTTTCCTGTAAGTGCCTGTAAGAAAATGAATCCGGGTAGCTTGTATGCATTTTGGTAATAAGTTTACTTTGAACTGTTGTTACCAGCTCCATCTTGTGTGGTGACCAGACCAAGCATTATGTCAAGGCCAGTAAGACACCACTTGCAACCTCCCCTGACAGACACTCCTGGAACGCTGTGACTGTTCCTTCACTGTCACTGGGTCTGTATGCTGGAGCATTTGCCCCAGGACTGCGGCGATTCAGCGAGGTGGCTCACCTCAAGGGCAGAACATCCCCAGATGCCCAGAATGACTTCAGAGGAAGGGTATTAGTGGAAGTGAAGGACTGGGCAGTACCGTTGACTTTACAGAGTCAACGATCGGGGTTGAGTTCCTGCTGCTGTGCTGTTACGTTCTCCCCATGGGTTTCATAGAACGTAGAAGAGTACAGCACAGGGGCAGGCCACTCAGCCCACAGTGTTGTGACAAACCTGCTGAAAAGCAAATCAAAACCATACAAACATGATTCCCTCCTACAGGAATATATGTCCACCAGGAACATATCCCTCCATCTTCCTTACATCCATGTGTCCAACCAAACCTCTTAAAAGCCTCTAATGTGTTTGCCTCTGCCACCACACCGGGCATCCACCCCTCTCTGAGTAAAAAACTTACCCCTCACATCTCCCTCTCACCTCATAAAGACATAATTGATTAGAATCAGTAAGTTGTGGGCACGCTACATTGGCACTGGAAACATGTTCCATACCCAGCACATCCTTAGCTATTGACACCACAACACATTTCACTGTCTGTTCCAATGGACACATGACAAATAAAGCTAGTCAGTGTCTTCATCCCTTATTGCAAGCTGATGAATCCTGGCTGACCTTCTGAATTCTGGTGGACTGGTTAGGACTAGATTAACACAAGATGGTAGACGATGGAATCTGGAGCAATACACACAATGCTGGAGGAACTCAGCAGGTCAGGCAACATCAGTGGAGGCCAAGGAAGGGTCTCGACCAAAACTATTTCCTGTCCAACTTCAACCACAGATGCTGCCTGACCCACTGAGTTTTCCCAGCATCTTAGTTGTGGCTCTGGGAAGACGGCCTTTGGTTGCAGGGGAGACCAGGACCTGGAGCTGCTCTCGCAGAGCACGTTCTGGGGTGGTTTAGTGGAGGCATTGGGAGTCAGGGAGGGTGGGACGGAGTGAATGAAGGGGAACTGTTTCCCAGGGCAGGAGGGTGGGTGCCCAGAGGATGCGGAACAAATGGGTAACGGCATAAGAACCAGAGATGACAGGAGGGGAAGGTGTCTCCTCGAGTTGTTGGGGTCAGGAATGCACTGTTCGGAAGCATAGAGGAGCAGATTAAACAGGGACTTAAGGAGGGAATGGGAGTGGGGGGGCATGTCAGGATGTGGGGAGGGAGGAAGTAGCCGGTTCATTCACATGGCCAGTACAGGCTCAGTGGGCTGAGTGGTCTCATTGCAGTCCAGCTGGCTGTAGGATTTTATAATCCATCGGTCCTCTGAAACCATTACATTAATATCTTTGTTAATGCGGCCGAGGGAACTGATGTGAATTAAAGCTGAAATTATATAGCTTCCTGCTTAACACTCCCAGCTCTGTGCTGGCAAATCTGGCTCAGACTGCGTCAAAGTTAAATCCGGCAGTAATCTCAATCAGAGGCCAAGATTCAAACATCAACCTCTCTGAGCAAAACCACCCAGCTGGTCAGTTATCAGAAAGGCTGTACTGTGAGACCACAGTGTCCACCCAGCTGGTGCCAATTCAATGTTTGGCCCAGTCCACTCCAAGCCCAACACCTCCATGAACCCGACCAAGTACTTTTCAAATGTACCTGCCTCAACCACAAAACTCTGGCAGTTCATTCCACATAGGTGAAAAAGGTTCCCTTTTAAATCTTTCCCCACTAACCCTAGGCCTATGCACCCTACTCGACAGAAAAGTCTGTTACTTAACCTGCACGTTAATCTCAAAGTTAGAACTACATTTATTACCAAAGTATGTATACATTAAACAACCTTGAGATTCGCCTTCTTATACGCAGCCACAAAATGAAGAAACACAAAAGAACACATTTTAAAAAAGGCTGTCAAATATCCAAAGTGCAGAGAGAGAAACCCTTCAGGGAATCCTGCACCAAGACTTCCAAGTCATTTACAGAACAATCCATGAAGAGCAGAAGGCTGCTAATGGGATCATCTGACTTAGCAGTGAGATAAAGACAAGAGGAAGCAAAGCTCATTCCTCAAGCTCTTGCACAGGACGTTCAAGAGCTCTGGGCAGCAGCTATTAAGTAACAGTGTGGTGAAGTGTATGGCAGAAAGAATAAAGGTGTAAACCAAGTGCAAATTCAGTAATCAGTGGTGCAAAGGGATTTGGGAGTCCTCATGCAGGACTCGCTAAAGATTAATTTGCAGGTTGAGTTGTTGCTGAGGGTGACAAATGCAATGTTAGCATTCATTTCCAGGGGACTTGGATATAAGAGCAAGGATGAGATGCTGAGGCTTTATAAGGCCTCACTTGGAGAATTGTGAGCAGTTGCCCTTATCTGAGAAATGATATTCTGGTGTTAGAGAGGATCTTGGGAATGAAAGGGTTAATATATGAGGGGTGCCGGATAGCTCTGGACCTGTACTCACTGAAATTTAGAAAAGTGAAGACGGACTCACTGAAACCCGTTGAATATTGAAAGGCCTAGATAGAGTGGATGTAAGGAGGGTGTTTCCAATAGTGGGGGAGTCTAGGACCAGAGGGCACAGCCTCAGAATAAAATAATGTCCCTTTAGAATAGAGATGAAGAGGAATTTTTTAGCAAGTCAGGTTGGCAGCTTCTTGATTCGTCAGGGTGTCAAAGGTTACGGGGAGAAAGACGTCGAGAGGGATAATAAATCAGCCATGGTGGGACAATAAATCATTGATTGAAAGTAGACTAGATGGGCCAAATGGCCTAATTCTGCTTGTTTATCTTATGATCTTAACTCATCCAATCTATGGCAGTAGGGGCCTGAAAGGTGGAGGCAGTTATTTTAAGCTCTCACAGATGATGGAGATGAGCTTGAAGGGGTAGTTGGGTAAAGATTACGGGACAACCATTGAACTACAGAAAAGGTTATCCCTGGGCCTGACCTGTGTCCGGCCGCTGGTGGACACTGCCTCCTCACCTAAGATCTCCGCCATTCATCAGCGTCATCACCAGACACAGCTCATATTTGGTCTGAAAGGCGTAGGCGAGCGAGACAATGAACCGATTGTGAACCTTGGCCAGGATCTGCTTTTCCAACAAGCAAGCCTATAGGCAAGAGAGCAGAAAAAAACAAACATCAGTCAGGGTTGCAGCGACGTCCTTCGTATTCAACCTGTGTTGACTCGGTGTCTGACCCCGGGGCTGTGAGATGGGACAGTGTGGAGGGAGATTCACTCTGTGTCTGACCCCGGGAGTGTGTGATTGGACAGTGTGGAGGGAGCTTCACTCTGTGTCTGACCCTGGGAGTGTGTGATGGGACAGTGTGGAGGGAGATTCACTCTGTGTCTGACCCCGGGAGTGTGTGATGAGACAGTGTGGAGGGAGCTTCACAATGTGTCTGACCCCGGGAGTGTGTGATTGGATGGTGTGGAGGGAGATTCACTCTGTGTCTGACCCCGGGAGTGTGTGATGAGACAGTGTGGAGGGAGCTTCACAATGTGTCTGACCCCGGGAGTGTGTGATTGGATGGTGTGGAGGGAGATTCACTCTGTGTCTGACCCCGCGAGTGTGTGATGGGACGGTGTGGAGGGAGATTCACTCTGTGTCTGACCCCGGGAGTGTGTGATGGGACGGTGTGGAGGGAGATTCACTCTGTGTCTGACCCCGCGAGTGTGTGATGGGACGGTGTGGAGGGAGTTTCACTCTGTGTCTGACCCCGGGAGTGTGTGATGGGACAGTGTGGAGGGAGATTCACTCTGTGTCTGACCCCGCGAGTGTGTGATGGGACGGTGTGGAGGGAGATTCACTCTGTGTCTGACCCCGGGAGTGTGTGATGGGACAGTGTGGAGGGAGCTTCACTCTGTGTCTGACCTCGGGAGTGTGTGATGGGACAGTGTGGAGGGAGGGTCACTCTGTGTCTGACCCCGGGAGTGTGTGATGGGACGGTGTGGAGGGAGTTTCACTCTGTGTCTGACCCCGGGAGTGTGTGATGGGACAGTGTGGAGGGAGATTCACTCTGTGTCTGACCCCGGGAGTGTGTGATGGGACGGTGTGGAGGGAGATTCACTCTGTGTCTGACCCTGGGAGTGTGTGATGGGACGGTGTGCAGGGAGATTCACTCTGTGTCTGACCCCGGGAGTGTGTGATGGGACAGTGTGGAGGGAGCTTCACTCTGTGTCTGACCTCGGGAGTGTGTGATGGGACAGTGTGGAGGGAGGGTCACTCTGTGTCTGACCCCGGGAGTGTGTGATGGGACTGTGTGGAGGGTGCTTCACTCTGTGTCTGACCCCGGGAGTCTGTGATGGGACAGTGTGGAGGGAGCTTCACTCTGTGTCTGACCTCGGGAGTGTGTGATGGGACAGTGTGGAGGGAGATTCACTCTGTGTCTGACCCCGGGAGTGTGTGATGGGACAGTGTGGAGGGAGATTCACTCTGTGTCTGACCCCAGGAGTGTGTGATGGGACGGTGTGGAGGGAGTGCTCACTCTATGGACCCTGGGTACGTGTGATAGGCTGGTGTGGAGGGAGCCACTCTCTTTTTCTGATGCCAGAAGTGATGATTCTCTATTGCGGACTAAGAGTGGGAAGGGGACAGGGAGAGGGGAGGCAATGGTTCGGAAAAGGGGAAGAGAGAGGGGAAGGTGTGGGAAACACCAGAGAGGCATTCTGCAAAGATCTGTAAACCAATTGTTTGGAATGAAATTATCTTCCCTGCAAATAATTACAAGATTAACCTAGTCATTGAGTGTAAATATACAGTCCTCATATGTATTCTAATTTCTATTTCTTAATTTAATTTAGTCTATTTTGTGGGTTGCTGTTGGTGATAATCGCCCTGATTCATGGAGTCAGAAAGCATGTAAATAGGCCCTTTGACCCAATCTGATCCCATGTTCCAGGATTTGACCCAAACCCCTCTCATTCGTTTCCTAACTGTGCACTAGAGCAGCTGCTTTCTAGGCATGGAGCTGTACCCTCCTTTACCACCTCCTCTGCCAACTTATTCCCTACATAGGCTGTAAATTCGGGGTTTGATTCCTGCCACTGTCTGTAAGGAGTTTGCACATTCTCCCCATGAATACTGGAATTTTCTCCAGTGCTCCAGTTTCCTCTCTCATTCCAAAGACATATGATCAGGGTCAGTAAGCTATGGACATGCTATCTTGGCAACAAGTAAGTTTTAAAATGAACCTGAGACAATTACCTACCTGGTGAAGTGCAGCAAGACAGTCGAGTTTAAAAAATTGTTGCACATGTTGTTTTCTTCACAAGAGGAGGAAAGATGATTGAGATTTAAAAAAGGGCAGAATAAAGACAAATTTGCAGGTTCATAAACAATGAATACTGGATGATAATAGTCATAAATTAAAAAAAGAGAAATGACCAGCTACACTGGAAAAAATAGACTTGTTTAATTGCACAACAGATAGCTGGATTTTGTAGACTGAGCAAACTGAACAGTAATGAATTAGCCAATGAGAAGCAAGTGCCCGTTTTGTTGAGTGCATCAGGTTGAAGAGTATACAAGTTTGACTGCTGCAACCAAACCAGCCAAAATGAGCTTTGCTGATATCCTGAAAGTAATGCAGGGACACTTTGAACCAAAACCATTGCTGATTGCAGAATACTTTAAGTTTCATAAGCGGAATCAAAAGGCAGGGCAGTCCATTTCAGCATAAGTGGCTGAACTGAAGAGATTGTCTGAGCATTGTCAGTTCAATGGTGCACTGAGAAGTTGTTTAGTTTGTGAAGTCTTACAACAAAACATTCAAAACTGGCTCCCATCTAAACATTAACATACATTTAAAAGAGCAGTTGAAATCGCTGTATCAATGGAAACAGCCACCAGAAATGCAACTGAGTTTGAACAGCTTTTCATACTGAACTGAAGCCTGCAGAACTTATAGTGGAGAAAAGATCACTCCTGTGGGAATGGCATTTGCAACAGTGAAACACAACAACCAACAAGCCACATTGGGCTTGAATGTGGTAAAAACAGAAAAGGCAGCATTGTGGCTGACACAACTACAAACTGATTGGAAACTGATCCACCATTTTCATGCCACATCCCCGCAACAGGGTTAACTGAAAGCAAATTAAGAAAGGTACTGGATAATGTCACAGCAGTGTTCAAGGATGGCATTGGAAAACTCAAACAAATCAAGAATAACATAGTGTTAAAAGCTACGCACAAGCTTTACAAAGCCTAACCAGATACCTATGCCACTCGTGATAAAGTAGCCAGTGAGCAAGATTGCAAGGAATCTGAAGGAATTCTTTCCCAGCTTGTGTGGAGCTCATGGGCAATGCCAGTTGTCCCAAGAAGGATGGGTCTCTTAAGATCTGTGTTGATTTTAAGGTCACCATCAACCCAGTACTGAAAGCAGATCAATACATTCTGACCGGATAGAGATAGCTTTGCCATTTTTTCTGAAGAAAATATTTCAGCAAAGTGGACAGTTGAAAGCTACCGACAGATGAAGATGGAAGAAGTGTTTCGCACCATAAACACTCATGAAGAGCTTTATCGCTACAATAGGCTTATTTTTGGAGTAGGATCTGCACCTGCACTCTGTCACATGCTGGTGTCACCTCAGTGTTACCCGGAAGACATTATTGTCACTGGTAAGAATGACAAGAAAGATCTCCAAAATCTCAAGACAGTTTTAAAAAGATTAGAATATTATGGGATCAGAGCATGATGCAACAAATGTGAAGTCTTTAAACCAAACATCACTTACAGTGGTCACACCATTGATGCACAAGAATTACACGAGTGTGCTGAGAAAATTCAAGTAGTG
The DNA here is from genome assembly GCF_030144855.1 of Hypanus sabinus. Lineage (NCBI taxonomy): Eukaryota > Metazoa > Chordata > Chondrichthyes > Myliobatiformes > Dasyatidae > Hypanus > Hypanus sabinus. The sequence continues at coordinate 55,583 of NW_026781420.1, read as the reverse complement.
GTGGATGCCCCGAGGCTGAAGGTAGTTTCACAGTTGTGGTCCTTTTTAGGGTTTGTCAATTACTGTAACAGGTTCCTGCCAAACCTGACTGCTGTGCTCCACCCCTTGAATGCATTGCTACAGCTCGTGAAGAAATGGCAATGGACAATGCTTTCAAAAAGGTAAAGGAATTGGTGACATCAGGCACTGTACTCACACATTATCATCAATACTGTCCAGTAAAGCTTGCCTGTGACATTAGAACATTAGAAAGTTTTTGACAAGACCAAGCCATTCAGCCCAACAAAGTTTGCCAAATTCCTGTTCACATGGTGTGTTGAAATAACTATCAAGCTTCAATTTGAAAGTCTCTAAGGTACTAATCCCATCTAATAGGTAGTTTGTTCCATGTGTCCACAACTCGCCGTTTAAAGAAATGCTTCCTGAAGTTAGTCTGAAATCTCCCCTTAACCGATCACCACCTATTGCCTCATGTCCTTGATGATGGATTAATTTTGAAGTAGCACTTTAATTTTTCCCTTAATGATTTTGAATACTTCTAACACCTCTCCTCTCATTCTACATTTACTTAGGCTAAAAAGGTTTAATTCTTTCTATATTTCTTCACAGCTTATACCCTGCAGACCTGTTCTGAGTCTAGTCACCCTTCTCTGGATTTCTCCAGTGCCTTCACACCCCTCACAAAATATGGAGACTGAAATTGTACACAGTACTCAAGATGTGGCCTCAAGTGCATTATACAGCTTAAGGAGAACATCTCTTGACTTGAACTCCACTGAGCACATTATATGGCCCAACATTCTATTAGCCCTCTTATTCGCTTCACGCATTGTCCAGATGTGGACAGTGATGAGTCTACCAGGACACCCAATCCTTCTCACACAGTGCACTTTCTAACTCAGAACCCCCATTGTATATTTATATTTAATATTTCTACTTCCTATAGGTATTATTTTACATACCTGGATTTTTGGAGCCAATTCTGCACCATTCACACACCTTACCCTGAATCCCTACCTCCTATAATTTGATCATTAACCTCTTACAGAGTACCTTGTCAAAAGCCCTCTGAAAGTCCAAGTAAATTATGTTAATCATTCTCTTGTCATCATAAATTTGAGTTGTCTCTTCATAGAACTCCAGCGTATTAGTAAAACACAGTTTCCACTTACTGAACCCATGCTGGCTTTCTGTTAACAGGCCTGTTCTTATCATCTGTTTTTCCGTTTCATTCTTTAGTAATGCTTCCATTATCTTACTTATGATACACATTTTGCTTACTGGTCTATAGTTACCAGGTCAGTGCAGTCACCCTTCTTATATACTTTCCAGTCCTTAGGGATTCAATGACTTTTGGAAGACACGTGTTAGGGGTTTGTCACTGACTTCTTTAAGTGCACTTGGATATATGTTGGTTGACCCTGGAGATTTCAGCCTTTTCAACTATAACAGGACCACACTTTCTAAGGTCTCTCAGTCACTTAAAACAACCACATTTTGCTTTACACTTGCTGGTATATTACTAACATCTCCACAGGTGAATACTTTAGCAATATATGAGTTAAGAGCATCCACTATGTCCTTCTCTGCATAATTTAATGCTCCATTATTATTACTAATCATACTAACCTTCCTCCTTGACTTTTCTTTTGCTACTAAAATACTGAAAAAATTTTGTAGGGTCAGTCTTAGCATTATCAGCAATATCCTTCTCAACCTGCCTTTTGACAATCTGAATTTCGCTCTTGACTATAGCTCTCATATTTTCATATGTCCTACGTTAATATCATTAGTATTTTTCTGCATTCCTTATTCCTTCTTTTCTTCAATAATTTGTTATATATGTCTTTATTCATCCATGTAGTTGATCCATTGTGTTTCTTGCTTCTCCCGATCTTGGGTATGAACATTTCCTGCACTGATTGACAAATGAAGGTCTCCTGATGTTTTACTCCTGAACAAGCATTTCTGGAGAGGGACTACAGAGGTGATCAGAAGTGGGTATTTGGAAAGGTTAAGGACAGAACTGAACCACCCTCCTGATGAAGGGTTTCGGCCCGAAACGTCGTCACTACCTCCTCCCATAGATGCTGTCTGACCAGCTGAGTTCCCCCAGCATTTTATTTTATTCCCACTGGGAAGTGAATACATATTGAAAACGAATGTGATCAGGGAGCGAACAGCGGTGGAACAGACCTAGTACAGAGTCGACTGGCTGAACGGCCTCATTTGCTGTGAATTTATGATTATTGGGAAAGTGAGTAAAGTCTGGAAGCAGTATGAAGTAGAAACCCTCCTGATGAAGGGTTTCGGCCCGAAACGTCGTCACTACCTCCTCCCATAGATGCTGTCTGGCCTGCTGAGTTCTGCCAGCATTTTGTGTTTTTATTTATTTCCGGCATCTGCAGTTTCACTGGTGTTGCCTGTGAACCACTCTCCTACACAGTGGAGACTGAGTCTGGTATCATCTGGAGACAACACCATGCTCCAGATGGGTGGAGGTATGACTCCTTCACTCTGCTAGCCTTGGGCAAGACGCTTAGCCCCTTCCCCCCCCCCCCCCCCCCGATCAGGGTCATGAGAACCCATGGGGGCAGGTGGTGGACGGTGGTATGACAAGTCCTGCTTATGCGACCACAGAGACCAGGCAGACAATCTCTGAAGAGAATTGATCATGGCTGGGGTCACCCGTCTTGAAAAGACACTGCCCAGAAAAAGGCGTCTTCTGTATGAAACTTTGCCAAGACAATCATGTTTACTTACTGTGATTACCCACGTCATTCGACACGGCATATGATGCAGCACCCCGTGAATAACTTATGTCTGTGTGTTGTGTTACCTACCTGATTCTGATGCGAATTTTCATCCTAGTAGTGTAGGAGCTCGTGAAACACCTCACAGTGCCAGTGATCACCAACTGGAGTTTGATTCTCGCTGCTGACTGTAAGCTCTCTCTGTGACTGCCTGTGCTCCCTTCCAATATTCCGAAGAAGCACGGGCTAGGATTCGTATGTTGTGGCCAGAAGCAAGGCGACCCCAGAACAATACTCGGGGTGTGTTAGTTGTTGACACTAAAGCAACACATCTCACTGATGTCTCGTGGGAAATGTAAGCTAACCGTCTACCTGTACCTCCCCGTACCTGTGCCCAGGATAATAAACCGGACTGGAACTTACCTGGTTGAGAGTTTAGTAGGTAATTTACAGGGAGACTGGATCAAAATTCAGAGTAATTTACATTGAAACATACAGTGAAATGCCTTGTTTGTGTCAACAATAAACAAAAGCTCAGGAGGAGTTGGGTGCAACCCTGATAGCATGTCCGGCAGAACACAGACCGCAGCAAGCTAAAGACAACATAGATTCTGAGGGGGAAATGCAGATAGGGTCAGATTGATGCCTTTGCTGAGAGGGGATGGGGTGGAGAGAGCCTTTCTGGTAGGGGAGGGTGGGGAGTGGGAGCCCTCTGGGAAGAGGAGGGTGGGAGAGGGATTTCTCTGACAGGGAAGGGTGGGAAGATGGAGATTGGGACAGGAAGCCCTCTGGTAGGGGAGGATGGGGAGGAGGGTGGGGAGAGGGAGCCCTCTGGGAAGAGGAGGGTGGGAGAGGGATTTCTCTGACAGGGAAGGGTGGGAAGATGGAGATTGGGACAGGAAGCCCTCTGGTAGGGGAGGATGGGGAGGAGGGTGGGGAGAGGGAGCCCTCTGGGTAGAGGAGGGTGGGTGAGGGTGCCCTCTGGTAGGAGATAGAGAGGCAAGGGAGCCCTCTGACAAGGAAGGGAGGGGAGGTGGAAAGTGGGGCGAGGGAGCCCTCTGGGAAGAGGAGGGTGGGAGAGGGATTTCTCTGATAGGGAAGGGTGGGAAGATGGAGATTGGGACAGGAAGCCCTCTGGTAGGGGAGGATGGGGAGGAGGGTGGGTGAGGGTGCCCTCTGGTAGGAGATAGAGAGGCGAGGGAGCCCTCAGGCAGCCCACCCACCTCGTATCCTTTCCGTTTTTTCAGCCGCTTCTTGTTGAGCTTCTTGTTGGCGTACATCTTGCCCGTGGCCCTCATCTGACAGGCACACACCTCACCGAAGCCCCCCTTTCCCAGCACCCGGAAGTCCGTGAACCACTCCTCGCCGATGGGCTGGGCCTCCAGCCACTTGAACTGCAGGAAGCGCAGGAAGAAGGCGCTCTCCTTGTAGCTGTCGGCCGCCTGGGCCTCCAGGTAGGCCAGCAGCTGCCCCTCGGACTCTCGGAAAAGCTCGGCATGGCCATTGGGATGGTCCTCCTTCACCCGGAGAACTGTCTTCTCGTCCAGAAAGGAACAGAAGTCTCGCGAGCTGGGCTCATAGTACTGATTGACCATACTCTGGGCCTTGGGCACCCGGCCGCTCTCCTCCGTGGTGCCATACTCCTCCACGTCCTGCCAGAGGCTGGCTGCCATGTGGAATCGCTCGGAGGCCCGCAGGAACTCGCAGAAGAGCCTCTTGCCGATGGGCTGTCGGCAGCAGATGCTATGGAAGGAAAGGTCGAGCTCCTGCCGGAGAGCCTGGCACCGAGACGCAGGGGGCAGCCTCAACCTTGTCCGCATCTTCTTGTCCCGGACAGCCAGGGCGGAGCCTGCGTCCATACTGCTCCGCGCTGCCACGAAGGCCGAATTGGCCACCACCGTCTCCAGCCCCCCGAAGTCCATGCTGGCCTGTGAGGAGGGGGTACTGCGGGTCACCCTGAAAAGGAAGGGCAGCAACAGGGCAAGACGAGTTGTGGAGGAAGATGGAGAGGGGGTTTGAGGATGAAGGAAAGGAAGAGAGAGAGAGTAGTGGGGAGGGCAGAGGTGGGAGGGAGAAGGGGAAAGGAGGGAGAGACAGAGGAGAAGGGGAAGGGGAAAGTGGAGGGGGAAGGTGAGGTGGTGGGAGAGGAAAGGGAATGGTGAGGGAAGGGTAGGAAAGGGAGAGGAGGGGAAGGGAGATATGAGGCAGTGGTAGAGGGTGGGGGAAGGAGAGAGAGGGAAGTGGGAGAGTGGAGAGAGAGGAGGAGAGAGAGTGGGAGGGATGGGCAGAGGGAGGGGGAATGGCAAGACGGAGAAAGGGAAGGTGAAATGGGGAAGGAAATGAGACAGAAGTAGGAGAAGTGTGGGTCAGGAAGGGGAGAGTGAGGTGGGGAGGTGGAAGATGGTGAAAGAAAGGGGGAGGTAGAGTGGAGAAAAGAGATATGGAGGGGAGGAGAGAGGTAGTAGGTAGGATGGAAAAGAGAGGGAGGGGAGAAAGAAGGAGGGGAGAGGGAGGTGGGAGAGGGAGAGTGAAAGGGAGAGAGGAAGGGGAGGGGGAGAGGGTGGTGACAGAGAGGTAGGGGAGATTGTTGGAGAGTGGGGGGAGAGCAGGGGGGAAAGGGCAGAAGAAAGGGGGGAGAGAGAGGGTGGAGGGAGAGAGGGGAGGGGGAAGAGATTGTTTAATGTGAGGTGTTACATTTTGGGAGGGCAAACCAAGGTAGGCCTTACTTGGTGAGCAGTGAGGCACCGGAAAGTGTAGGCCCATAATCCCTCGAAAGTGGTGTCACAGGGTAGGGTCGTGAATAGAGCTTTGGGCACATAAACCAGGGTATTGAGTACAGGAGTTTGCATGTTTTGTTGCAGTTGTATAAGTCATTGGTGAGGCCTATTTTACATAGAAACATAGAAAACCTACAGCACAATACAGGCCCTTCAGCCCACAAAGTCTGTGCTGAACATGTCCCTACCTTAGAAATTACTAGGCTTACCCACAGCCCTCTATTTTTCGAAGCTCCATGTATCTTTCCAAAAGTCTCTTAAAAGACCCTATCGTATCCACCTCCACTACCTTTGCTGGCAGCCCATCCCACGCACTCACCACTCCCTGCGTAAAAAACTTACCTCTGACATTTCCTCTGTACCTACTCCCCAGCACCTTAAACCTGTGTCCGCTTGTGGCAACCACTTCAGCCCTGGGAAAAAGCCTCTGACTATCCACATGATCAACTCCTCTCAACATCTTATACACCTCTATCAGGTCACCTCTCATCCTCCGTCACTCCAAGGAGAAAAGGCCGAGTTCACTCAACTTATTCTCATAAGGGATGCTCCCCAATCCAGGCAACATTCTTGTAAATCTCCTCTGCACCCTTTCTATGGCTTCCACATCCTTCATGCAGTGAGGCAACCAGAATTGAGCACAGTACTCCAGGTGGGTTCTGACCAGGGTCCTATATAGCTGCAACATTACCTCTCGGCTCCTAAATTCAATTCCACAATTGATGAAGGCCAATACATCATATACATTCTTAACCACAGAGTCAACCTGTGCAGCTGCTTTGAGCGTCCTATGGACTCGGACCCCAAGATCCCTCTGATCCTCCACACTGACAAGAGTCTTACCATTAATGATACTATATTCCATCATCATATTTGACCAACCAAAGTGAAACACTTCACACTTATCTGAGTTGAACTCCATCTGACATTTCTCAACCCTGTTTTGCATCCTATCAATGTCCCGCTGTAACCTCTGACAGCCCTCCACACTATCCACAACACCTCCAACCTCTGTGTCATCAGCAAATTTACTAATCCATCCCTCCACTTCCTCATCCGGGTCATTTATAAAAATCACAAAGTGTAAGGGTTCCAGAACAGATCCCTGAGGCACACCACTGTCACCGACCTCCATGCAGAATATGACCCGTCTACAACCACTCTTTGCCTTCTGTGAGCAAGACAGTTCTGGATCCACAAAGCAATGTCCCCTTGGATCCCATGCCTCCTTACTTTCTCAATAAGCCTTGCATGGGGTAGCTTATCAAATGTTTTGCTGAAATCCATATACACTACATCAATGTGTTTCTTCCTTCATCAATGTGTTTAGTCACATCCTCAAAAAATTCAATCGGGCTCGTAAGGCACGACTTGCCTTTGACAAAGCCATGCTGACTATTCCTAATCATATTATGCCTCTCCAAGTGTTCATAAATCCTGCCTCTCAGGATCTTCTCCATCATCTTACCAACCACTGAGGTAAGACTCACTGGTCTATAATTTCCTGGGCTATCTCTACTCCCTTTCTTGAATATAGGAACAACATCCGCAACCCTCCAATCATCTGGAACCTCTCCCGTCCCCACTGATGATGCAAAGATTATCGCCAGGGGCTCAGCAGTCTCCTCCCTCGCCTCCCACAGTAGCTTGGGGTACATCTCATCTGGTCCCGGCGTTATCCTCTTTCTAAATATCTACATGCTCAAGCTTTTCAGTCTTCTGCGTCATCATATCATCACCAATATCCTCTTCTATGGTGAATACTAAAGTAAAGTATTTATTAAGTACCTCTGCTATTTCCTCTGGGTCCATACACACTTTCCCACTGTCACACTATTCTCTCACATCTTATCCTCTTGCTCTTCACATACTTGTAGAATGCCTTGGGGTTTTCCTTAATCCTGCCCACCAAGGCCTTCTCATGACCCCGTCTGGCTCTCCTAATTTCCTTCTTAAGCTCCTTCCTATTAGCCTTATAATCTTCTAGATCTCCAACATTACCTAGCTCTCTAAACCTTTTGTAAGCTTTTCTTTTCTTCTTGACTAGATTTATTACAGCCTTTGTACACCACGGTTCCTGTACCCTACTATAATTTCCCTGTCTCATTGGAACGTACCTATGCAGAACTCCACACAAATATTCCCTGAACATTTGCCACATTTCTTATGTACTTCTCCCTGAGAACATCTGTTTCCAATTTAAGCTTCCAATTTCCTGCCTGATAGCCTCATAATTCCCCTTACTCCAATTAAACACTTTTCTAAATTGTCTGTTCCTATCTCTCTCCAATGCTATTGTAATGGAGATAGAATTATGATCACTATCTTCATAATGCTCTCCCACTGTGAGATCTGACACCTGACCAGGTTCATTTCCCTATACCTGATCAATAAAACCTCTCCTCTTGTAGGCTTATCTACATATTGTGTCAAGAAACCTTACTGAACTCACCTAACAAACTCCACTCCATCAAAACCCCTTGCTCTAGGGAGATGCCAATCGATATTTGGGAAATTATAATCTCCCATCACGACAACCCTGTTATTATCACACCTTTCCAGGATCTGTTTCCCTATCTGCTCCTCGATATCCCTGTTACTATTAGGTGGCCTATAAAATACACCCAGTAAAGTTATTGACCCCTTCCTGTTCCTAACCTCCACCCACAGAGACTCTGTAGACAATCCCTTCACAGCGTCCACCTTTTCTGCAGCAGTGACACTATCTCTGACCAACAATGCCTCTTTTGCCTCCCTCCCTGTCCTTTCTGAAACATCTAAAAATTTTGGAGTATTGTTTGCAGTTCTGGTCACCTACCTACAGGAAAGAGATCAAGAAGATTGAAAATGTGCAGAGAAAATTTACGAGGATGCTGCTGGGACTTGTGGAACGGAGTTATAGGGAAAGGTTGAATAGGTTAGGGCTTTATTCCCTGGAGCATCGGAGAATGTGGGGGGGGGGGTGTGGAGATTTGTTAGAGATATACAAAATTATGAGGGGTTTAGGTAGGGTAAATGCAAGCAGGCTTTTTCCATTTAGATTGGGTGAGTCTGGAACTAGAGGTCATGGTTTAAAGGTGAAAAGTGAACTACCTACTGCGGCTCCAAGGGGGAGCTTCCTCAGTCAGTGAGAGTGTGGAACGAGCTGCCAGTGGAGGTGCTGGATGTGGGTATAGATGGATGGGGCCAGCAGGAGACTAGGTCAGGTAAACAGGCCTGAAGCCCTGTTTCTGTAGTGCTCTATAACTATGATCTTCAGAGTTTGTTTAGATCAAAGGCCTTAGTTTCACTTTGAACTCTCTCACTCAAACTCAGCATGAAATTCTACTTTCTCACCAAGACTTCCACGACAACATTACTAATTATCCCTTTGTCATTCCCCAAACTGATAACTAACACAGCCTTTTGCTAAACAGTCTTGAAAATCAGACCGTACACGTTCCTTAAAATTGTTCTCTCGCTCAGCACTGATTTGATTTATGTGAAATCCCCTCTATAAACTGCAGCTCCTCGGAATAGCCCCTTGTTCACTCGCAGACCTGTGCCAATGACCCGAACAGTTGAAAGGACTACCTTCAGTTCCCAAAGTTTATTCAGAGGCCTTGTCCACATCCCTCTGTACACCAATCTCTAAAACCTCCAGCCTTTTGAGGTCTCTGCACCCGTTTCACACCCCCCCCAGTTCCTTGTCTCTTGAATTCCCTCCCCAACCCCCTTTAGGGTACTCAATAAAACTGGCACCCTTCACCTCCAGCACAGAGATTAGTTTAATTTTCACAAGTACATCGGAACGTACTGTGAAAGATGTTTGTGTCAATGACTAACACAGTCCATGATGTGCTGGGGTAGTCCGCAACTCACTCTCTTCAGTGAGGCCTCGTAAAGAGTCGCCATTGGCAATCAGCTGATACGGCAGCTGCACAAAAGGACTTACCGTTGTACTGGCAGACCAAGACCTCACAGGGATTCAAGCGCCAGGCAGAATGCCCTTCCTGTTACCACAGCCTACTCCACATCCCAGCTCTGTTCAAGTACCCTGCGTGGAGTGGAAGGGGATGTTCTGCAGCATCCCTCAGAAGGAGGGGGATTACCAGCTATAGTTAGAGGCATGAGCTTTGTCAACCGACATTAAGGAAATCCACCAGCGACACGATTCTTAAAACCCGAGGACAAATGGGAAAGTCAGAAGCCATGACACAAATCCGCCCTACAGAAATATCCCTAAATGCCTCATCACTGCGAGAGCACTGCCTTGGATTACCAGCTCCTTGGGAAGAGAGAGACCATGGAAAAACAGGCATTTTTCTATCTCCTCCCCAGAATCAGAGTCAGGGATAATATTATTGACGTGTGAAATTTGTTGTTCAGCAGAATGACAGAATTGTCTGTTCACCACCTGTATATTGAAACACACAGTGGAATACATCCTAACAACCAGCAGATGCTAGGGAACGTGCAAGGGTCATTCCAGCAACTACAGGACAACACAGAGCGCGACTAAACAAAACAACAGGCCCTTTTCCCACTCACCTAACAGCTGTTTTGCTGTTGTATTGTTGTTTAGTTGCTTGTGTTCGACAATGAAAGTTTATTTACACAAAAATAGACGAAGACAATCAGAATTTACAAGACAGTGAGTACATTCAGATTAAGATATGATTACTGCTGTCTATAAAACAGTCAATTCCTTGGGGGTAATTCCCTACCGCTCCAGGAGATCCCCCACTGTATCCATTGTGACCATGTTCTCCCTGTCCAAGGACAGCCTGGCACGAACATTTCCTCGGAAGAGGGGCAGGCAGTCAGCCCGGGCAGAGCCCTCCACGTTCCGCCAACTCGACCCGTGAATGGCCATCTGAGCCGGGCCCAGGAGCAAGCCCACCAGTAGATCCTCCTCGCGACCTACCCCCCCCCCCCCCCGTACTGGGTGCCCGCGTACGAGGAACGCAGGGCTGAAGTGATCCAGAACCTGAGCAGCATCCCCTTCAGACACTCAGACTGGGACTGCAACCTCTCACCCTCCATATAAGCGAGTTACACTGACTCCCCCCACCCCTCCGGCCACAGAATGGACAGGGGATGGGGGGGGGGCAGTGAACCTGTTGCATGGTACAGCCCAACGCGACCTTCCATCACAGGTCCCCCATGAGCTGCCAACAGGGTACGCACACACAGTGACCGACCGGCGTCCGCGATCGGAAGACTCAAGACTGCAGCAGAGACCCACTGCATTCTATTGCCCTGGAAGAAGTCTACCAGTCTCTTCTGGATCCCGGAGACTGGGTGGCACTAAAGTAATCAGCCAGTACCATATCATCGAGGCGATCAGCTGCTCTATAACCATCACCATTCTGCTGTATGAAATTGCACAAAGGAGGCCTGACCAGCGTCCCAGCCAGGCAGAGATCTTTGTCTTCAAATCCTGCCAGTTCGCCGGCCAGGTCTCCTCTGTTGAGTTTGAGGTAGATCCCCAAGTAGATGTGTGGTGCTCTACACACAGGGTCTCAACCTCTCCACTGACCCACCAGGAGCCCACACACTTTTCCCAACTGAACCTTGCAGAGGATATGGCTGAGAAGATATGCTGGCAGTTTCACATCCTCTACAAGTCATCAGGGTTGGCGAACATGAGGAGGACGTCATCGGATCAAGTTGAAAGGACGACCTCCATGTCTGGTTTGCGTTGAAGCAGACCCATTAACCTCTCACAGAGAAGGCACACAAATGGAGTACAACTGCTCCGACATGGGATTGAGGCAACAATCTGGGAAAGCAATTCCTGTACACACAGGCGACCCCTGTTCTATGGGCTTTGCCCCTCCCCAGAGAACACGTGCTCTGAGTACGCAGTCTCAACTAAAGGCAAGTCTGCCTTCCCACACGGCTCCTTTACAGTGGCACTGCTCACCAGCCCAGAGGACGCATGTTCAGGAGCTGTCTCCCTGGCACAGGGCCCCTGCTCAACAGGGCTATCTTCCGGCTCTGAGGGGACATTCTGCAAGCAAACGGCTTTTACCGGGGTAAATCTTCCTCCTCTTGTGGCTCCTGATCTCCAGGCTCAGGGGACACATCCCTCCCCCGTTTCAGGCCGCAGTTATGTTGAGGCACACTGACCTCCATTTCAAAGGCATCTCTTCCCCCGTCCTCAATTTCCCCTGACTGGATTCAGGAGCCAAGGGACCTTCCGGGCTCAGTTCAACAGCAACCACCTGCTCCTTCTCTGAGGGAGAAGCCTTCAGATGCTCTTTCTTCTTTTTCGCCTTCCTGCCTGCCACCTGAAGCCATCCTCACCGTCACTCGCCTCGTGTCCAACCACAACTTCCACAGTCGGTGGCACAGTGGGGGTGACAGGATGAGGGACAGCTGGAGGGAGGGTCAGCGTGTGCCTAAACAGTATGGCACCTCAGGCCACCTGTACCCTATAGGATGGTAATAAAAATGTACCTGAAGTGGTCCCTTGGCATCCCCACCCCATCCAGCTATACAAGGCAACGGCACTTGTCAGGGAAATGGGGATGGGTGTCGAGGGTATTACTATCTGCATGGAGGCAACGCTGGATCCACCTGCATAAAAACCCTCCCCATCCTTACCGCCTGACTCAGGGCCAAAAATGAACCCCTCGCCAACTTCAAATAGAAAATCATCTTCCCATCCCAAACCACTGATGCAACAATGCCCTCACGACCTCCAACAGTCTCTCCTGTGGCTTTTATGGTTTTTCCAGAACGAGAGGTGACAGTTTAAGGATAAAAGGGAAGCCTTTTAGGACCGAGATGAGGAAAAGCTTCTTCACACAGAGAGTGGTGAATCTGTGGATTTCTCTGCCCCAGGAAACAGTTGAGGCCGGTTCATTGGCTATATTTAAGAGGAAGTTAGATATGGCCCTTGTGGCTAAAGGGATCAGGAGTATGGAGAGAAAGCAGGTACAGGGTTTTGAGTTGGATGATCATACTGAATGGCGGTGCAGGCTCAAAGGGCCAAATGGCCTACTGCTACTATTTTCTATGTTTCTATGGTGGCATTCCTACCAACTGAAGTGGGCCTTCTTTAAAGTTAGTAATTTGAACGCAGGGTCTTCTTTGTGAGCTGTAACTCCCAACCCCGCAGTCTCCGCATTTGACTTCGGCACAGACATCTCGGAACTGCAACCTTCCACGATGCATTTTGAATTCAAAAGTTTGAACCACATACCGTTGCTGAGACTCAACAATGCATGGGCTCAATATTGTTATTCATTTAACTGTATTTGCACAGCTCATCTCCTTCCACACATTGGTTGTTGTGTGCAGGTTTTCATTGATTCTGTCATATTTCTCTGTTCTATTCTGAATGCCTGCAATGAAATGAATTTCAGTAATACTTGGTGACATATCTGTAATAAAGTTACTTTGAAATTTGAACTTTGCACATAGAACACAGAACAAATAACATGGAGCATAAAACACAGAACAAATAACACGGAACAGTACAGCACAGGATAGGCCCTTCGGCCCACAACGTTGTGCCTTCTCTTAAGATCGATCTAACCCTTCCCTCCCACATAGCCCCCCATTACTCGCAATAATTTCTCCATCAGCTCCTCCCACTTCCTTCAGGACAAAAAGGGTAGCCATGGGTACTCGCATGGGTCCCAGCTAAGCTTGCCTTTTTGTGGGCCACATGGAACAGTCCATGTTCCAAAGCCACACTAATGACACTCCCCAGCTTTCCCTATGCTACAGCGAAGACTGCACCAGTGAACTCATCAGCTTCATCAACTTTGCCTTTAACTTCTTTCCTGCCCTCAAATTTACTTGGTCCTTTTCTGACACCTCCCTCCCCTTTCTTGATCTCTCTGATTCTATATCAGGAGACAGCTGATCTACTGACATCTACTATAAACCCACAGATCCTCACAGCCACCTGGACTATTCCTCGTCCCACCCTGTTCCTTGTTAAAAACGCCATTCCCTTTTCTCAATTCCTCCGTCTCTGCTGCATCTGCTCTCAGGATGAGGCTTTTCACTCCAGAATGAAATGTCCTCCTCTTTCAAAGAAAGGAACTTCCCTTCCTCCACCATCAACACTGCCCTCAACTGCATCTCTTCCATTTCATGTACGTCTGCTCTCACCCCATCCTCCCGCCACCCTACCAGGGATAGGGCTCCTCTTGTCCTCACCTACCACCCCTCCAGCCTCTGCATCCAGCACAATTCTCCGAAATTTCAGCCATCTCCAACGGGCCCCACCGCCAAGCACATCTTTCCCTCCCCTTCCCCACTTTCAGCTTTCCACATGGATCACTCCTGACTTGACTCCCTTGTCCATTTATCCCTCCCCACTCATCTCCCTCCTGGCACTTATCCTTGCGAGCAGAACAAGTGCTACACCTGCACCTACACCTCCTCCCTCACTACCATTCAGAGCCTCAAACGGTCCTTCCAGGTGAGGTGACACTTCACCTGTGAGTCTGTTGGGGTTATATGCTGTATCCGGTGCTCCCAGTGTGTCAGTGAGACCCGAGGGAGATTGGGAGATCATGTTGCCAAGCACCCACACTCTGTCTGCCAGAAAAGGCGGGATCTCCCAGTGGCCACACATTTTAATTCCACTTCCAATTGCCATTCCAACAAGTCAGTCCTGGCGTCCTCTACCATTGCCATGAGGCCACACTCAAGTTGGAGAAACAAACCGTCTGGGTAGTCTCCAACCTGATGGCATGAACATCGATCTCTCAAACTTCCAGTAATGGTCCCCCCCCACTTCTCCCCCCTCTCAATTCCCCATTCCCCTTTCCCTCTCTCACCTTATCTCCTCACCTGCCCATCGCCTCCCATGGTTCTCCTCCCCTTTTTCCTTCTTCCATGGCCTTCTGTCCTCTCCAATCAGACTCCCCCTTCTCCAGCCCTGTATCTCATTCACCAATCAGCTTCCCAACTCTTTACTTCACCCCCTCGGTTTCCCTAGTGTTTCTCTCTCCCATCCCCCCCAATTTCTTAACCTGACCTTGTCTTTTTTTCTCCAGTCCCGTGTGTGTGTGGATTTCCAGAATCTGCAGAAACTCCAGTGTTTATGATTTGCAATTTCAAGTTAGGAACTGCCTTATTAGCCGTTTCTGTACTAGGGAAAGTCTCTGATGTCCATTTGATTTCTGCCTCTTATCACCTCTCTCAAGCCGAGTCTGCAAGTCTGCTCTTCTTGCACACCATCACCATACTGACCACCAGCCCGAAGGCAACAGTGACCAAGTGTGAGTGAGTGGTTGCCGTCAAGCCCAGCAACGCAGCCGTGTCGTCACTTTCCTCATTACAACAGAACATAACTGTTGCTTCATTCCAGCGTCTGCTTGGGACTGGACAAAGACCTGTGGCCTGGTCAGTGGATGAAGCAGACACCCCCACCAGCAGCAACATGATGTGACCTCTCTCTCCCCACAACCCCACGCCTAGTGGCTTTGTCATCACTCCACCACCAGTGTCCCGGGGTCCCTGTCCCCTCTCCCCACTCCCAGGGTCCCTGTCATCTCCCTGCCACAACTCCTGAGGTCACATTCATCCCTCCACTGCCACACTCCCTGGTGTCTCTGTCATATCTCTGCCCAATCCCCACTCCCAGGGCCTTTGTTGTCTCCCCCCACCCCCAGCTTCCAGTGTCTCTTATCTTCCCCCACCCACCCTCCAAGAGTCTCTGTCGCCTTTCCACCAACCTCCCCAATCTGAGGGTCTCTGTCATCTCTCCCCCACCCACTACCATGGTCTCTGTCATCTCTTGCCCCTCCCAAAGCCCCGGGGTTTCTGTCATCTCTCGCCCCCACCCAGATGTTTCTGGATATTCCCCCTCCCTGATTCACAGGGTCTCTGTCATCTTTCCCACCCTCCCCCACTCCCACCTCTGTCACCTCTCCCCACCCCGGGAATCTCTGTTGTCTCCCTCCCCCACCCCCACTCCCAGGATTCCATGATGTCACCTACTCCCCCATTCCAAGGGGGGCTCTGTTGTCTCCCCACCACTACTTCCTGAACTCTCTACCATCTCTCCCCATTCCCGGGGGGGGGGGGAGTTTCTGGAGCTGCTCCCCCAAAACTCTCACCCCCCCCACTCCAGCTGTCTCTGTCTTCTCATACCCCCACTCTAAACATCTCTATCTTCAAATACCCCGACTCCAGCCAACTCTGTTGTCTCATATCCCCCCACTCCAGCCATCTCTGTCTTCAAATTCCCCCCCACTCCAGCCATTCTTGTCTTCAAATACCCCCTGACTCCAGCAGTCTCTGTCTTTTCATACCCCCCCCACTCCAGCCGTTTCTGCCTCTCGTACCCCCACTCCAGTCATCTCCATCATCAAATACCCCCACTCAGGTCATCTCTGTCATCTCATACCCCCACTCCAATCATCTCTGTCTTCAAATACCCCCTGACTCCAGCCAACTCTGTCTTCTCACCCCCCAACTCCAGCCATCTCTGTTTTTCATACCCCCCACTCCAGCCATGTCTATCTTCAAATATCCCCCACTCCAGCTGTCTCTGTCGTCTCATACCCCCCACTCCAGCCATCTCTATATTCAAATACCCCCTACTCCAGCCGTCTCTGTCTTCTCATACCCCCCACTCCAAATGTCTCTGTCGTCTCATACCCCCCACTCCAGCCATCTCTATATTCAAATACCCCCTACTCCAGCCATCTCTATATTCAAATACCCCCTAATCCAGCCATCTCTGTCTTCTCATACCCCCCACTCCAGCCATCTCTGTCGTCTCATACCCCCCACTCCAGCCGTCTCTATATTCAAATACCCCCTACTCCAGCCGTCTCTGTCTTCTCATACCCCCCACTCCAAATGTCTCTGTCGTCTCATACCCCCACTCCAGCCATCTCTGTCTTCAAATACCCCCTACTCTAGCCATCTCTATATTCAAATACCCCCTACTCCAGCCATCTCTATATTCAAATACCCCCTACTCCAGCCATCTCTGTCTTCTCATACCCCCCACTCCAAATGTCTCTGTCGTTTCATACCCCCACTCCAGCCATCTCTGTCGTCTCATACCCCCCACTCCAGCCGTCTCTATATTCAAATACCCCCCACTCCAGCCGTCTCTGTCGTCTCATACCCCCCACTCCAGCCGTCTCTATATTCAAATACCCCCCACTCCAGCCGTCTCTGTCTTCAAATACCCCCTACTCTAGCCGTCTCTATATTCAAATACCCCCCACTCTAGCCATCTCTATATTCAAATACCCCCCACTCCAGCCGTCTCTATATTCAAATACCCCCCACTCCAGCCATCTCTATATTCAAATACCCCCCACTCCAGCCGTCTCTATATTCAAATACCCCCCACTCCAGCCGTCTCTGTCGTCTCATACCCCCCACTCCAGCCGTCTCTATATTCAAATACCCCCTACTCCAGCCATCTCTATATTCAAATACCCCCCACTCCAGCCATCTCTATATTCAAATACCCCCCACTCCAGCCATCTCTATATTCAAATACCCCCCACTCCAGCCGTCTCTGTGGTCTCTACCCTGTGGATTTATTGAATATGTTCACAAGAAAATGTAACTCGGGGTGTACATGCACTTTGATAATTACTTTGAGCATTATAGATTTAGATACATACATATATAGATATTTAAATGTGTAGAGCAGTAAGAATATTGAGGTAGTGGTCTTCATAAATCAAAGTACGGAGTACAGGAGCTGGGATGTTACATTGAACGTATGAAGTGCTGGAGAGGGCAAATTTGGGGTATTGTCGCAGTTCTGGTCACCCACCCACGGGAAAGACAGCTGCAAGGTTCAGAGAAAGTTCTCGAGGACGTTGCTGGGTCTGGAAGATCACAGTTACAGGGAAACGTTGGATAGGTTAGGACTTTACTCCCTGGAGTGTGGGAGAATGAGGGCAGATTGACCTGGGATTTACCCATCTTTCCAGGGAGGCAGGAGCTTGAATGAGCACTTGACTGCTCCTTCCCACGGATGCTGCCCGACCTGCTGAGTTCCTCCAGCGCCCGGGATCCCTCGCACATTCCAACCATGTACAGTGATTTGTGGGCATGCTATGTCGGTGCCAGAAGTGTGGTGACACACCTGCGCAGGACAGTGTTGGTCGTTGTACAGGTAATCTTTAAAACCTTTCTCATTCCCACTCCCAGACATGAATCTCAAACTGTGCACCACCCGCCTGACGATTTCCAGCTTCTGCAGTTGTATTTCAACCGGCCCCACTCAGAAAAAAGCAGCAGTTTGCAATGTAGTGATATTAATACGGGGGCGGGGCGCGGATTTGCAAGTAATGCCGTGGCCTGGGCATTATAAAGCGCACGGTCTTCGCCAGGCGCTCAGTGTGCGCGCTGGACCCGGTTGGCGCAGCTCCGTACTTGGCACCCCGGCGGGTTCAGGGGAAGGGAGCTGTCAGCGGCTCTCTCTAACGCACAACCCCGCCGTTATTCCCACCCGGTGGCGGTGAAGATGGCCCCGAGCGAGAAGTCGAGCGGACAGGTAGTACAAGGGTGGAAGGCGTTCCTGTGGAACCCCAGGACACAGGAGTTCCTGGGTCGGACTGGCACCAGCTGGGGTGAGTGAACGGACTGGACCACACCAGGAGGCACTCTAACTCGGGCACAGGCAACCGTTCTGCCCCTCTGGTCCTTACCTACTCCTTGTGGAACGCTCTCTAACTCCCTGTCTGTCTTTCTCCCTATCCTCGCCATCACCTCAAATGTGAAATTTATTCTGAGACTCATACCCCTCCCTGCCCCTAACATATGGATCTCAGCACACGCAGTGGGGGTGGTGGGGGTACACTCACTCTGTTAAACTCGGCGGGAGGGGCAGATCACTTCTAAACTCCAGAGACCCAATCTTCTCAATTCAGTCTAGAAAACATAGAACAGTACAGGCCCTTCGGCCCACGATTTTGTGCTAACTTTTTAACCTACTCCAAAATCAATCTAACCTTCCCTCCGTTTTTCTATCATATATGACTCTATCTTAAGAGCCTCTTAAATGGCTCTACCACCACCACTAGCAGCGCGTTTGCACGTACCTGCCACTCCCTGTGTAAAAAAAAGGTCAACCTCTGACTTTCCTGCTCTACTTCCCTCCAATTACCTTAAAATTATGCCCCCCTGGTATTAGCTATTTGCACCCTGGGAACAAGTCACTGGCTCTCCACGCTTGCCATCTTGTACAACTCTATGAAGTCACCTGTCCTTCTCCTTCCCTGCAAAGAGAAAAGCCCCAGCTCACTCCACACATCAATGGCAGCTGTTGTAGATCAATATGGTGGAATAGGTTGGCAGGGTTAAGAGAATTTGAAAGGCCTCCTGGCCCACTCCCACTGGGGAGATGTTCCAGCAGTGATATTGTTCGCAGTGGGAATGGTGTGAGACTGGGAAGGCTACTGGCAGCTTTCCCCAGCTGACTTGAAGCTGTAGAGAGGGTGCAGAGGAGATTTACCAGGAGGTTGTCTGGATTACAGAGCATGTCTGATGAGGATAGGCTGAGCAAGCTGAGACTTTTCTCTTTTTGAGCGAAGGAGGACAAGAGGTGACTTGATAGAGGGTACAAGGTGATAAGAGGCATAGATCGAGTGGACAGCCGGAGACTTCTTTCACAGTATGTAAATGGCTAATACAAGGGAAATTAACTTTAAAGTGTTGGGAGGGAAATACAGGAAGGGATGTCAGAGGCAGTTGTTTTTATCACAGAGTGCTGGGTGCATTGAACACACTGCCGGGTGGTGGCAGAGGCAGATTCATTAGGGGCATTTAGGAGACTTGGGCACAGGAATGAAAAGAAAATGGAGGGCTGTGTGGGAGGGGTTAGTGATGTCTGACTGATCTTGAAGTAGGTTAAAGGGAGGGCATAACATTGTGGGCTGAAGGGCCTGTACCGTGCTGTATCATTCTATGTTCATGTGGTTCCAAACTTTACCCCTCACACCAAAAGCCCAAGCCTTGCTGTGTATACGATGCCTCTCTCCTCAGCCCCTACCCAGTTTCCTCCTCCAGTAAACCCCATAACACTAGTGCATGCACACAGCCGAGCCTACTGGAGCTGATGACAGTCACAGAGCACGCTGGGCTCACTCACCACTTGCAATGGCGATCCCCAACACCATTGGCCAGTGAATAGTCCAATGACATGAAGACCAAAGCACTGGACATCCCTAAAAGCCAAGGACATGCTTCAGAAGTGAGATTCTGCTGAGGATTTTCAGACGGTGAGGTTACACAATCACGATTGCGGTAGGAGACCACAAGACCATTAGACAGAGGAGCAGAATCAGTACATTTGGCCCAACAGGTCTCCTCCGCCATTCCTTCATGGCTGACATTATCTCTCTCAATCCCATTCTCCTGTTTTCTCCCTGAAACCTTTGATGCCCTGACTAATAAAGAACCCATCAACCTCTGCTTTAAATATACCAAATGATTTGACCTCCACAGCCATTTGTGGCAATGAATTCCACAGATTCCCCTCCCTGTGGTTAAAGAAATTCCTCCTCATTGCTGTTCTAAAGGAATGTCCCTTTTCCCCCACTTCAGGAAACATCCTCTCCATATCCACTCTTTCCAGGCCTTCCAATATTCAGTAGATTTCAATGACAACTCCCCCCCCCCACCCCCGTATTCTTCTGAAACTTCAGCAGTGATGTTTGAGGGGTTCCTGTCAGCTGAGGAGATGAATAAATTTCTCTTGCTTGTCTGCGGCTCTGTGGGATTCTGCATTCTTCAGAACCAGCCATGGGTTCTTTAATGTCCTCCCAGAAATCTTATCTTGAAGATCCTCCCTACCCACTGCCCCAAAGTGGGGCATTCGCATTGGCGTAGTTTATCTCCAGGAATATTTGAGATATACACTCAGTGGCCACTTTATTAGTTAGCTCCTGTACCTTATTGTCTTCTACTGCTGTGGCCCATCCATTTCATGGTTCAACATGCTGTGTGTTCAGAGAAGCTCTTCTGCACACCACTGTGTGGTTACCCAAGTTAGGTAAAAGACAGGCGAGAAAATGGAGGTTCATTGTCCATTCAGTAATCTGATGGCAGAGGGGAAGAAGCTGCTCCTAAAATATTGAATGTTTGTCTTCAGGCTCCTACACCTCCACAATGAGAAAGGGGCATGTCTGGCCATTCTCCTGACCTCTCCCATTAACAAGGCATTTTCACCCACAGAACTGCTGCTCACTGGATGTCTTATTATTTTTACACCATTCTCTGCAAACTGTAGAAACTGTAGTGTGTGAAAATCCCAGGAGATCGGCAGTTTCTGAGATACTCAAACCTCCCTGTCTGGCACCAACAATCATTCCACGGTCAAAGTCACTTAGATCATACTTCTTCCCCATTTTGGTGTTTGGTCTGAACAATGGCTGAACCTCTTGACCTTGTCTGCATTCTTGTATGAATCAAGTTGATGACACACGATTGGCTGATTAGATATTCGCATTAACCAGCAAGTGTACCTAATAAAGTGGCCACTGAGTATATATGCGGTGACTGGATCGTACTTGAGTAGGTAATGCTAGTGGGTTGGTGGCTTTGTCTTAAAGAGAATCTTATCCTCCTGTTTTTAATGCTGAGGTTGGCTGGGAACTGTATCCTGACCACTGTTGCTTGCAAAGTAAACCTCAGCAGAGAAATAGATTCCACAGACATGACTGACGTTGAACAGAAATTCAGTCTGCATCCTCCAGTCTCCTCATGATCGGGTTTCAATTACCAGGTGTATCAGTTACAACTACCTGCCCTCTTGGGTCGATGTAATGGATCCAGTGGTCACAGTTCTGGAAGAGCAAGGCAGATGAATGCCAGAGACACCCACTGGCTTCCAAGCTGCAGCTGTTCTGCCTGGTGTTTGATGGTACAGAAAATAGAACACAGTACAGGTCCTTCAGCCCACCAAGGTTGTCCCAACACTTTACCTTACTCCCACATACCCTCCACTTTTCTATCATTCATGTGCCTGAGAGACGCTGTTGAAGAGATAACAGATGCATTGGTTATGATCTTTCAAGAATCACTTGACTCTGGCATGATTGGAAGATTCCCAATGCCACTCCACTCTTTAAGAAGGGAGGAAGAGAACAGAAAGGAAATTATAGGCCAGTTAGCCTAATCTCAGTGGTTGGGAAAGTGTTGGAGGCTATTATTAAGGATGAGGTTTCGAGGTACTTGGAGACTAATGATAAAATAAGTGAAAGTCAGCATGGTTGTGTAAAGGGAAATCTTGCCTGTTGGAGTTCTTTGAGGAAGTAACAAGCAGGGTGGAAAAAGGAGAGGCAGTGGATGTCAGTTACTTGGATTTCAGAATGTGTTTGATAAGGTGTCACACATGAGGCTGCTTAACGGGGTAAATTCTGTGATGCTACAGGAAAGATATTGGCATGGATAGAGGAATGACTGACAGGCGGGAGGCAGCGAGCGGGAATAAAAGGGAACCTTTTATAGTCGGCTGTTGGTGACTAGTGGTGTTCCTCAGGGGTCAGTATTGGGACCACTTTTCTTCACATTGTTTGTCAGGGATTTGGATAATGGAATTGATGGCTTTGTGGCAAAGTTTGCTGATGATACAAGATAAATGGAGGGGTAGATGGGGATGAGGAAGCAATGCGATTGCAGCAGGACTTGGACAAATTGGAAGAATGGGCAAATAAATGGCAGATGGAATACAGTGTTGGGAAATGTGTGATAATGCATTTTGGTAAAAGGAACAATAGTGCAGACTGTTATCTAAATGGGGTGAAGGTTCAAACTTCTATGGAAGGGAGGTGCAGAGGGACTTAGGAGCCCTTGTGCAAGTCTCCCAGTAGGTAAAGAAGGTAAATGTAATGTTGGCATTTATTTCAAGGGGAATAGTATATAAAAGCATGGAGATATTGCTGAACCTTTATAAGACATGTCAGGCTGCACTTGGAGTATTATCAACAGTTTTGGCCCCCATAATCTCTGAAAGGATGTATTGTCATTGGAGAGAGTCCGGGGAGGTTCACGAGGATGATTCTGGGGATGAAGGAGTTAGCACGTGAGGAGTGTTTGGCAGCTTTGTGTCTGTACTCACTGGAATTTAGAACAATGCATGGGGATCTCATTGAAACTTATTGATTGTTGAAAGGACTGGATAGGGTGGATATGGAGAGGGTGCTTCCTCTGGTGGTGTTATCCAGAACTTGAGGGCTGAGCCTCCAAGCTGAGGAGCAACTTTTTAGAACAGGAGAGAGGAGGATGTTTTTAGCCAAAGAGCAGAGAGTATTCCACAGATTCACAGTATTCACAGACTGTGGTGAAGGTTAAGTCCATGAGAAATAGATAGGTTCTTGATTAGCCAGGGCATCAAAGAGTATGGGGAGAAGGCAGGGGAGTGGGGATGACTGGAAGAATTGGATCTGCCCAATATTGAATGGCAGAACGGACTCAATGGGCTGAATGGCCTACTTCTGTTTCTAAATCTTATGGGTATATTCACAGCAGAAGTTGATAGATTCTTAATAGGTCAGGGCATCAAGGGGTATGGTGAGAGGGCAGGTGAATGGGATCTGGGATCAGCCATGATGAAATGGTGGAGCGGACTCGATGGGCTGAATGGCCTAATTCTGCTCCTATGTCTGATGATCTTGTGGTCTATATAAGAGTCTTTTAAATGTATCTAATGTATCTGCCTCTTCTACAACCCCTGACGAGTGTTACATGCACCCACTACTCTCTGACATCTCTCCTGTGCTTTCCTCCAATCTCCTTATAATTATACCCTCTCGTATTAGCCATTTCTGTCTTGGGAAAAAGTCTCTGGCTGTCCACTTGATCTATGTCCCTTATCTCCTACACCTCTGTCAAGTCACCTCTCACCCTCCTTCTCTCCAAAGAGAAAAGCCCCAGCTCACTCAACCTATCCTCATATGATAAGCTTCCTAATCTACACAGCATCCTTTGCACCCTCTCAAAACTTTCCACATCCTCCCTATAATGATGTCACAACATACGCCAGTGATATTAATTCTGATTCTGTCCAGAACCGTTTGCTTCCTGGCCTGCTGAGTTCTTCCAGCACTTTGTGTGTGTTACAATAACTGAAGTGTATTTTAACCAGATCTTTAACATGACAGCATAACCTCACAGCTCTTGAACTCAATCCCATAACTAATGAAGGCCAACATACCATAGGCTTTCTCAGCAGCCCTATCAATGGGCATGGCAGCTTTGAGGGACCAATGGATGTGGGCCCCACGATCCCTCTGCTCCTCCACGCTGCTAAGAGCCCGCCATTAGCCTTGTACTCTGTCTTCATGTTTGACCTCCCAAATGAACCATTTCACACTTTGAGCTGGACTCCATCTGCCACTTCTCAGCCCAGCTCTGAATCCTGTCAGTGTCCCATTGTAACCTACGACAGCCTTCTACACCATCCACAACAGCCCCGCCTTTGTGTCACCTGCAAACTTACTAATCCACCTTCCACTTCCTCATCCATTTATATAAATCACAAAAATCAGGGTCCCAGAACAGATCCCTGTAGAATGCCACTGGTCACCAAACCTCCAAGCTTAGTGAATCCATCGGGAATTAACAAACAGACAGCACAGGTTTCATGTGAGGGGGGGCAGAGCCTGAGAGAAAAAATGTTTAAGACAGAAGTAGTCTGTATATGCGATGAGGGGCCGGGGAAGCGGTTGGGGCAGCTTCTTTAGTGATATTTAAAAGATACTTGGACAGGTAAACACAGGCAAGTGGGACTAGCTTAGGTGGGCACCTTGATTGTGTTGGATCTTCGTGTTTTTGTGACTCAGACATTCTTTAGAAATCAAGATGAGGCATAAAACTTGTTGCTTAGACCATTTATTGAGCAATACAAGAGCAAGCAACAAAGGAAAAAAAACTAAGTACAAGACTAGCTCAGACAAGATATTCCATCATGACAAATAGCCTTGAAATACTCAGATTCAAAAGGTGCAGAGAAACCAAGAAGCTTCTAGAAAAAAGAAACACCAGTTTCTGCAGCATGCTGATGCAGTTGAAAAGGAAGCAAGACAGCGGCTGTACTTCATTGTGAGTTTGAGGAGATTTGATTTGTCACCAAGCAAATTTTTATAGATGTACCATGGAGAGCATTCTGACTGGCTACATCACTGTCTGGTATGTGGGGAGGGGCTACTACACAGGGTCAGAAAAAGCTGCAGGGAGTTATAAAATGAGTCAGCTCCATCCTCCGTAGTGTCCAGGAGACCTTCAAGGAGCAATGCCTCAAAAAGGTGGCGTCCATTACCAGGGGTGCCCAACACTAGGACATAACCGATTCACACACACTTGCTGTAATTCACAGGGCTTTTTCTGTTGTCATTGTACTGCTGCCACAACCTTAACAAATGTCAGTGAAATCAAATCTGATTCTGATTCTGGTTCTAAGTGCCAGTGAAATCAAATCTGATTCTGGTTCTGGTTCTAAATGCCAGTGAAATCAAATCTGATTCTGATTCTGGTTCTAAATGCCAGTGAAATCAAATCTGATTCTGATTCTGGTTCTAAATGCCAGTGAAATCAAATCTGATTCTGGTTCTGGTTCTAAATGCCAGTGAAATCAAATCTGATTCTGATTCTGACTCGTTCTCCCCATTGATGCAGCCTGACCTGCTGAGTTCCTCCAGTGTTTTGTCCATGTTATCTTCTAGAAAAACACAGACTCAGCTATACTATAATGAACTGAAAACTTCACTTACACATTTCTAGATGATTATATAAAATGCAAGCAAGCACAGGGCTGAGCTGCGTTACTCTTTCCCTCAACCAACTTGACTAAAACTGAGCATCCAGGCATTGTTGCTTTCGTATCTGACTGTGGGAACTGCTTCCTACATTGCAACACTGGAACAGGAGTGATCCTGACCTTCAGTATGTACGTAGCTGATCTCTGCTGAAGCAGCTCCCATGACCTTCAATTACACAAAGTTTCAGATCTACCTACGTACCTCCTTTCGAAGTTTACCATGAGGGAGTCACTGCTTCATCTACCCTCTCAGGCAGTGGATAAATAATATTAGAAATAAGCAGAATTAGACTATTTGGCCCATTGATTCTGTTCCACCATTCCATCATAGCTGATTTATTTTCCCTTTCAATCCTAATCTTCTGCCTTCTCCCTGTAACCTTTGACATCCTGACTAATCAAGAACTTATCAACCTCTGCTTTAACTATACCCAATAACTCGGCCTCCACAGCCGTCTGTGGCAAAGAATTCCACAGATTCACCACCCTCTAGCTGAAGAAATTCATAGAACATGAAACAGTACAACACAGGATCAGAACCTTCTGCCCAAAATGTTATGCCACACCAATTAAATTAGTATTAACATGGCTACTAAACTCTTCTGCCTACACAATGCCCATAGCCTATCATTTTCATCACATTCAAACACATCCCAGGCACCTACCACTCTGTATGTAAAATACTTGCCCCTCACATCTCCTTTGAAATTACCTCCTCCCACATTAATTGCATGCCCTCTGGTATTAGATCCTGGGAAAAGGATGATGTCTGTCTACTCTGTCATAATCTTATAAACCCCTATCAGATCTCACCTCAACCCCCAGCACTCCACAAAAAACAACCCAACTTCTCATGGCCGTACCTGCCCTCTAAACCAGCCAGCATCCCGGTAAACAACAACACACACAAAATGCTGGTGGAACACAGCAGGCCAGACAGCATCTATAGGGAGAAGCGCTGTTGACATTTCAGGCCGAGATCCTTCGTCAGGACTAACTGAAAGGAAAGATAGTAAGAGATTTGAAAGTAGTGGGGGGAGGGAGAAATGCGAAGTGATAGGAGAAGACCGGAGGGGGTGGGGTGAAGCTGAGAGCTGGAAAGGTGATCGGTGAAAGTGATACAGAGCTGGAGAAGGGAGAGGATCATGGGACGTGAAGTGATAGGAGAAGACCGGAGGGGGTGGGATGAAGCTGAGAGCTGGAAAGGTGATTGACGAAAGTGATACAGAGCTGGAGAAGGGAGAGGTAAACCTCCTGGTAAACCTGTTCCGCACCCTCTCCAAAGTCTCCACATCCCTCCTATACAGGGCAACCAGAACTGTATGCACTACTCCTGATTTGACCTAACTAGAGTTTTATAAAGCTACAACTTAACTTCCTGACTTTTGAACTCAATGCCTTGATTAATAAAGGTGAGCATGCCTTAACCACCCTATCAACCTGTGTAGGGAGCTGGAAACTTGGACCCCACGATCCCTCTGCTCATCGGCACTGTTAAGGCTCCAGGTCTCTTTACTTTTGACCTACCAAGGTGCAACACTTCACATCTGACTTTTCTCTGCCAATATCTGCAACTGATCTATATCCCACTGTATTCTTTGCCAGTCATCTACACTATCCACAATCTTCATATTATCTGCAAACTTACTAACCCACCCATCTATATTTTAATTTAGATAATTTATATACATCACAACAGCAGAGGTCCCAGTACAGATCCCTTTGGAACAACAGTAACCACAACTAGAGTAAATCCCTTCAATT
Source organism: Hypanus sabinus (assembly GCF_030144855.1). Lineage (NCBI taxonomy): Eukaryota > Metazoa > Chordata > Chondrichthyes > Myliobatiformes > Dasyatidae > Hypanus > Hypanus sabinus. The sequence continues at coordinate 28,542 of NW_026781420.1, read as the reverse complement.
ACCAACCTATGGGCAGCCAGTTCTGAATCCAAACAACCAATTCACCATGGATCTTAATGTCTTGGATGAGCCTGTTATGATGGCTTACAAATGGCTTACAATATAGTCAACATCCAGAGCTCTGCTGTCACCAACATCCTCATCACCTCGTCAGAAACTCAGTCAGTACGACCTGTCCTGCACAAAGCCATGCCAAGTCTTCCAATGCTCAGAAATCCTATCTCTAAGAATTCTCTCCAGTAACCACTGACGTGAGACTTGCCAGTCTATACTTTCCAGGATTATCTCTGGTTCCCTTCTTGAATAATGAACAACATTAATACTTGCCAGTCCTCCGGGACCTCGCCTGTGGCTAGAGAGGACAGAAAGATATTGGTCAAAGCCCCAGCAATCTCTTCTCTTGCCTCTCTCAATAACCTGGGATATATCCATCAGGCTCTGGAGACTTATTCATCTTAATGCTTTGAGACCCAACACTATCTCCTCCTTTAGCTTGAAATGTCCTAGCACGTTAGTGAGCTCAGCACTGATCTCCCTATCCTCCACCTCCTTTTCCTTGGTAAATGCCTATGTAAAGTACTCATTAAGGTCCTCACTCACATTCTCTGCATCAAAACGACTGTCCCCCCCCTTCCTTGAGTGATCCTACCCTCTCCCTAGTTATCTACTTGCTCTTGATGTATGTGTAGAATCCTCTTTAATCCTTCTTGCTAAGGATGTTTCATGGCCCCTCCTGGCTTTCCTAATTCCCTTCTTGAGTTCTGTCCTCTGCCTGACCTCGTGCTCTGGTTCCCATCCCCCAAAAAACTAGTTTAAACCCTCCTAAGTAACACAAGGGAACCTCATAGCTGGATATTGTCGAGTCACTTTTATTGTCATTTCGACCATAACTGCTGGTACAGTACACAGTGAAAATGAGACAACGTTTTTCAGGACCAAGGTGTTACATGACACAGTACAAAAACTAGACTAAACTACGCAAAAAACAACACAGAGAAAGTTACACTAGACTGCAGACCTACACAGGACTGCATAAAGTGCACAAAAACAGTGCAGGCATTACAATAAATAATAAACAGGACAAAAGGGCAGTAAGGTGTCAGTCCAGGCTCTGGGTATTGAGGAGTCTGATAGCTTCGGGGAAGAAACTGTTACATAGTCTGGTCATGAGAGCCAGAATGTTTTTTCCCAGACGGCCGGATAGAAAAGAGTTTGTATGAGGGGTGCGTGGGGTCCTTCATAATGCTGTTTGCTTTGCGGATGCAGCGTTTAGTGTAAATGTCCGTGATGGCGGGAAGAGAGACCCCGATGATCTTCTCAGCTGACCTCACTATCCGCTGAAGGGTCTTGCGATCCGAGATGGTGCAATTTCCGAACCAGGCAGTGATGCAGCTGCTCAGGATGCTCTCGATACAACCTCTGTAGAATGTGATGAGGATGGGGGAGTGGGAGATGGACTTTCCTCAGCCTTCACAGAAAGTAGTGACGCTGCTGGGCTTTCTTTGCTATGGAGCTGGTGTTGAGGGACCAGGTGAGATTCTCCACCAGGTGAACACCAAGAAATTTGGTGCTCTTAATGATCTCTACTGAGGAGCCGTCGATGTTCAGCGGGGAGTGGTTGCTCTGTGCCCTCCTGAAGCCAACAACCATCTCTTTTGTTTTGTTCACATTAAGAGACAGGTTGTTGGCTCTGCGCCAGTCCATTAGCCGCTGCACCTCCTCTCTGTAAGCTGACTCGTCGTTCTTGCTGATGAGTCCCACCACGGTTGTGTCATTGGTGAACTTGATGTGGTTCGAGCTGTGTGTTGCAGCACAGTCGTGGGTCAGCAGAGTGAACAACAGTGGACTGAGCTCCCTTCAATTTGGGTGCAACCCATCCCTCTTGTACGGGTCACCCCAGAAAAATTTAGAATAATCCACAAACCCCTGCCCCTGCAACAGGTCTTCAGGTATTCATTCATCTGTACTAACGTCCTATTCCTGCCCCGACTAGCATGTGGTACTAGGAGTAATCCATAGCCTACGACCATACAAGTCCTACTCTTCAGCCCTTACCTCACTCACTGTGCAGGACCTTTTCCCAAATTCTACCTATTTCATTGGTGCCAATGTGCACCGTGAACTCTGGTTGCTCACCTTCCCGTTTAAGAATTGCTCTGAGTTGTCCTGAATCCTTGTGCCTAGAAGGCAACACATGATCCTGGCCTCTATCTCTTGGGCCACAGACCCCCCTGTCTGTTCCTCTAACTATTGAAACTCCTATCACTATCACTCTGCTTGACTTGCCCTTCCCTGCTGAGCCACAGAGCCACTGGTTTGGCTCCTGCTGCTGCATCTTGTAGGTTATTCACTCAGCAGAGAGAATGGCCACAGGGGAGCCCTGCACTGACTGCTCACTCCCCTTACTTCCCCAGGTGGTCACCCATCTAGTATATGAAGCCTACACTCTGGGTGTGACCACCTCAGTAAATGTTTCGTCTGAGGTTTTCAGCCCCCAGATGGTCCAGAGTACACCCAACTCCAGTTCCTTCACCCTGTCAGTCAGGAGTTGAAATCATGTGCACTTCCTGTAGGTGTAGTCATCAGGGAGACCATTATGTAATCCCACATCTCACAGGAGGAGCATTCCACTGCCTGAACTACCATCCTGCCTATACTTGATAAACCTCTAACTTCTCAAGCTAAAGTTCTACAATCAAATAAATTACTTCAAAAGATTTCGCACCCTTAGTCTCTGTCTGTTCTCACTGAAGCCTGTTGAGCTAAACCCTGAGCGCTCTAACACTGGCCCAGTCCAACAATGGCCGCTCCGCTTATATCTTAACACTTTTTATTGGCCCTTGTTAAGTTACTAATAACCCAAGCCATTTCCTGGTCAGCAGACAGGTACCACTATTTAAAACTGTCACTAATTTCTGCTCAGAACTGCCTCTAACTCTGCGGATTCATCCTCATCTCCATTCTAAAGGGTCACCCTACTTTTCTGAGGCTGTGCCCTCCGGTCCAGCACTTCTTTACTATTGAAAATATCCTCTTCCACATGCACTCTATTGGATACGTCTCAATGAGATCCCCCTCATTCTTCCAAGCTCCACTAACTACAGGGCCAGAACCATCAAACACTCCTCATACATTAACCCTTTCATTCCAGGAATCATTCTTGTGAACGACCCTCTCCAATGCCAGCATGTACTTCTTTGATAAGGAACCAAAAGCTGCTGACTACTCTCACCAATGTCTTATAAAACCTCAACGTCACAACCTTGCTTTTATAGTCTAACGTTGCATTTGCCTTCCTCGCCACCAACTCAATATGACCATACACACCCCTGTATTGTATTCCATTTCCTAGTTGTTGTCCATTCTCCTATCTGTCTATGTCCTTCTGCTGTCTCCTGGATTCCTCAGCACTACCTTCCCCTCACCTGTGCAAGTTAGACCAAAGCCAGGACCTCAGCCCAAATTTCATCAGCTTTCGGTGACAGAAAGAATTCTCCCCAACGTTGGCCCAGTTACTCAGAATCTCCACTGCACTCCACTCCAGTTCGGTTTCTCCCTACCGGAGCAAAACCCATCTTCCTGCTCCCCTTCACAGCCTCTCTCCGTTTTATTCATCCAAATCAAAGTCGAGTTAATTGTTATCCACATGAATCCATGTATGCACAGGTGGAATGAAAAACTTATTTGCAACAGTATCACAGAGCCATAGGATCAGATAAGCTGCATTCACAGGAAAAGCATGTTCAGAAATTGTGTGAAACGAGTGGATAAAGTGCAGGAGAAACTCAGCATTTCAGGCTGGGACCCTTCATCAGGACTGGAAAGAAGGGCGTAGAAGCTAGAATTAGAAGGTGGGGGGGAGGGAAGGAGCTGGCAGGTGATAAGTGAGACCAGGTGAGTGGGAAGGTGGGTGGGAGAGGAGAGATGGACTGTTGTGTTGTACTGTTCTAAAAGAGTCCATTCCCAGCTATCATACATTAATCTACACCTATCCTACACTAATCCAGTTCTGTTCTTCCCACATTCCCATGAATGTCCCCCCCCCCCCACCACCAGAGTCTATGTCTCACCAACACACTCAGAATAACTTACAGTGGCCAGCTACTCCCCCAAAGATGCACGGGTTAAAGATTAACGATGAGCTTCATTTGTCACACGTACATTGAAACATACGGTGAAGTATTATCCTTTGTGTCAATGACCAACACAGTCTGAGGTTGTGTGGGGATGGCAGTCGCAAGTCGTAACTTTCCAACCCTAAAATGTGCGTCTTTGGAATGTGGGAGGGAACTGGAGCATCTGGAGGAAACCCGTGCAGTCGGGGAGAGTGTACAAATTCCTTACAGACAGCAGCAGGAACTGGCGACGTAAAGTGTTATGCTGGTCAGTTAATTGGTCATTGGGTGTAGTTGGCCAGCACAGGTTAATTGCTGGATCTCTAAGTAAGACAAACACATCAAAGCCACTCACCCAGGTGAAGCAGCATCTGCAGAGGGAAGTCAGGGTTCACTTTGAGAAGCTTTATGTCGATCTTGGTGACGGGCGTCAAGCTGAAACATTGACTGCTACCTCACTCTGTGAATGCTGCCCGCCCTCCTGATCACAGCCTGTCGTCAGCCCTGATCTGTTCTTTCCCACAGCCCTCATCCTGTTGTTCTACCTGGTGTTCTACACCACCCTGACAGGTCTCTTCAGCCTGACCATGTGGGTGATGCTGCAGACTGTGAACGAGTATGCTCCCAAATACCAGGACAGAATCACTAACCCAGGTAAGAGGCAAACCCCTATCCCCCGCCCACCTTCTAGTCCATCCCCCAACATTATCCGCTCTGCTTGTTGAATCTGGCATTGATTACACTGACAATCATAGAGTTGTGCAGGCCCTTCAGCCCATCTAATCTCGCTGATGTGGTCTTTTGCCTAGTCCCATCTATCCCTGGACCATATCCCCTCAAGCCCTTCCTAACAATGTACCTATCCAAACTTCTCTTAAATTTTACAATCAAACCAGCTTCCCCCACTTCTGCTGGCAGCTTGTTCCACACTCTCTCCACCTCAGGTTCCCCTTAAACATTTTACCTTTTACTTTTCTCCCTTAACCTATGTCCCCTAGTTTTAGATTTGCCTAACTTCAGTGGAAAAAGCCAGCTTGTATTTACCCTTCCTACCGCTCATAATTTTGCAGACCTCTATCAAATTTCTCCTCATTCTCCTACACTCCAGGAATAAAGTCCTAACCTGTTCAACCTTTCCCTGTAACTCAGATCCTCGAGAACTTTCTCTGAACCTTGCAGCTGTCCTTCCCGTGGGTGGGTGACCAGAACTGCGACAATACCCCAAATTTGCCCTCTCCAGCACTTCATACAAGTTCAATGTAACATCCCAGCTCCTGTACTCCGTACACTACCTCAATATTCTTACTGCTCTACACATTTAAATACATAATAGTATGTTCAAAGTAAAGTTATTATTAAAGTATGTGTACAACACTGAGTTACATTTTCTTGTGAGCATACTCAATAAATCCATAGAATAATAACCATAGTAGAATCAATGGAAAAACTGCAACACACACAAAATGCTGGTGGAACGCAGCAGGCCAGGCAACATCTATAGGAAGAAGTCCTGATGAAGCGTCTCAGCCCAAAACGTTGACTGTACTTCTCCCTATAGATGCTGCCTGGCCTGCTGCATTCCACCAGCATTTTGTGTGTGTTGCTTGAATTTCCAACATCTGCAGATTTCCTTGTGTTTGCAAAAAACTGCACCAACCAGTGTGTAAAAGACACCAAACTCTGCAAATACAAAAAGAAAAAATAATAATAAAGAAATAAGCAATAAATATGGAGAACATGAGGTGAAGAGTCCTTGAAAGTGAGTCCATTGGTTGTGGGAACATTACAATGAAGTTATCCCCTTTGGTTCAAAAGCCTGATGACTGAGGCTTCTGTACCTTCTTCCTGATGGCAGTTGTGAGAAGGGAGCTACCAAAAAGAGTGCAAATATTATATATATATGTAATAGATTTTGTTTAACTGGATACACTTTGGCTCAATCGAGCAGCTACCCCATTACCTGAAGTTTCATGGAAATGGTTATAAAGATTAAAACAAACTGAGTAACAAATGATGCATTTAACTGAAATACAGAACAAATAAGAACATTACCAATACTACCACAGTACTCTAAAACTGTATATTAGTTCCTAGTACTTATTGATGGAGGAATTCATACAAATAACATTCTTTTGACTGTAAATGAAAAAAGTCGGTGGGAAAACCTGGTACCTTCATACAATCCTGTTGACAGTTGAATCCAATAAATCTTCACTTTCATTGTAACATTCAAGATGATTGACAATACCTTCAAATTCTTTGCAGTTCCTAACTTGTTGTAGTAAAATCATTTCATCTTCACTTCTGGTTGTTTCTGGCATTTTCAAGCATGAATGTTTGAAATTGCAGTGAAATAAACGGTCCTGAATTGTCTTACTGTTTATTTCTTGCCAACCATCAGTGACAAAAAATCACTGCTTTTTGAACACAGGCATACACAACTGATGCTATTTAAAAACATCATTCTGGGAGTGGTGTAGAGTCTAATGGCTAGTTAGAAATTAGTTCCCTGTCCCAAATAAATGACAGAAATCCCTCTCTTTTCTCAATTAGATTTTATTCTTTAAGAGTCATCCCAAATAAAAAGCTGCCCTAACTAACTGATGTATATATATTTCATAACGTATGTCAGAGATAATAAACTTGATTCTGTGCTGGTCAAAGAATATTGCCTGGTCTATCACACCCCCTCCCAGCACTCCATCTGTAACCTGAATGTGCAAAGTTTTAGATGGAGGGTCTTGGCCACCTTCTAGACTGAAAGTGGCTTGTGTCATCCTTCTTGTAGTGTGAATTCCGGATCTCTCCCACCTCCCCCAGAGAAGGTGGGGTGAAATGTATCATGTGTAAGAGGCTGTTGGGGCAGTGAGGGCAGAGAGGAGGTTATATGAGGGGATCTAGGCCAACTTGCAAAAATGGAGATGAGGGGCAACTTTCTCCACACAGGACGAAGGGTCTTGGCCTGAAACGTCAACTGTACTTCTTCCTCTAGATTCTGCAGATGCTGGAAATCCAGAGCAAATGCTGGAGGAATTCAGCAGGTTAGGCAGCATCTATGCAGGAGAATTAATGGTTGATGCTCTGGGCCGAGTTCCTTCATTAGGATGGGAGTGGAAGGGGGAGAAAGCCAGAATAAGAAGGTGGGGGTTTTCTACAGATAGTGATTCTTAAATATCCCTCTACCACCACCCCCGGTAGGGCGCTCCGCCACTCACTGTGCACAAATCCTACCTCCAACATCTCTATACTTCCCTCCACACAGCTTAAAGGGATGTCCTTTGGTACTGGCCTCACTGGTTGTCCTCGCTAGATGAACGGAATGAACTGCCAGAGGAAGTGGTAGAGATGCAGCATTTCAAGGACAGATACAGGGATCAATGAGGTTTAGAGAACTAGGAGACAAATACAGGCAAATGGAATGAGATCAATGGACAACTTTGATAGGGTGCTTAGGAAGGCTTCTGTACTGGCCTTCATTAGTCAGGGGACCGAGTTCAAGAGCTGCGAGGTAATGTTGCTGCTCTATAAAGCTCTGCTTGGACCTTACTTGGAGTATTGAGGTTAGTTCTATTTGCCTCTTTATAGGAAGGATGTGGAAGCTTTTGAGAGGGTACCGAGGAGATTCACCAGGAAAACATGTCTTAAGAGGGAAAGTTGAGCAAGTTAGGGCTTTTCTCTTTGGAGCGAAGGAGGAAGAGAGGTGATTTGATAGAGATGTACAAGATGATAAGAGGCACAGATCGAGTGGACAGCCAGACTTTTCCCAAGGTGCAAATAGCTAATGTGAGGGGGCATAATTTTAAGGTGATTGCAGGAAAGTGTAGGGGGGCATGTAAGAGGCAGGTTTTTTTACACAGAGAGTGGTGGGTGTGTGGAACGCACTGCCAGGGGTGGTGGTAGAGGCAGAGACATTAGGGGCATGTAAGAGACACTTTGATAGGCACCTGAATGGTAGAAAATGGAGGTGTTCTGTGGCTCTCTCAGTGATGGTCCATCTCCTAGCCAATTCTGAGTCTGCACAATGGTGGAGAGGGTAGAGTTGCTGATGCACAGCTCCAGAGATCTGGGTCCGGTCCTGACCTCTGTGTGGAGTCTGCACGCTCACGCTGTCTGCAAGAGTGTTCCCAGAGACTCCCATTTCCCTAAGTCATGAGGGTAAAGTTACATTTACCAATAAGTATGTTATTCTGCAATGATTCACTTTGGAGGGTCAAATTTGAAGACAGAGAACAGTGCTAATGGCAGGACTCACAGCAGAGGGAACTTGGGGCACATGTACATAGGTCCCTCAAAGTTGTCAGGGTGGTTAAGAAGGTGTATGGTATGCTGGCCTTCATTAGGGGATTGATTAGGGAACTGTGAGGTAATGTTGCCGCTCTATCAGACCCTTGCTAACCCACACTTGGAGTTCTGGTCGCCTCATTATAGGAAAGATGTGGAAGCTTTAGAGAGGGTGCAGAGGAGATCAACAAGGATGCAGCCTGGATTTGAGAGTATAGTTTATGAGTAAAGATTGAGCTAGCTAGGGTTTTTTTCTTTGTAGTGAAGGAGGATGAGAGGTGACTCAATAGAGGTGTACAAGATCAGAGGCATAGATCAAGTGGATAGCCAAAAACATTTTCCCAGGTTGGAAATGGCTAGTACAAGAGGGAATAATTTCAAGGTGATTGGAGGATTTAGAGGGGATGTCAGAGGAAGGTTTTGTACACAGAGTGCTGAGTGTGTGGAATGCCCTGTTGAAGGTGATGGTAGAGACAGCTACATTTGGGGCATTTAAGAAACGCTTAGACAGGCTCATGGATGATAGAAAAATGGGGGATTATGTGGGAGGGAAGGGTGAGATTGATCTTGGAGTAGGTTAAAAGGTTGGCACAACATCTCGGGCTGAAGTATCTGTAACTTTCTATGTTCTATGTTCAAAGTAAATTTTATGATCAAAGTAAATATATGTCACAATATACAGCTCTGAGAGTCGTATGTAGATTTACAGTTAACTAAACTACATAATGACTAAGTTTCAAGTTTAAGTTTATTGTCGTTAAAGTGTTTACATGTATAATGCCAAAGAAAACAATGTTCCTCCAGACAAAAGTGCACAACACTCAACATGTAACTCACACATGGCCATCAAAGTATGTGTTTCATTCTGTAATCAAAAGTGAATGTTGCTTTGAATTTGTTTGGTCACACACAGAGATGTATACAAACCACACCTAGACAGTCTTTGGGAAGATCTGCTTTGGCCATTCTCCTGGTGTACAAGATGTACATTGGTGCACCCCAATGGGTTGCACTCCAACTGTGGCGCTCTTTCCCATTTGCCCCTACACCAGGCATGTACGGGTGATGGGGTGGGTGGTGTGGGGAGTGTTGGGGTGCAGGCTGCTGACAATGCTGGTGGAAGAATGCCCCTCTCCTTCTCCATCCCTAGGTGTGATGATCCGGCCCACAGCTGAAAGCCTGGTGGTGGGTTTCAACGTGTCGCAGAGAGCTACTTGGCAGATGTATGTTAACGCACTCAACGCTTACCTGGACTGTGAGTACACCTGGAAAAACCTGTCAGTGGCACTAGCTCATCGTTTTGAGCTCCAGTGACCAGAACGTAGTATATACTATGGAAACTGTCCCTACGTGAAACTACTCTCACATAGGTGACCCCCTCTCCTCTCCTATCAGGTTCCTTCCTCTCCAGCACTTCAGCTTTCCAACCGGCCTGGCTTTGCCTAGCTATCCTCCTCCTCCCCCCCCCCACCTTTATATTCTGGCATTATCCCCCTTCCTCTTCAGTACCGAAGGAGGGTTTCAGCCCAAAATGTCAACAGTTTATTCACTTCCATAAATGCTGCCTGGCCTGCTGAGTTCCTCCAGCATTTTCTGTGTTGCGCTGGATTTCCAGAATCTGCAGATGTTTTCGTGCTTATTACGTAGTAATCAAATGCCAAACTAGACTACTTCCTTCTACCAACCCAATGCCCTCCATTCCTGTGCCTATCTAAACACCTCCAAGCTCCCAACACTCTGTTTAAAAAAAATACAAGACAAAACAGAAACAACTTGTCCCGTCTATTTCTTGCGAACTCAGCTTGAATACGTGCTCTCTGCTATTAGACATTTCAACTCTGGGAAAAAGATACTGGCTGTTTACTCGATCCGTGCTTCTCATAATCTTATAAACCTGTATCAGATCTCCCCTCAGCCTCCGCTATTCTAGAGAAACAACGCAAGTCTTTCTGACCTCACGTTACAGCACGTGCCCTGTAATCCAGGCAGCATCCTGGGGATTACACTAATCCCTTCTGCCTTCACAAAGTCCATATCTCTCCATTCGTGTGCCTGAGACTGTTATATCTGTCTCCTCCACCACCCCCCCCCCCCCCCAAGAGGCATCCTCCACTCGGTGTTTTTTAACAAAAGCACATGCCTGGCATAGCTCCTTGAACATCCCCCCTCTCACCTTAGATACACACCTCTAATTATGTATGCCTCTTGTAAACCTCTGCCACGTCTCCCCTCGACCTCCACTGCTCCAGAGAGCACTTTGCTCTCATTAGACACAGGAGACGGCTGACGCTGGAATCTGGACTAACACACAGTCTGCTGGAGCAACTCGGGGGTTCGAGCAGCATCAGTGGGAGGAAAGGAGCTGTCAACGTTTCAAGTCGAGACTCTGCATCAAATTTCACCCCCACAGATGCTGCCTGGCCTGCTGAGTTCCTCCAGCTGATTATGTGTTACCCTAGTTTGTCCAACCTCCCCTTGCCGTCGAATCTAGGCAGCATCCTACTAAATCTTCTCTGTGCCCAGTCGGAAGTGGGGCAGCCCACCTGTGGCAGTATGGTAGTGTAGCAGTTAGAGTAACACTTTACAGTGGCTGCGATCGGAGTTCAATTCCTGCTGCTGTTTGTAAGGAGTTTGTATGCTCCCGTGTGTCTGTGCGGGTCTCCTCCGATTCCTTCCCACACCCCTGAGATGTATGGGTCAGGGTTTAAAACTGTGGGCATGCTACATTGGTGTCAGAAACATAGCAACACTGGCCTGCCACCGGTACATCCCTGGGCTGTGTAGGTTGTTGATGCAAAGGACACGTTTCACTACGTTCACATGAGAAATAAAGCTGACCTTTAAAGAGACTGGACAATGTTCTGTTTGGCAGAGTTGATCTGAGCAGCACTATCGCGTGCTGTTGGGCTTGGGATGGGAGGTAGATTTTACCTGTGGACCCTCCAGCCTTGACCACCAGACTGCTATGCCTGCATGGGTCTTCGCTGAGTCCCTCATCATGAACAAAAAGACAGGTGTCCCACTAACACTCACCATGTCAGAGACCCTTCTGCAGTCATCTCCATCACCCCAGCTCCAAGCGCAATTTCCCAACCAGTCGCTCAAAACCCTGAACATCTGCTGCCCTCAATAACCTGAACATCCACAGACCTTGAAAGATTCCCAGTAGCTCTGCAACAGTAAATAGATTAAGAGTTTAAAGATTAGTTTTATTTGTCATATGTGCAGTGAAATATGTTGAATCAAATCAGCAGAGATTGTGGTGAGCACAGTACGAGGGTTGATACCGTTAGGTATTTAATATTTCAATAATATTTGAGTAATCTTGTTGTATGTTGTTTCATCAAGCACTCCCGTTCATTTAATAGTAATAGGCATCCATTAGTCTTGAGAGACCATGGATTTGCACGTTGGAAGGTTTCCAGGACTCAGGCCTGGGCAGGGTTGTATGGAAGATGGCAGCTGTCCATGCTGCAAGCCCTCCCCTCTCAATGACACCGCTGTTGTCCAAGGGAAGGGCACTAGGACCCATACTTAGCACTGGTGATGTCATAGGGCAATGTGTGGTTAAGTGCCTTGCTCAAGGACACAACACGCTGCCTTAGCTGAGGCTCGAACTAGCAACCTTCAGATCACTAGACCAATGCCTTAACCGCTTGGCCATGTGCCTGTTCTTTTAAATAATTAAAAGGTAATGTAAGAGTATAGGAATTGCATACAGAATCACACTACCATGTAGCGTGCACCTCGCAGACTCTGGTGCAACCTTATAATTAATTTAGTGTTTCGTAGTCACAAAGCATAACAGATACAAACTGGAACCTTTCTCGTCCTGGTCTCACAGAACATTATTTTGGCACGTTAGTTTAATGGTTAGCTACATTGCACGCCCTTGCTAACAATAACCCATACGTCCTTGGAATGTGGGAGGAACTCAAAGCACCCAGTTGCAGGGAGAGTGTACAAACTCCATACTGGCAGAGTCTGTAAAGGTAATGCACTAAACACATGCTACCATGCCACCCCTAATGGGACAGAGAGAGCTAATCTTTAGTCTGAAACTTTCAGCCTACAATGACAGTGTGCAAGTCTCCACTAATGACCGCTGCAAGTCTGGAACCTACTACCTGCAGGAGGACAGTGGATATGTGCGGAACACGCCCAAGCGAGCCTGCCAGTTCAACCGCACCATGCTGGGTCCATGCTCGGGCCTCGGGGACCGCACCTACGGCTACAGTGAGGGTCGGCCATGCATTCTCGTCAAGATGAACAAGGTGGGTCAGACTGCCATTTGTAATCCTGCACCGTGGGAAGAGGAGATCGGTCCACCCCTCTGGTGTGACGGGTAGGAGAACTAGATCCTGAGGAGGAGATCATTCAAACCTCCATCCTTCCTCATAGGAACAGGAGGACAAGATCAATCAGTTCGTCTAGTTCGTCTCTCAGGAACAAGAATATGCAATCATTTGTCCCCTCTAGCCCAAGGAGGGGAAGGCTGTTTGTCCCCTCTAGCCTGAGGAAGTGTCTGTAATCGTTCGTCCCTCTCGCCCGAGGAGGAGGAAGCCATTCAACCCCTCTAGCCTGCATCATGGGAGGAGGAGAAGGCTTCTCCTCCCTAGACTCCCTAGCCCCTCAAACTCCTAGACTCACCCACCAGATAGTCCACTAGATTCAATGTCAGAGAAAGACAAACCATTGCTGTTCCAGTACAGGTATGGTGTCTTGGAGTCAGAAACCAACATCTCAAAGCAGGTGCTAGTTGTGCACAGCTTGGCTATCGCTCATGGCCACGTGAGTCAGTGGCACAGCAGATTGAACCATTGCCTCACTGCCCCAGGGACCTGGATTCGATCACAACGTCTGGGGCATTCTGCATGGAATCCCCAGGGTCCTCAGTCCCTTCGCACATATCATCGAGGTACAGGGTCAGGTAACTGGCCCATGGGGTAAAGACAGAAGATTCAAACAGCTGCTGAAAAACTTATGTGTGTGTATTAGAGGGAAAGGCATGGATAGGGTGGGCCTAATGCCTCCCGCATGGCAGCAAAAATTGGGATGCCCTGAAGCAAGGGAAAATAGTAAAGGGGTTTAGATGGGGTGGAGTTTGTTAGGTGTGTTCAGGAAGGCTTCTTGGCACAATATGTAGATAAGCCTGCAAGAGGAGAGGCTGTACTTGATTTGGTATTGGGAAATGAACCTGGTCAGGTGTCAGATCTCTCAGTGGGAGAGCATTTTAGAGATAGTGATCATAATTCTATCTCCTTTACAATACAGACAAGTTAGAAAAGCATTTAATTGGAGTAAGGGGAATTATGACGCTATCAGACAGGAAATTGGAGGCTTAAAATGGAAATGAATGTTCTCAGGGAAAAGTACGGAAGAAATGTGGCAAATATTCAGGGGATATTTGTGTGGAGTTCTGTATAGGTACATTCCAATGAGACAGGGAAGTTATAGTAGGGTACAGGAACTGTGGTGTACAAAGGCTGTAATAAATCTAGTCAAGAAGAAAAGAAAAGCTTACAAAAGGTTTAGAGAGCTAGGTAATGTTAGAGATCTAGAAGATTATAAGGATAACAGGAAGGAGCTTAAGAAGGAAGAGCCCGGAGGGAGAGCCAGTGTGTATGGAACTGGAGGTACTTAATGAATACTTTACTTCAGTATTCACTATGGAAAAGGATCTTGGTGATTGTAGCAATGACTTTCAGCAGACTGAAAAGCTTGAGCATGTAGATATTAAGAAAAACAATGTGCTGGAGCTTTTGGAAAGCATCGAGTTGGATAAGTCGCCAGGACTGGATGAAATGTACCCAGGCTACTGTGGGAGGCGAGGGAGGAGATTGCTGAGCCTCTGGTGATGATCTTTGCATCATCAGTGGGGACGGGAGAGGTTCCAGAGGATTGGAGAGTTGTGGATGTTGTTCCTTTATTCAAGAAAGGGAGTAGAGATAGCCTAGGAAATTATAGACCAATGAGTCTTACCTCAGTGGTTGGTAAGTTGATAGAGAAGATCCTGAGAGGCAGGATTGATCACCATTTGGAGAGGTATAATATGATTAAGAGTAGTCAGCATGGCTTTGTCAAGGGCAGGTCGTGCCTTACAAGTCTGATTGAATTTTTTGAGGATGTGACTAAACACATTGATGAAGGAAGAGCAGTAGATGTAGTGTATATGGATTTCAGCAAAGCATTTGATAAGGTACCCCATGCAAGGCTTATTGAGAAAGTAAGGAAGCACTGGATCCAAGGGGACATTGCTTTGTGGATCCAGAACTGGCTTGCCCACGGAAGGCAAAGAGTGGTTGTAGATGGGTCATATTCTGCATGGAGGTCGGTGACCAGTGGGGTGTCTTAAGGGATCTGTTTTGGGACCCTTACTCTTCATGATCTTTATAAATGACCTGGATGAGGAAGTGGAGGGATGGGTTAGTAAGTTTGAAGATGACACAAAAGTTGGAGGTGTTGTGGATAGTGTGGAGGTCTGTCAGAGGTTACAGCGGGAGATTGATAGGATGCAGAACTGGGCTGAGAATTGGCAGATGGAGTTCAACCCAGATAAGTGTGAGGTGATTAATTTTGGTCAGTCAAATATGATGGCAGAATATAGTATTAATGGTAAGACTCTTGGCAGTGTGGAGGATCAGAGGGATCTTGGGGTCTGAGTCCATAGGACACTCAAAGCAGCTGCGCAGGTTGACTTAGTGGTTAAGAAGGCATATGGTGTATTGGCCTTCATCAATTGTAGAATTGAATTTAGGAGCCGAGAGGTAATGTTGCAGCTATATAGGACCCTGGTCAGACCCCACTTGGAGTACTGTGCTCAGTTCTGGTCACCTCACTACAGGAAGGATGTGGAAGCCATAGAAAGTGTTTTAGAAAGGAGTATGACATCAGGAGTTGGGGAGTAATGATCTCTTCATCCTGTCTGAGGAGCATTGCATTGACAGCAACCTGCCGCTGAAGCTGCTTCTCTGTCTCTGGATGGTGCTGTGCAGAGGATGTTCAGGGTTTTCCATGATTGACTGTAGCCTACTCAGCGCCCTCCGCTCTGCCACTGATGTCATACTCCATAGAAAGGAGATTTACAAGGATGTTGCCTAGATTGGGGAGCATGCCTTATGAGAATAGTTTGAGAGAACTCGGCCATTTCTCCTTGGAGCGACGGAGAATGAGAGGTGACCAGACAGAGGTGTATAAAATGATGAGAGGCGTTGATCATGTGGATAGTCAGAGGCTTTTTCACAGGGCTGAAATGCCTGTATTGTGCCGTAGGTTTTCTATGTTTCTATTAATTATAGAAAAGAATGTAATGAAACAAGTGCAGGAAGAGACGCTAAGACTCTCAAGTCAGCTTTGCTGCTCTTCCACTTGTCAAGTTCCTGACCCAGCTGCACCACTCCCTCTTTAACCCCCCCCCCCCAAAGATCTAGCCTTCACAACTCCAGAGGTAGAGAACTCCCAGAGCTTTGCCTCCCTCAGAAGTTCCAACCCACCTCACTTTTTAGGTGACATCTCAGCATTTTAAGAGCAGCTTCTTCTCATCTGTCGTCAAATTTTGAATGAAATACGAACCCATGAAGACTCGTTCATTCATTATGTGCCATGTATGACGTGGGAGATTGTGGTCTTTCCAGAATTATGATTGTTCCTGGTAAACTTGCCATTGCCTTCTTCTGGGCAGTGTCTTTATAAGACAGGAGACCCCAGCCATTGTCTCCCTGGCGTCCGTGGTCGCATAACCAGGACTTGTGATCTGCACCGGCTGCTCACACCAGCTGTCCACCACCTGCTCCCATGGCTTCATGTGACCCTGGTCGGGGTGGGGGGATAGTGGGGGAGGAGTTAAACAGGTGCTGCACCTTACCCAAGGCTAGCAGAAGGGAGGAACACTTTCCAGCTCATTTAGTAGATACCTATGTCCACTCTGCCACCACATACACAATCTCACTCTTTTTGTACTGTTTAATTGTTCTTGATGTGCATTTCATATTGTAATTTATGCATTGTAGAGTACTGCTGCTGCAAAACAACAAATTTCATGGCATGCATCAGTGATGTTCAACCTGGTTCTGCAAGTGGGTGTGGGGGAAGACTGAACGAGGGGGTGTCACTGGAAAATTAGGACGTGGACAGAATTCAAGGCAGCAGTACAGTGCAATACATCAAACTATAGATTGCAATAAGAAATATACAGTATGTACAAAATTTAAATTAAATAAGTAGTGCCAAAAGAGACCAAAAATAGTGTTGATGGGTGGTTCTTGTCCATTCATAAATCTGATGGGGGAGGGCAGGAAGCTGTTCCTAACAAAATGTTGCCTCTCTGATGGTAACAATGAGAAGAGGGCATGTCCTGAGTGGTGAGGGTCCTTGATGACGGATACTGCCTTTTGAAGGCTCGTGCCCATGATGGAGCTGGCTGAGCCCACAGCCTCTGCAGCTTTTTCTCACTCCTGTTCAGTGGCCCTTCCATACCAGACGGCAATGCAACCAGTCAAGATGCTCTCTGTGATATATCGGTAGAAATTTGGTGGGATGGTCAGATCTGTGGAGGGGTGGGGGAAGAGAGACAGAGTGAAGACTCGTCAGAATGGTAGCTCATGTTTCTTTCTCCTTATAGATCATCGGATTCCTCCCTGGGGAAGCCGTGACTCCGTATGTCTCCTGCTCTGGAAAGGTGAGTGGCTTGACGACCCTCTGCACTGTTGCATCGACCCTGGTTTCACCACATCAAAGCTGCTTAATCTCCTGTTGTTTCATTCCCACCTCCTCCCACGCACCGCACTGGACTACTACAGGAGGCAAAGCCTCGCCAGAAGGAAAGGGTGAGATGCCATCATGGTTTCCATGAGGAACCATAGCTAGTGGGAGCTTTGACTGGCTTGCTCCGTAGATCAGATAAGCCTGAGCTCTGTACTGCAAGTGCTGTTTGTCCTTGGGGCTGGGGGGTGTGGGAGGGGCCGCCTGGTTACCACCCAGAAGCCCCGAGTGTGTGTGTGTGCATGTGTGTGAGAGAGACATCGCAGCTGAATTAATAAGACCATAAGACATAGGAGCAGAATTAAGCCGTTCAGCCCATCAAGTCCGCTTTACAAATATTCCCACAAAGTGAACACAGGTTTGTTGCCCCAGGGAGAGTGCCGGGGAGTAATGCGCAGAATGTGAGGAGACACTTCCACTCTGTCAGGTGAACGGTCATATTCCACAGGAGTCCTACCCCACCTGATCAGATTCAGTTGTATTTATCACATGTACATTGAAACGTACAGTGGAATGTGGCATTTGTGTGAACAACCAGCACACCCTAAAGATATGCTGAGGGCAGCCCGCAAGTGTCGCTTCACATTCAAAGTTCACAGTTCAAAATCAACTTATTATAAAATTATACCATCTATATGTTGGTATGTACTAAACCTGCAATTCATTTACTTGTGGCCATTCACAGAAGATAAAGTCCAAAAGAATCAATGAAAACTACATACTTACAAAGACAAACTAATACAAGACAAAGACAAGCTGCAAATACAATCAATCAATCCATAAATAAATAGATGGATGGCTAGATTGATAGAACACCAGTTGTCAAGTGAGTCCATAGGATGTGTGCTTTCCAACGCCAAGATAGTTGACGCACAACGCTCGGCAGATTGACACCGGACACAACCTCTTTCCTCCCTCTCACACACAGACACACACTGTCCTCGAACCCCAGGGCAGAGACAAAGGCACCAACACAGACTATCCTCGAACGAACACACACACACACACACACACACACACACACACACACACAACCCCAGGACAGATGCACAGACCGACACAGACACACACTGTCCTCGAACCCCAGGACAGACACACAGACCGACACAGACACACACTGTCCTCGAACCCCAGGCAGACACACAGACCGACACAGGCACACACTGTCCTCAAACCCAAGGCAGACACACAAACCGACACAGGCACACACTGTCCTCAAACCCAAGGCAGACACACAGACCGACACAGGCACACACTGTCCGCGAACCCCAGGCAGACACACAGACCGACACAGACACACACTGTCCGCGAACCCCAGGCAGACACACAGACCGACACAGGCACACACTGTCCTCAAACCCCAGGCAGACACACACTGCCACAGGCACACACTGTCCGCGAACCCCAGGCAGACACACAGACTGCCACAGGCACACACTGTCCGCGAACCCCAGGCAGACACACAGACCGACACAGGCACACACTGTCCTCGAACCCCAGGCAGACACACAGACCGACACAGACACACACTGTCCGCGAACCCCAGGCAGACACACAGACCGACACGGGCACACACTGTCCTCGAACCCCAGGCAGACACACAGACCGACACAGACACACACTGTCCGCGAACCCCAGGCAGACACACAGACCGACACAGACACACACTGTCCTCGAACCCCAGGCAGACACACAGACCGACACAGACACACACTGTCCTCGAACCCCAGGCAGACACACAGACCGACACAGACACACACTGTCCGCAAACCCCAGGCAGACGCACAGATCGACACAGGCACACACTGTCCGCGAACCCCAGGCAGACACACAGACCGACACAGGCACACACTGTCCGCGAACCCCAGGCAGACACACAGACCGACACAGGCACACACTGTCCGCGAACCCCAGGCAGACACAGACCGACACAGACACACACTGTCCTCAAACCCCAGGCAGACACACAGACCGACACAGACACACACTGTCTGCAAACCCCAGGCAGACGCACAGACCAACACAGACACACACTGTCCTCGAACCCCAGGCAGACGCACAGACCGACACAGACACACACTGTCCGCGAACCCCAGGCAGACGCACAGACCGACACAGGCACACACTGTCCTCGAACCCCAGGCAGACACACAGACCGACACAGACACACACTGTCCTCGAACCCCAGGCAGACACACAGACCGACACAGGCACACACTATCCTCGAACCCCAGGCAGACACACAGACCGACACAGACACACACTGTCCTCGAACCCCAGGCAGACGCACAGACCGACACAGACACACACTGTCCTCGAACCTCAGGCAGACGCACAGACCGACACAGACACACACTGTCCTCGAACCCCAGGCAGACACACAGACCGACACAGGCACACACTGTCCACGAACCCCAGGCAAACACACAGACCAACACAGACACACACTGTCCGCGAACCCCAGGCAGACACACAGACCGACACAGACACACACTGTCCGCGAACCCCAGGCAGACACACAGACCGACACAGACACACACTGTCCGCGAACCCCAGGCAGACACACAGACCGACACAGACACACACTGTCCTCGAACCCCAGGCAGACACACAGACCGACACAGACACACACTGTCCGCGAACCCCAGGCAGACACACAGACCGACACAGACACACACTGTCCTCGAACCCCAGGCAGACACACAGACCGACACAGACACACACTGTCCTCGAACCCCAGGCAGACACACAGACCGACACAGACACACACTGTCCGCGAACCCCAGGCAGACACACAGACCGACACAGACACACACTGTCCGCGAACCCCAGGCAGACACACAGACCGACACAGACACACACTGTCCGCGAACCCCAGGCAGACGAACAGACCGACACAGACACACACTGTCCTCAAACCCCAGGCAGACACACAGACCGACACAGGCACACACTGTCCGCGAACCCCAGGCAGACACACAGACCGACACAGACACACACTGTCCGCGAACCCCAGGCAGACACACAGACCGACACAGACACACACTGTCCGCGAACCCCAGGCAGACGCACAGACCGACACAGACACACACTGTCCTCAAACCCCAGGCAGACACACAGACCGACACAGGCACACACTGTCCGCGAACCCCAGGCAGACACACAGACCGACACAGACACACACTGTCCTCGAACCCCAGGCAGACACACAGACCGACACAGGCACACACTGTCCACGAACCCCAGAAAGACAAACAGACCGACACAGGAACACACTGTCCGCGAACCCCAGGCAGACACACAGACCGACACAGACACACACTGTCCGCGAACCCCAGGCAGACACACAGACCGACACAGACACACACTGTCCGCGAACCCCAGGCAGACACACAGACCGACACAGGCACACACTGTCCTCGAACCCCAGGCAGACACACAGACCGACACAGACACACACTGTCCTCACACCCCAGGCAGACACACAGACCGACACAGACACACACTGTCCTCGAACCCCAGGCAGACGCACAGACCGACACAGGAACACACTGTCCTCAAACCCCAGGCAGACACACAGACACACACTGTCCTCAAACCCCAGGCAGACACACAGACCGACACAGACACACACTGTCCTCGAACCCCAGGCAGACACACAGACCGACACAGACACACACTGTCCTCGAACCCCAGGCAGACACACAGACCGACACAGACACACACTGTCCTCGAACCCCAGGCAGACACACAGACCGACACAGGCACACACTGTCCTCGAACCCCAGGCAGACACACAGACCGACACAGGCACACACTGTCCTCGAACCCCAGGCAGACACACAGACCGACACAGACACACACTGTCCTCGAACCCCAGGCAGACACACAGACCGACACAGACACACACTGTCCTCGAACCCCAGGCAGACACACAGACCGACACAGGCACACACTGTCCTCGAACCCCAGGCAGACGCACAGACCGACACAGGCACACACTGTCCGCGAACCTCAGGCAGACGCACAGACCGACACAGACACACACTGTCCTCGAACCCCAGGCAGACACACAGACCGACACAGGAACACACTGTCCTCAAACCCCAGGCAGACACACAGACCGACACAGACACACACTGTCTGCGAACCCCAGGCAGACGCACAGACCGACACAGACACACACTGTCCTCAAACCCCAGGCAGACACACAGACCGACACAGACACACACTGTCCTCAAACCCCAGGCAGACACACAGACCGACATAGGAACACACTGTCCTCAAACCCCAGGCAGACACACAGACCGACACAGGCACACACTGTCCGCGAACCCCAGGCAGACACACAGACCGACACAGACACACACTGTCCTCGAACCCCAGGCAGACACACAGACCGACACAGACACACACTGTCCGCGAACCCCAGGCAGACGCACAGACCGACACAGGCACACACTGTCCGCGAACCCCAGGCAGACACACAGACCGACACAGACACACACTGTCCGCGAACCCCAGGCAGACACACAGACCGACACAGGCACACACTGTCTGCGAACCCCAGGCAGACACACAGACCGACACAGACACACACTGTCCTCAAACCCCAGGCAGACACACAGACTGACACAGACACAGACTTACACTTGGAGGCCTGGAACCCCAGGGCATGTCTCCAGTATCCAGCCTCTTTCCCCTGGACTAATTTCACTGTCACGGGCAGTCTGGTGATGATCACTGTGCTCTCTGCTCTCTCTGTGAGCTTACTGACCATTGTGTTCCCTAATGGCAGCAGTGCCGAAGAAAGAACGGGGTCCACTCTGGGAGATGGAGACAGAGATGTGTGACCCACCTTCTCGTGTCTCCCAGCACCTATAATGCAGTGTTTTGAGCCTTCTCCCACCAGCATACAGCTCAAACATTGCTGGTGATCTAGCAATCTTTGCTTTTTGTCTCTTTCCATCCAGACCAAAGATGTGGATAAAGTTCATGAGCTGTGGTACTTCCCTCCCAATGGAACGCTGGACCTCATGTACTTCCCGTATTATGGGAAAAAGGCACACGTGAGTAAAAATATCTTGGCCTGTATACTCTAGAGATTTCACTCTGTGTCAGTCACAGTCAGGGGCCGGACGGTCATATAGAGACAAGAAGAGTTATGGGCTGGGGGGAGGGGGAGGGGGGGAATCCAGAGATGGGGAGGGGTTAGGGGCTTGGGGTGTGTGGTCACAGAGACAGGGAGGGGTTAGGGACTGGGTGTGGGTGGTCACAGAGACTGGGAGGGGTTAGGGACTGGGTGTGTGTGGTCACAGAGACTGGGAGGGATTAGAGGCTGGGTGTGTGTGGTCACAGAGACTGGGAGGGATTAGGGGCTGGGTGTGTGTGGTCACAGAGACTGGGAGGGGTTAGGGACTGGGGATGGGGTGGTCACAGAGACTGGGAGGGATTAGGGACTGGGTGTGTGTGGTCACAGAGACTGGGAGGGATTAGAGACTGGGTGTGTGTGGTCACAGAGACTGGGAGGGGTTAGGAACCGGGGATGGGGTGGTCACAGAGACTGGGAGGGATTAGGGACTGGGTGTGTGTGGTCACAGAGACTGGGAGGGGCTAGGGACTGGGGATGGGGTGGTCACAGAGACTGGGAGGGATTAGGGACCGGGGGTGTGTGTGGTCACAGAGACTGGGAGGGGTTAGGGACTGGGTGTGGGTGGTCACAGAGACGGGAAGGGATTAGGGACTGGGTGTGTGTGGTCACAGAGACTGGGAGGGGTTAGGGACTGGGTGTGGGTGGTCACAGAGACGGGAAGGGATTAGGGACTGGGTGTGTGTGGTCACAGAGACTGGGAGGGGTTAGGAACCGGGGATGGGGTGGTCACAGAGACTGGGAGGGATTAGGGGCTGGGTGTGTGTGGTCACAGAGACTGGGAGGGGCTAGGGACTGGGGATGGGGTGGTCACAGAGACAGGGAGGGGTTAGGGACTGGGTGTGGGTGGTCACAGAGATAGGGAGGGGTTAGGGACCAGGGATGGGGTGGTCACAGAGACTGGGAGGGATTAGGGGCTGGGTGTGTGTGGTCACAGAGACTGGGAGGGGTTAGGGACTGGGGATGGGGTGGTCACAGAGACTGGGAGGGATTAGGGGCTGGGTGTGTGTGGTCACAGAGACTGGGAGGGGCTAGGGACTGGGGATGGGGTGGTCACAGAGACTGGGAGGGATTAGGGACCGGGGGTGTGTGTGGTCACAGAGACTGGGAGGGGTTAGGGACTGGGTGTGGGTGGTCACAGAGACGGGAAGGGATTAGGGACTGGGTGTGGGTGGTCACAGAGACTGGGAGGGGTTAGGAACCGGGGATGGGGTGGTCACAGAGACTGGGAGGGATTAGGGGCTGGGTGTGTGTGGTCACAGAGACTGGGAGGGGTTAGGGACCGGGGATGGGGTGGTCACAGAGACTGGGAGGGATTAGGGGCTGGGTGTGTGTGGTCACAGAGACTGGGAGGGGTTAGGGACTGGGTGTGGGTGGTCACAGAGACGGGGAGGGATTAGGGGCTGGGTGTGTGTAGTCACAGAGACTGGGAGGGGTTAGGGACTGGGGATGGGGTGGTCACAGAGACTGGGAGGGATTAGGGGCTGGGTGTGTGTGGTCACAGAGACTGGGAGGGATTAGGGGCTGGGTGTGTGTGGTCACAGAGACTGGGAGGGGTTAGGGACTGGGGATGGGGTGGTCACAGAGACTGGGAGGGATTAGGGGCTGGGTGTGTGTGGTCACAGAGACTGGGAGGGGTTAGGGACCGGGGATGGGGTGGTCACAGAGACTGGGAGGGATTAGGGGCTGGGTGTGTGTGGTCACAGAGACTGGGAGGGATTAGGGGCTGGGTGTGTGTGGTCACAGAGACTGGGAGGGGTTAGGGACCGGGGATGGGGTGGTCACAGAGACTGGGAGGGATTAGGGGCTGGGTGTGTGTGGTCACAGAGACTGGGAGGGGTTAGGGACTGGGGATGGGGTTGTCACAGAGACGGGGAGGGATTAGGGACTGGGTGTGTGTGGTCACAGAGACTGGGAGGGGTTAGGGACCGGGGATGGGGTGGTCACAGAGACTGGGAGGGATTAGGGGCTGGGTGTGTGTGGTCACAGAGACTGGGAGGGGTTAGGGACTGGGGATGGGGTAGTCACAGAGATGGGGAGGGATTAGGGACTGGGTGTGTGTAGTCACAGAGACTGGGAGGGGTTAGGAACCGGGGATGGGGTGGTCACAGAGACTGGGAGGGATTAGGGGCTGGGTGTGTGTGGTCACAGAGACTGGGAGGGGTTAGGGACCGGGGATGGGGTGGTCACAGAGACTGGGAGGGATTAGGGGCTGGGTGTGTGTGGTCACAGAGACTGGGAGGGGTTAGGGACTGGGGATGGGGTAGTCACAGAGACTGGGAGGGATTAGGGGCTGGGTGTGTGTGGTCACAGAGACTGGGAGGGGTTAGGGACTGGGGATGGGGTGGTCACAGAGACTGGGAGGGATTAGGGGCTGGGTGTGTGTGGTCACAGAGACTGGGAGGGGCTAGGGACTGGGGATGGGGTGGTCACAGAGACTGGGAGGGATTAGGGACCGGGGGTGTGTGTGGTCACAGAGACTGGGAGGGGTTAGGGACTGGGTGTGGGTGGTCACAGAGACGGGGAGGGATTAGGGACTGGCTGTGTGTGGTCACAGAGACTGGGAGGGGTTAGGGACTGGGGATGGGGTGGTCACAGAGACTGGGAGGGATTAGGGGCTGGGTGTGTGTGGTCACAGAGACTGGGAGGGGCTAGGGACTGGGGATGGGGTGGTCACAGAGACTGGGAGGGATTAGGGACCGGGGGTGTGTGTGGTCACAGAGACTGGGAGGGGTTAGGGACTGGGTGTGGGTGGTCACAGAGACGGGGAGGGATTAGGGACTGGGTGTGTGTGGTCACAGAGACTGGGAGGGGTTAGGGACTGGGTATGGGGTGGTCACAGAGACTGGGAGGGATTAGGGACTGGGGATGGGGTGGTCACAGAGACTGGGAGGGATTAGGGGCTGGGTGTGTGTGGTCACAGAGACTGGGAGGGGCTAGGGACTGGGGATGGGGTGGTCACAGAGACTGGGAGGGATTAGGGACCGGGGGTGTGTGTGGTCACAGAGACTGGGAGGGGTTAGGGACTGGGTGTGGGTGGTCACAGAGACGGGAAGGGATTAGGGACTGGGTGTGTGTGGTCACAGAGACTGGGAGGGGTTAGGGACTGGGGATGGGGTGGTCACAGAGACTGGGAGGGATTAGGGGCTGGGTGTGTGTGGTCACAGAGACTGGGAGGGGTTAGGGACTGGGGATGGGGTGGTCACAGAGACTGGGAGGGATTAGGGACCGGGGCTGTGTGTGGTCACAGAGACTGGGAGGGGTTAGGGACTGGTTGTGGGTGGTCACAGAGACGGGGAGGGATTAGGGACTGGGTGTGTGTGGTCACAGAGACTGGGAGGGGTTAGGGACTGGGGATGGGGTGGTTACAGAGACTGGGAGGGATTAGGGACTAGGTGTGTGTGGTCACAGAGACTGGGAGGGGTTAGGGACCGGGGATGGGGTGGTCACAGAGACTGGGAGGGATTAGGGACTGGGTGTGTGTGGTCACAGAGACTGGGAGGGGTTAGGGACCGGGGATGGGGTGGTCACAGAGACTGGGAGGGATTAGGGACTGGGTGTGTGTGGTCACAGAGACTGGGAGGGGTTAGGGGCTGGGTGTGTGTGGTCACAGAGACTGGGAGGGGCTAGGGACTGGGGATGGGGTGGTCACAGAGACTGGGAGGGATTAGGGACTGGGTGTGTGTGGTCACAGAGACTGGGAGGGGCTAGGGACTGGGGATGGGGTGGTCACAGAGACTGGGAGGGATTAGGGACCGGGGGTGTGTGTGGTCACAGAGACTGGGAGGGGCTAGGGACTGGGGATGGGGTGGTCACAGAGACTGGGAGGGGTTAGGGACCGGGGATGGGGTGGTCACAGAGACTGGGAGGGATTAGGGGCTGGGTGTGTGTGGTCACAGAGACTGGGAGGGGCTAGGGACTGGGGATGGGGTGGTCACAGAGACTGGGAGGGATTAGGGACCGGGGGTGTGTGTGGTCACAGAGACTGGGAGGGGCTAGGGACTGGGGATGGGGTGGTCACAGAGACTGGGAGGGATTAGGGGCTGGGTGTGTGTGGTCACAGAGACTGGGAGGGGCTAGGGACTGGGGATGGGGTGGTCACAGAGACTGGGAGGATTAGGGGCTGGGTGTGTGTGGTCACAGAGACTGGGAGGGATTAGGGACTGGGGATGGGGTGGTCACAGAGATGGGGAGGGGTTAGGGACTGGGGGCTAGCTGGAAGGGTACACAGAGGATGAGGGGTGTGGGGACTGGAGTGGGACACAGTGATGGGGAGGGGTTTAGGGGCCGGGGGAGATCAATGATGGGGAGGGGTTTTGGGGCTGGGGGAGATCAGTGATGGGGAGGGGTTTAGGGGCTGGGGGAGATCAGTGATGGGGAGGGGTTTAGGGGCCGGGGGAGATCAGTGATGGGGAGGGGTTTAGGGGCCGGGGGAGATCAGTGATGGGGAGGGGTTTAGCGGCCGGGGAGATCAGTGATGGGGAGGGGTTTAGGGGCTGGGGGAGATCAGTGATGGGGAGGGGTTTAGGGGCCGGGGGAGATCAGTGATGGGGAGGGGTTTAGGGGCCGGGGGAGATCAGTGATGGGGAGGGGTTTAGGGGCCGGGGGAGATCAGTGATGGGGAGGGGTTTAGGGGCCGGGGGAGATCAGTGATGGGGAGGGGTTTAGGGGCCGGGGGAGATCAGTGATGGGGAGGGGTTTAGCGGCCGGGGAGATCAGTGATGGGGAGGGGTTTAGGGGCCGGGGGAGATCAGTGATGGGAAGGGTTTAGCGGCCGGGGAGATCAGTGATGGGGAGGGGTTTAGGGGCCGGGGGAGATCAGTGATGGGGAGGGGTTTAGGGGCCGGGGGAGATCAGTGATGGGGAGGGTTTTCAGGACTGGAGAGGGACACAGCGATGGGGAGGGGTTTAGGGGCCGGGGGAGATCAGTGATGGGGAGGGGTTTAGGGGCCGGGGGAGATCAGTGATGCGGAGGGTTTTAGGGGCCGGGGGAGATCAGTGATGGGGAGGGGTTTAGGGGCCGGGGGAGATCAGTGATGGGGAGGGGTTTAGGGGCCGGGGAGATCAGTGATGGGGAGAGGTTTAGGGGCCGGGGAGATCAGTGATGGGGAGGGTTTTCAGGACTGGAGAGGGACACAGCGATGGGGAGGGGTTTAGGGGCCGGGGGAGATCAGTGATGGGGAGGGGTTTAGGTGCCGGGGGAGATCAGTGATGGGGAGGGGTTTAGGGGCCGGGGAGATCAGTGATGGGGAGGGGTTTAGGGGCCGGGGAGATCAGTGATGGGGAGGGTTTTCAGGACTGGAGAGGGACACAGCGATGGGGAGGGGTTTAGGGGCCGGGGGAGATCAGTGATGGGGAGGGGTTTAGGGGCCGGGGGAGATCAGTGATGGGGAGGGGTTTAGGGGCCGGGGAGATCAGTGATGGGGTGGGTTTTCAGGACTGGAGAGGGACACAGTGATGGGGAAGGGTTTAGGCGCCGGGGAGATCAGTGATGTGGAGGGTTTTCAGGACTGGAGAGGGACACAGTGATGGGGAGGGGTTTAGGGGCCGGGGAGATCAGTGATGTGGAGAGGTTTAGGGGCCGGGGGAGATCAGTGATGGGGAGGGTTTTCAGGACTGGAGAGGGACACAGTGATGGGGAGGGGTTTAGGGGCCGGGGAGATCAGTGATGTGGAGGGTTTTCAGGATTGGAGAGGGACACAGTGATGGGGAGGGGTTTAGGGGCCGGGGGAGATCAGTGATGGGGAGGGGTTTAGGGGCCAGGGAGATCAGTGATGTGGAGGGTTTTCAGGACTGGAGAGGTACACAGTGATGGGGAGGGGTTTAGGGGCCGGAGGAGATCAGTGATGGGGAGGGGTTTAGGGGCCAGGGAGATCAGTGATGGGGAGGGTTTTCAGGACTGGAGAGGGACACAGTGATGGGGAGGGGTTTAGGGGCCGGGGAGATCAGTGATGTGGAGGGTTTTCAGGACTGGAGAGGGACACAGTGATGGGGAGGGGTTTAGGGGCCGGGGGAGATCAGTGATGGGGAGGGGTTTAGGGGGCCGGGGAGGATCAGTGATGTGGAGGGTTTTCAGGACAGGAGAGGGACACAGTGATAGGGAGGGGGTTTTAGGGGCCGGGGGAGATCAGTGATGGGGAGGGGTTTAGGGGCCGGGGAGATCAGTGATGTGGAGGGTTTCCAGGACTGGAGAGGGACACAGTGATGGGGAGGGGTTTAGGGGCCGGGGAGATCAGT